>NC_057722.1:57242540-57296534 GCF_004010195.1 Chiloscyllium plagiosum | reverse complement strand
CCAAAGACTTCTCATGTCCTCTCCTGGCTCTTCATAGCTCTCTCTTTAGGTCCTTCTGGCTAATTTGTAACTCTCAAGCACCCTAACTCAGCTTTCATGTCTCATCTTTACATAAGCTTCTTCCTTCCTCTTGAACAAGAGATTCAACTTTTCTAGTCAACCACAGTTCTCTCGCTCGACCACTTCCTCCCTGCACGACAGGTACATACTTATCAAGGACACGCAGTAGCTTCACATTTCAATTGTTGCCCATCCCTTGTAGTTTCCTTCCCCATCCTAATTGCCTTTCTCCCCAACTAGAACTCTTGCCCTGCTGTATATACCAACCCTTTCCTTCACTAAAGTAAATAGACACACTCATCTAGTCCCCTTCAATTGAACTTCAACAGTAAATATCTATGCTCAAAGAATAGGCAGGGAGGAGGTTTCTATTGGGATTCAATATGAATGCGCAGACCATAACCTTTGGAAAAAGAAAAGCAATTTCTTCAAGAGGGACAAACATTTGGGAAGCCAATGCTTTTGACTCAGTCATGGCAGCACAGGAGACCACTCAGCTCACCCAGTTCATATGAGCTCTCTCATCTCATGCCCACACTTTTCATTTGCAACTTTTGTTTGGTTTACCTTTTTTAAATTTGTCTTCAATGTTGTACACCTCCATCAAACCTTTCCTCAATCGTCTTTGCTTTGGGGAGAATGTCACCAACTTTTCTAACTCAGGCATACTTATCACTGATATCTAGCAAATCTCTGCACCCTCTCAAGGATTCATGCATCATTCCTGAAATGCACTGATGAAATTGAAAGCAATACTCTCGCTGTAGCCTAACTAGAGTTTCAGCATAATGTTAGTGCTTTTGTACTTCAAAGTTTTGGTCATGAAGTCCAGGTTTCAGATTCTTTGCAAACTACTGTCTCAAAACATCCTGCCATACTCCAGGTTGTATGTAAAGATTCCTCGACTCCTGCACCATCTTTAGAACTATTACATCAACTCTATGCTGCCTCTCCCAATGCCTTCTGCCAAATACATTTCCCCCCCCAAGCTTCTCTTCTTTTAACTTCCATCCACAAGACATCTGCCAATTCTTCCGGCCCATGTCCTGTTTTACCATAAGGTGTAGGAGCAGAAGGAGGCCATTCAGCCCAGCTAGACAGCTCTGCCATTCAATGAGAAAATAATCGAAATTATAAAGAGTGACACTTTTCTGTCTTTATCCCAAACTCTAATTCACTTACTGATTAAAATCTATTACAGCATTAAATATACTTAATGACAGATATACTACCCTTAGAAGAAATTCCTCATTTCTGTCTTAATGCATGACTCCTTACTCTGAAATTATGCACCCTGGTTCGAGACTCTAAGGGAGAAAGGCTAGATACGGAGAGGCTGTCATGCCCCTTAAGAATCCTACATGGTTCAATAATAACTTCTCATTCTAAAATCCAAAGGTACAGGCCCAATCTATTCAACCTTTCCTCATAAGAAAATCCCTTCACACTCAGGGTCAATCTAATGACTTTTCTCTGTACTGCTACAAGCAAAGCTATCTAAAGATAAGGGGCCCTTTAGATAAAGTTGCAATAAGACTGTCCGGCTCATAAATTCGATACCCCAGCTAATGAAGACCACCATCCCGTATTCCTATCTACCCATGCTGACACCAAACGGGATCCATAGACTTGTACACCAAGGTCCCGTTGTTCCTCCATACTCCCTAGGGACTTATTTCTTCCTTTATTAGAATATCCCAAAATGCATCACATTTATCAGGACAACATATATGGAATATCTGATCTTTAGAGAATATTTCAAATTACAAAGTCAAACAATTCAGAAGGAGACTATTTAGTTCATCATGCCTTCCCAGGTGCTGAAAAGCGCTATTAAGCTAGTCCTATTTTATCTACAAAATAATCATACAATACCTGAAGTCTCCATTTTTTGTTGAAATAAACTCATCCTGGGCCACGCTATTCCTCCCTTAAACCAGAAAAATATTAATCATTACAGCATAATTTAATGGTCAATATCATTCATTACTTTCACAACAGTTTGCATTTTCTACAGCACCAAGGTCACTTAGCAAGACAAAACGAGACTCGTTTAAAAAAAAATTACATGCTGTCAAAGGTCTTCATTTTGCACTCATCAGGACAGCATCTCAAGAACATCAAACCTCAAAGGGAATGCAACATTGTGCTGCATTAGGATGGGATTTGTTAGTAGGCAAATAAATTCTTACTGACTAGAGGTGCTGCCATGCAATTAAATTCAAGACAGGTAATTCAATTTGTCACAACAACACCATGGGGAACACAGCAGAGAAAGACTGTCCCCTCAAGCTCGTTAGTTGAAGGCAGCACAATGTGTGGATGTGTTTTGTTTGCAAAGGACAGGGCCCCATCTGATGAGAGTGTACATGGCTTTAAGTAGCCCATGCTACAACCCTAATTGACATCTTTAAGTGACTGGCTGATATAATGCTTAGCACAACCAGACTACTTATTAAATGTCATGCAAATTCAGAATTACATCTAATGTTGGACACCGTACTCCAAGCAGGGCCCAAAGAGAGTCACACTAGTCTCAAAATGTTAACTGAATCGCTCTCCAGAGATGCTGTCAGACCTGCTCATTTTCTCCAGCATCCCACGTGTTTGCTTCAGATTTCCAGCATCATCACTATTGTGCTTTTATCTGGTCATATATGGTCAGTGCTCTGATAGTGGTGAACAACTGAAGGGTGTATTGTTTGAAATGATCTACCAGTCTTTTGAACTTCCAGATGACATACCTGTTGTTATTAGTCTGGCACTGAAATTAATATACCACATTATTTACTTGTGCTGCAAGCAGAATCTTTTTTACTTTATTGGCAACATCTTGTTTATCAGAGAACACCACTCATGCTGCATAATTCCAGCGTAAAACAGCTAATTTCACCCGTACCTTAATTTTTTGAGATCCCTTACCCTTCCAAGTAGACTGGGAAATGACTGAACAATAGTCCGTGGAAGGTCAGACAAGAGATTGTTGAGAGTTATTTTGAGGAAATCAAGAAATTTAGTTTCAAATCAATTGAGGATGGGAGAATGCAACGTAACATTTGTCTCTTTGACAACAGAGGTGTGAAGTGTTCAGTCCACAATCTGTCTAAAGTGTACTACAAACAACAATCTTACACATTGAAATTCACATCTACTAAACTCCCCTTGATGCTTGTCCAGGCAGATCATCCCTTGAGGAGTTAAACTTTTTAAATGATTTTTAAAATTCTACTTTGTACTATTTTAAAACCTCTTTTGAAATGACTATCACTTATTGCTCTTTCCAGTTTCACTCCTCCTGAACTTGATAGCAAAAGCAGCACATTCACTTACCCAAATCAGCAGTCAAATCCTGCTTCATATTCTTGCTATTCTGATAAACTGTACAGTACAGTGATGTGTCATGAACATTTGGTTTAATCTAACAAGTTAGGCTTAACATGATGTTAAATGTGATACCCTATTTTTACAAGCAGCAGCAATTTCAAAGATCAATGCTACAATAGTCAAAGGCCCATGAAAGATGGGCAAAATGAGTCGTAAAGAGTCAGGAGAAACAGAAGTTGCAAAAGGGGTAAATGCATAGGGCTATAACTTGTACTTAGATCCAAATATTTATTGTCTCAAGTCTTTTTGGGTTCTTTTGTTAAAATTGGCATAATCTACTGCCACAGGTAAATTTCACTCTCTTTTTAAAATCAAGACTCAATACAAAGTTGAGTACATCGACTAAATCTCCTCGAATCATCTGTCTTCAGCTTCTCCCCTGAAGGAAGTCATTCACTCTCATCCATTCCCCAATCAAGGATGAAAGATTAAGACAGAAGTGCAGGGAATTGGGAGCATGGTGAATGCAATTAGAAATATTTGTTGAAGATATACTGATAGATTGGGTGATCCGTTTCCACATTGTGACTTGTATTTCTATAATTAAAGTGCTGTTTTACATTCTCCACCGTGTCACTCCTGTGTCTTTATGCATCACTCAAAGAGCTCTCCTTCTTGCATAACTTCATCCAATTTCAGTATCTGCTGAATAATAGTGTGAACAGAACATCACAGCCAACTGTTCATCTTGTCTCACTCATATCCAAACAGACCTATTTCTCATAAACCAAAAAGGATAGTAAACAGGAACTGAATCCCTGGAGTTCCTTTGAGACCTGACAAAAATTCTTTGTGCCTTAAGGACAATCTCAATACTTAGTGTTTGGCTAAGTGGTATTTAGAAATCAGAACCTTCCAGGTCAGTATGATGAGAGTCCAGACAGTTATGAAATTATTGAGTTTGGGAAGGGTGTGTGTGGGTAGGAATACATGGCTGATGCATTAGTGCAGGGACAGGCTCAAACACTGAATATTAACAGTATTATCTTTAAATATTTGTACTTTCTTAATAAATGTCTTTGACCTCTGGCACATGTATAATCAACTGAACATTAAAATCAGGACACAATGGGCCAAAACTTTCTGTAAGTGACAGTAAGGCTAATGCACAGAGACCTGGACAATAACTTCAAGCGAGCACAACAGCACAGGGAATGAGAAATTTAAAATTTAATCACCCAACATCTGCCTTGCCTCCATAAACTGAATGAACACTGCATTTTATGGTCTTCCTCCCATTCAACTGCCATGAATGGTTTGTAGTTCCTCAACTTGTACAGAACTAGTCTCAACACCTCACAGAAAGTTAACATTGTCCATATTAGTCTAAAGTAGTCCTTTTAATTTTATAAAAAATCTTCTTTACTTTCTCTCATTTTTCAGATACTGAACCAACTGCATGGAATTTCACTTCTGAAGCTTTCAACTGTTTAGACTCTTGTTGGCAGAATCTTAGGGAGATCTGAACAATGTGGGTTGTGGTATCAAAGGTGGCAGAATCACATGAAAAGTCAGGCGAAGCCTATCTTGATGTCAAGAACAACTTACTGCATCTTTCAACTAAGTTTGGGCACTGAAATAAGATTCTCACTGGGCAGCAGTGTCTATTAAGGAGGATTATTGTGCCTCAATTACCTTGTGAACTGTGCATCTTGCCTCAGATTTTTATGGTACCACTAGCTATGACCAAATCAAATAGAGAATTCTTAATGTGGAAGTCAAGGAGGATGACAAGCAATTTCAGCTTACAACTTGCTCAAAAGGACTTCCCAGTTGGACACTAGACACCAACATCTCAAGGCATGCTCCATGCGCACCAGCCATATGGTGACAAACAGTGGCATACAAATATGCCAGTCTGTACAATTCTTCAAGGTGTATCTCCACTCCACATCATAGAATCCCTAAACAGTGTGGAAGTAGGCCAATTAGGCCCATCAAGTCCTCAACGACCCTCTGAAGGGGATCCCACCCAGACCCACTCCCCCACACTATCCCTGTAACCCTGCATTTCCCATGGCTAATCCACCTAGCCTGTACATCCTTGGACACTATGAGCAATTTAACAGGGCCAATCCACCCACAGTCCAACAACATGCAGGTTTGGAGGAAACTAGAGCACCCTGAGGAAACACACACAGACACAGGGGGAAAAGTGCCTGTGTGAAGTTTGCAGTCACCCAAGTGTAACACTTTTTTGCATTTCAATGCTGAATCTCAGACAATAACAGCATTTAAATGTTGCAAGGACATGCCCCCAGCTCACAGACTTGACCAGGGTACATCTCTGCCTCACCATTTTGCATCTTTCCCCTCAGCCAGAGATACCAGGCTCACTGTACTGCTGTATTAATGCACTATTTAGCACAGGTACACAAGCAGGAGGCTTATGGTTGTCAACAAGCCTTAGTCAAGAGGAGTAGCCTTCAGTCAGAGGGTCCTAGCACAGTCAGTCAACAGCAACCTCAGGTCATTCCAGGGGCTTGGATAGAGTCAATCAGCCAACTAGCAACCTGGGGCAGTTAAAGTCAGGTCCTCTCCTCAAAACAGAGAAAGAAACGAGTTTAAGATAGCACAGCAGCTGTGTTGGCTCATTCTGTCCTATTAATGGCAGCTTTCCTTCTGAAACAAGAGGGGGCAGGTATTAATGAAGATAAAAGTGAGTGACACAGCCATTACTTTCATTTGTGGAACTGAGAAGTATCCAAAACGAGTGAATAGGTAGCACAGAGGGCACGCAAGGTTAGAGCTTTCAGGTAGGCTACAGCAAGTGAAGGAAGATGTTGCAGGTAATTGTGAGAGTGTGGTAGGGCATGAATCTGGACAGGAGCTGGATACAGAGGCAAAAAGAGTGTGAGGTACCAGAAAGAAGACAGTGGCACTTACAGTGGTGGAGTCGAAAAGTCATTGATCACCTCTAGTGTCCTGCTCAGAGTAGAGCACCAATTTCCTCTTCTGTGCCACATCTGGGGCAAGTGACCAGAACTGTGCAGAGCAACTCTGAACAAATATTGCCTGTATGGGTGCATAACAGCCTCTTAAAAAGTGGCACCAGCAACATTCCAACAGTGAGGAGTTATTCTGAGTACAGTGAATGGTATAGAAGGGCAAGAATCAGACAACAAGCATGCCAGTGGTTGGAGTGCACAGTTAACAAAAGGTTGGCTTAGTAAGATACAAGAGGAAAACAGGAGACGTCACAATGACAGAAACTCTCCATGAAACTCAACAACACATTAACTTAGCCACAAAACATTAAGATTCAGCCCATGACTGTGAGACAGAACAGATAAATCAAATCTTTACTTCTAGCATCTGATTTAATCTGAGTCTACCTGGTTCAGACTCTGTTCACTCGATCAGCCTCTCCTAGATTTCTGGTAGAAGGCTCTTCAAGAAGTTCAAGTGTGCGAGGAGAGAGCCAGGGAGAGATTAAGAGTAAATCCCGCCCTGTGCAGGTACTACACTGTACTCTGATTGAAATTTAGATGTTAGCAAATCAATTTGTTCCTTCGTGTTTCGTTATCAGAAACAATACATCATATTTCGTTATCAGAAACTCAGCAGATCTGGCAGCATTCGTGGGAGAGACAAACAAAGTTAAGATTTCAAGTCCCAGTATGAGTCTTCCACAGAAATCTCCAGCGCTGAACAATTCCACTCCGCCGGAATCAAATTGACGTTTATCCCCTTAAAAGGAAACCTTCCGGATCATGGGAAGATTGATACTGACATCACTGAAATTCTTTAAGAGGAAACGCCAGCAATTCAGATTTAAACTGAAGATTTCAAGTTGCTGTTATCTCTAATACCACCCTTCCATACACGTACACACAAGGAAATGATTTAAATTAAAAAACTTAATGCAAAACATTTTGGTGTCCCCACCCCCAAAAGGGAAACAATATTTTCCGAGAAAGGGTTAGGAGGTTGTTAAATCGCAGAAACAAACATTGGTCTGTCCTACCTGGGTAAGACACAGCCCCACCTCCTGGAGATTGCAGCCAGGAGCTGGAAATCACTCCGAACTGGATTCGCCTTTTACTCCTGCAACAGTTCAACCGATAGCACTGACCATCCAGGTAACCAGACTAACATCTGGGAGCTCACCTGACAGCAAACTTTACGTAAGGATACCTGCAGAGATCAAACTGCCTTCGATGGAACTGAAAAGGCAAATGGATCAGGAAGTGGAGATAGTGAAGAGTCGGTGAAAGTTCAGCTTTAAGTTCTTCTTCAAATAGTTAGTTCAAAGGCTACCGATACAGCTCAGAAATCTAACAAAAACCCCATTACTGCGCTTCATGCAGCGGCGCAATTAACCATCTCTAAATAAATGTCAGATTATCCCAATGAATGGTCAGGGGGCTTTCTCGGTAACTCCCTGTTCACCTGAGTTTGCCTGTGCTGATTGGCCGCCTTTCTGTGTTCTGGTTGGGCATTCGACCATAAGGCTCGGATTGGATAATCGGAAGGGCGAGGAACGCAGGGATTGGATGTTAAAGGAAATCACCTATGCCCAGGTTGAAGAAACTCAAAAGCGTCACAAAGCAGCTACTGCGGCTCCCTCACTACAGTAACAGTGCTGGGTAATCTACCGGAATTATCCAGGGCAGTCTATAGAAGGTTCGGACAGTAAAGTCTCGGCACTGCCAAGGATATTACACAAGAGTTATCAGTTACCATTCTGCAGCGCATGCCAGGATTAATCTTGATGAGACAAAAGGGGTATCTTTAAGAGTTAATAGGGATAACCTATGTGAGATATTGGGGTGATCTATATGAATTACTGGGGGATCCTATCAGGGTTACAGGAGATATTGTATCAGTATTACTGGGAGGTAAGGGTAACTGAGGTAAATCGTAAGAGTAATATATAGAAGAGTAATATATTACTCTATGTAATATATAAAGTAATCAACACGAAGTTATCTGATTTAATATCTGGGATTTATTGAGTCAATTTCTTAGGGTAACAAAGGCATGTTTTAGGAATTACTATGGAAGTAATTGGGGTATTCTGTAGGGATTACTGGATTGGGGGATAACTTTTAGGAATTACTGAAGGTAATCTTTAAGAATTACTTGAGAATGACCATGTTTAGTTTATAGGAGTTGCTGGGTTTAATCCTTGGGAGTTTGCTGAGCTGAGTGTAATGTATAACTGTTACTGGGATACTCCATCAGAGTTACTATGCCATATTCTACAGAGGTTATTGGAGATATTAGGGCATTACTGGGTGGCTGGTATTTTAAAGGGGTTACCTGCAATAATCTACAGGATTTACTGCAATCATCTACAAGAGTTACTGGAGGCAATCAATAGTGGTTATTGGGGAGAAACTATAAGAGGGCTGGTGTGTTAACGATATAGAATATCTTTGGTAAATCCTCTGCAGTTTACCATTAAGGATTTTCTATAGGAATTACCAGGAGTAATATAAAGGTGTTACCGTACCTAATAGTAACCATTGTCAACTATTATAAAAACCACACTAATGGCCTTTAGGAAAGGAAATCTGCTGACTTTACACAGTCAGATCTACATGTGACTCTAGACCTGCAGTAACGTGGTTGACTCTTAAATGATTATTCTCATAAATGTCTTCTGTACTCTTTCCAGGTCACTCATGCTCTCCTGTGGTGTGCCAAAAACTGTACATCATACGCCAACTTCTAAAAGTTTGTCATAATGCCATTGCTCTTGTAAGCTAAGCCTCTATTAATAAAACCTATTAATAATAATTTATTAATTAATGAATACTTAATTAATAAATCCCTCTGCTTATCCTGCCATCTTTAATGACTTAAATATATATACACTCAGGATTCTCTCTTCCTGCATGCTCTTTATCTTGTACTGTTTCTCTAGGTTCTTTGTTCCAAAGTGTATCGCCTCACACTTTTCCACACTGAACTTCATCTGCCATCCATCTGCCCGCTGCACCAATGTGTCATTATCGTTTTGAAGTTCTATACAGTTCACCTCACAATTTACAATTCTCCCAAGTTTTGGATGCATATATCAGAAAAAGCAAGGTCCCAGTACGGACATCTGGGGAACTCCACAACAAACCTTCTTCCAGTCTTGAAAGTACCTATTAACTAATGCTCTGTTACCCCCTCCAGCCAATGTTGTATCCACACTACTACTGTCCCTTTTATTTCATGGTGTATAATTTTCCTCACAAGTCAGTTTTGTGTCATTGGATCGAACATTTTTTGGCAGACCACATACTCATGAGCCTTTCCCTCATCAGTTCTCTCTGTTTGTGTTAACTCTAGAAAGTTAGATAGACATGATTTTTCTTGAAATAGATCAAGTTGACTGTCCTGAATCAATTCTCATGTTTCCACATGGCTATTTGTTCTATCCAAAATAATTGTTACTTAAAGTTTTCCCACCACTGAAGTTGACTGATCATTACAACTTTTGTTGAGCAAGGGTCTAATGTTTACAGTTCTCTAGTCCTCCAGCATCAAACCTGAACCAGAGAAAACTCAAAGATCATTGCAAGTGCCTCTGCAACTTCCACTCTCACTTCCTTGAATATTCTTGTATGCACCTCAAGAAAATTAGGAGAAAATGTTTAAGGAGTAGAAGGCAGGTGAATGATGTGCAGCGGTCACAAAGAAAGGAAAAGGATGTAAGAAAGTCAGCATTAATAATGAAAGAGAACTTTATTCAGATAATTTGGAATGGGAAGCAAAGGAGTGGTGATGGTGATGATGACCATTGGAGTAGCATTCCTGGGATAAGAGTAAAAATGCACCTGAAAATTCAGAAATAGAGTTCTGGGGTATGGCTTGGATAAGGAAGGGCAGACAACAAAGGATGTCCAAAATGTAGTTCCCATTGAAACTAGAAAGTGACAAGGATTACATGTGGGAGGACAGAGGATATGATGGGACCTCCTCTATTCATGAACAATTCACCCCAGAAAAAGATCACTTTGAATGAATTGCTGCCACTTAGTGTTCACAACATATAAAGCTGCATCACAGCATTTTAGGATCACAATGTTAAGTATGTCAGATTCATCTTTAAGCTGCAACACCAGTGATCAACTAGAAAGATCAGCTTTTTCTCTTGGCCCAATTGTAAGTTTCCTTTTGTCTACTGCAAAGCAACTCTACTTCATGACTTATTTTGACGTTCATATACATCACCATGGTGGCTTAGTGGTTAGCACTGTTACCTCACAGCGCCAGGGACCTGGGTTTGATTCTAGCCTTGGTTGACTGTCTGTGTGGGGTTTTCACATTCTCTCTATGTCCGTGTGGGTTTCTGTTGGGTGCTGCGGTTTCCTCCTACTGTCCAGAGATGTGCAGGTCAGGCAGATTTGCCAAATTAAATTGCCCCATAATATCCAGGAATGTGCAGACTTAGGTGGATTAGCCACGGTAAATGTGGGGAAACAGGGCTGGGTCTGGGTGGGATGTTGTTTGAATGGTTGGTGCAGACTTGATTGGCTGAATGTCCTTTTTCCACACTGTAGGAATTACATGATGCTATCATATTCTCAAATTGCTCATATTCGAGAAATAATTTGTAAGTTGACCTTTTAGATATTCAGGTCAACCAATTGTTTTATTTTTTACCACACTCCATTTCTGAATTACTTAGATAAGTTGCTGTTATATGGCTCAGTGTCTTCAACTGCAGATGCACCAGCATCTCAATTCCTGTATTGCAATACATGCATTAGTTACACTGCAGTCTCCTTACAGCATAGTGCTCACATTAGATGTTAACACAATGTGCATGAATTTTAAAAATGTGTCAAATACAAAGGATATGGGATACATCCAAGGATAATTGATATATTGATTTTTATAGCAAGTGTTGCTGAAGTACCTATGCAAATTCAAGCAAAATTTAGCTTCCAGAGCTTGACAAATTTGCACATATTCTGCAGAAAGATATTGGATGTAGACTGTATTATGTATGTCTTACATTACGTAAACTAAACATGTGATATTCTCATGACTAATATAAGAAGATCTGAACTCAGCTATCAGCATAAGCCCAAACTGAACAATAATCAGTGTCCTGTGATATCCTTGAACGAGAAAATCAAGAGTTCTAAGTTGGAAAAGTATGTACATCACTTTTTTCACTAATGCAATAAATGTTTATGAATCATTTCCTGCACACTGTGAAGTGTAATTTTGTACTTTGTTGTTTCTGAACCTAAAATCTGAGTGCCAGATATATATACTTATGATTGGGATGCAGTTTGTGGTTTTGTAGCATGATAAGCAAAGAGCAGGGAGTAGGCGGCGTGACTGCAGTCGTTAACTGGAGTTAGAATATGGTACAGGCTGAGCCAGTTACCAGCTTGGAGGAAAATTTACTTCAATAAGTTTCTTGTTTTTCAGATTTTCTGTGTTCTGCCCAGATGACGTTGATCAGTCTGATGAGAAAGATAACCAGCTAACTCTCAACTTTCCTATTCTGGATAGATATCCTGATATCAAATGAAGGCAAAATACTGTGGACGGGGTTGGGAATCTGAAACAAACACAGAGAATGCTGTGAGAAACTCAGTAGGTCTGGCAGCATCTGTGGAGAGAGAAATAGAGTTAATATTTCAAGTCTGACAGGACTTTTTTTCAGAACAGAATTTCAGGACTTGAAATGTTAATTCTGTTTCTCATTCCAGATGCACCTAAACCTGCTGAGTAATCTCAGCATTCTCTGTCTTTAAGTCAGATAAGATGTCATTACTTACCATCCTTTGTAAATAGTTATGTTCTATAAAACCTGTTGCTGTTCAATTGTCTTTGGATCTTACTATATCAGATATCGATGCGATACTGAAAGAGAACTGTTTGAGATATTAGGTTTCAAAGGATCTCTCTGTCCTCTTAAATGCATGTAAAGGATTCCATGGGACTATTTTGAGAGCAGCAGAGAAGTTTGCCTCGCGGTTTTCGCTAAAATGCACCCCTCAATCAACATCTCTAAGACTATTTTGTTTTTGGGAGCTTCATAGAATCCCTACAAATTGGAAACAGGCCATTCACCCCAACAGGTGCACACTGACCGTCTGAACAGCATCCCACCCGACCTGTCCCTTCCCTATCCCTGTAACTCTGCATTTCCAATGGTTAACCTGCACATCCCTGAACACTATGTGCAATTTAGCATGGCCAATCCTAGCCTGCACATCTTTGGACTTTGGAAGGAATGGGGATGGAATGGAACGCAGATATGGGGAGAACATATAAACTCCACACGGACAATATCCCAAGGGTAGGATCAAACCCAGATCGCTGGTGCTGTGAGGCGGCGGTGCTGACCACTGAGCCACCATGACGCTTACTGAGCGCAAATTGGTCACTATGTTTCCTACATTACAACAATGTCTACACTTCCATAATGTCTCATTGGCTGCGAATCACTCAAATGTTCTGAGATCATGAGAGACACTATACAAATGTAAATCTGACATTCCTTCTTTTGGATCATATTTGAATACTTTGGTTCACTTAGGTTGAATATGGGAGGGGAATAACCATCTGTGTGTCTAGTAAAAGTCAAGGAATTGACAAAATTGTTCAATGTTTTTGAAAAGAGGAGTCGTAACTTTATTTATAAATTGTGTATAAAAATAGCACCAAATTCAACACAGAATATGCTTGGAAATGCGTTATTCAATTGAAACAATAACATTACAGAATTCTGAGATACCTTTGCAATAACATTCACCTTTGGCAGGGAAGAAAGAATTCTAGGGTTGAATCATCAGCGCCCACCATGAGGTTTATTCACCCTGCTTAATTTTGCCTTTCATTGAGGACAGTGCAAAAGAAAATGGGGAGGGGGTTGCAGCAATGGGAGACTAGTGTGATACCACTGGCTTTTCACTTGCTTGGTGAAGTTGTAAACTACCGCCAAAGGTGGAGGGTCAACCAGTAGGAGGGAAGTGGTGACTGGGAGAGACAGGGGAGTCAAGAAGGCAGCAGTGAGCAGTAGGTAGGTGGTGAGCTTGAGGGTGAGAGAGAAACAAACAGTGAGTCAGTATATCAGGATATGGCAACATTTTCAACTCTGTGATCCCTCATTCTCCACAACTATTCCTGTTACAAATGTGCTGACCGATTAAAAGTTAAATAGTGAAATATAATTAAGTTGCCACTAGATGTCACTATCATAATTTGGAAACACAAATATTAATATGACAATGCTAAATATAGTAAAAGGCAAATGCATTATTCCAGACTTTGTTAGACGCTTTGACTTCTTAATCCAATACTGGATTTGATAATCTTGATAGCTTTTAATATTTGAATGCAAGATCTAATCAGAATCAAATTGACACAAAATATAAATAAAGGGCAAATAATAGATGGTGCTACCCTCCTGGTATCACAGGCTCTCTTTATAATGTACTCCCATAACTGAGTAAACCAATTTCCATGTTAATATTTCAAGTATAGCACACATTTACAGTCAAATGATTTTATAAAACAAACAAGCATACACAATACAGACATTAATACAACTCAAATACAATCTAAAGGATTTAACACAGATAAATAAAATAGGTTGTTGTACAGATGACTTGCTTAGTGTCTAGCAGTTGGGTCATACATTATTTTTGGAATTTTCCACAGTGCCAAAGGAACACTGTCAAGAAATGAACTCTGCACCAGCTTCCAGTCGAGCCAGGAGCCAAGGTTGGTAGAAACCAGCAGGGCCAAGTATTCTGATTCAAATAATTGTGTTGCTGATATCACTTATGTGGATTCTCTCAAAATATTAATGCATAAACAAATGATCTAATATTTCATCAAAGTAAGAATATACACAGACAAATGAGCTTCTGGCAGTCTCGTGGATGAAACTGAAATGTTTAGCACAATCATTTGTAAGATGGTTTGAAAATTAGGGGTGAATCAGTGACTCAGTGGCTGTGCTGGATACATTTAGTATCTACACCTTGTATATTTACCAGTTATTTAGAAATACATTTCCCCTTATCAAAGCACAATCAGTATACACTTCTAATCAATTCACTTATCTGCCATGCACAATGAATCTGTTATAGTTAGAATTTCAGAGCACCTTTGACAAGGAGGTAACTGGGAAAGATTAAAAGATATGGGAATAGGAAAAGTGTAGGAATTGAAAGCAGATTAAAAAGAAGTAAGCAGAGAGTTGTTTCTCAGAATGGTTGGCAGCAGGTAGAGATGCCCTGGAGTCTTTGGTGCTCAAGCTTCTTTGGTGAACCAGGGTTTGAGTACAGGGCTAAAAAACAGGCAGAGTACATAATTTTGAAGATGAAAGGAAGCTGCAGGAGACATTTTATGACAATGGAATGGGCAAAAATGTGGTGGATTGAATTGAGTTCAGAAAATATGAGGTGCTATGTTTTTGTTAAAAGTATAAATAATTAATATTCTAAAAATGAGAAAAAAAGTTGTGACTAAGATTAGAAAAGGGATTGTGTTCAGGTCCACAAGATATCAAAAGAGACACCTCACATGGATGAAAGCATTATAAACACAACTAAATATTGAATTTTATGAAGAGTAGTTTAGAATATAAAAGTTGAGATGCAATGTTATTTACATATAAACCAATAATAAGACTGTTAGATAATTGTTTAGAAATAAAACAATGAACCGTGGATGTTGGGGATCTGAAACAAAACAGTAAGTGCTGGAGAAACTCAGCAGGTCGGGCAGCATCTCTTGAGAGAAACATCATTCTCTCCTCAGATACTGCCCGACCTGCTGAGTCTCTCCAGCACTTCCTATTTTAGATTTGAAGGTCCAAATGTTTTAAGCACAATGGAGATTATGAAGTGATTTCGTAGAACATTATGAAGCAGTATATAGAAAGATGTATTTCCTAGTGATTGCTGAGTATATGATGAGAACACACACTTAAATATCAGAGATTGAAGAAACAGAGCTGAATAAATCTTTATGTAATGAGATGTAAATGTGTGGAGTGCAATGCCAGAGTTAGTGTTTGTTTGACAGTTGTTTGCCTATTTTGCATCCTACTCTAATGTTTGCTGCCATGCCATCCTGCCAATTTGATCTTTGGAGTTTTCCAATATTTCTAAGTGATGCTTAATCCACTCCCCTCACTTCAATATTTATTTTGGCAGATGTTGTAAAATGTTGGTGTGTGCCCTGAAACGATCAAATATTCTACAAAGGCAGCCAAGTTATTGGGGAGATGAGAATGGAATTGAAGGATAATATATACTGATTGTTACTGTTTGAGGCCTTCAGCAGATATTTTTCTTATGCACAGCGCTCTTCTGCATTCCTCTATCTTCACAATATCTAACATCATTTCATTGTCCGCCAGGGTTCAAGTCTCACCTGCTCCAGAGGTACATAATAACATCTCTGCACAGATTGTTTAGAATATAGCAAAACAAATGTGTTTGGTACTGCACAGTACGAGAAATTCAACAAAAATGATAAGTGGCTTCTCATGGTTATGCTAGTTTTATACTGGAAGGATCAAAAGCATTCTATCAGATCATGAATGGGATTCTAAATAATAAAGCAGTTATTCAAATCAAAAATTCAGGTGTATCAAATTTACTAATACAACAGAGGAGGATAGTGGGTTAGTGTAGTTTAGGTGGGCTTGGATCGGCGCAACATCGAGGGCCCAAGGGCCTGTACTGCGCTGTATTCTTCTATGTTCTATATGTTCTATGTTCTATGTTCTATGTAGATCATGAATAGGATTCTAAATAATAAAGCAGTTATTCAAATCAAAAATTCAGGTGTATCAAATTACTAATACAACAGATCTCAATTCTTGCAGGATCCTATAACAAAAAAAGTGCAATATTTTATGAAGTATCCAAAAAACCCTGATCCAGCTCATGCATTTCCATATTTTATACATGATGTTTAGTCAACATGCCAATTCAACTTTACACTTGCTGCAGGGTACTGGAATAAGGCAAACCAACGATTTGCATAGAGATTGCCACATATATCCTCTCCCTGTGTTCGGAGATCTCAGTAATTTTTTAACTGCAGAAAATTCTGTGGGAACACCCCTTAAATGCTGGAACTGGATTACCCCAGCTGAAATTTCACAAGTTGTTGACATTGATCAGGAAGCCTGTTGGCCTATCGTTTGGAATGATGTCTTTTTTTTTAGATTAGATTACATTACAGTGTGGAAACAGGCCCTTCGGCCCAACAAGTCCACACCGACCCGCCGAAGCGAAACCCACCCATACCCATACATTTACCCCTTACCTAACACGACGGGCAATTTAGCATGGCCAATTCACCTGACCCTGCACATCTTTGGACTGTGGGAGGAAACCGGAGCACCCGGAGGAAACCCACGCAGACACGGGGAGAACGTGCAAACTCCACACAGTCAGCCGCCTGAGGCGGGAAGTGAACCCGGGTCTCAGGCGCTGTGAGGCAGCAGTGCTAAACACTGTGCCACCGTGCCGCCCCATTGTGTAGAAATTTTATGATCAATCTGATCAGTGAAGTTATTACACACCTCTGGAGCAGATGAGACTTGAAACCAGGCCTCCTAAGCATGGAGGTAGAGGCACTACCACTGTGCTATAACAGCTCTAGAAATGAGGTATATATGTATCTTTGAGGTGGGGAACCTTTAAATGTTCAGTCACTTCAGATCAATGAAAGTGGTTATGGTGATTGCCAGCTGAGGCAAAGTGCTCATAGTCACAACTGCTAACTTAGAGGAGACTAACTATTCACAGTATATCCAGCAATATGAAGGAATGTGGATTCCCTCTAGATCTGGGGAATTTTAAGCTTTCAGACAGCAAAATTGAAGTAATTATGAAAATCCCGTAAGTATAGATTTTAGCCTTCCTTTTTAATTGCAAGATTGCAGTTGCTTCTATCTGTCATTGACCTTTGAAATTGTTACAAAATGAAACCATTAATTATAAAGGGAACAGGATAATATACATCATTTTAAAAAGAAACAATGTGGATCTACATTCTGGAATATCAGAGAGCAGGAACAAAATGCTGCTATGACAGGTTAAGAGGAGAGTCGCTGATAAACAAAAGACCACTTTGTGCACAAATGAAAACTTGCTTCAAAGAAATGTATGTTGTCAGTAACTGTTTAGGGTACAAACATTTTTCAGGGCTCTTAGTGTGTTCCTTTAAGTGTATTTCTCTTGGTGACTATGTTTCTTATTTATTGAAAAATCAAATATCTGTCCTTTTCCCTTGCTCTCTAAGCAGAATGAAATATGGAATCAGATAGCAATGGGCACATTCACAGTTTCAGTCCAACCATTGATATCTCCAGACTGGATTGTGCTTATATATGATGAAATCAAGCTTCAAATAGATATGGCAACAAGACTTTTGGTAATATTCTCAAAATGTTTGAAAATTATTGAACATATTATTAATTTACATATTACAATAACAAAGGCATGATTGCAAATGAGGTGACAAACAAACCAATATATGTAAATGAGACTAGGATTCAATGCCATTCCAAAATGATGAATGAGATGACGTCAAAACGTGCATAGAATTGGCTAGTGTCTGTGAATCAATTTAAACATTTTAATCTAAAAATGTCGTTAATCTAACATATGTTCGTGAGCCCTTTATTGCAACAGTATTAAACTTCTGGAGCTCCTTATGATTAATTATTGGAATCTCTCTTTTTTCTTTGAATGAAATTTATGATCTTCCCATGAATGGAAGTATCTTAAAGCACCAAGAGCTGACCAATTCTCAAAATTGCACATGCTCACAACATTCTTCATCGGAGCTTGAATTGCTCTAGGCTAGAATCGGAATGTTGAAATGGTCACAGGATGTCATATGATTACTGAAATTAAGTACAAAACCTTTGGTTATCCTTTGGGGTCACTTGGATAAATTCTGGGCTGTTACTCAAGAGTTCATAATGTTTCCTGATTTGTTGAGGAACTCTTCAGCTGTAAACAAATCCCATTGCTTCTCCCAAAACCTGAAACTGGGATCAAACTATGAGCGATAGAAAGTTCTTTGCAGACGATGTTCTTCTGGCTGAGTACGCTCACGAGGAATCAGAGACAGTGAAGGACCACCTGAATAGAAGTAGGAAAAGCTTTTTGTTATTTATATTCCAGATCCATAGCTACTAGACCACTTCAAAATGACAACTAAAGAATTTGTAATCAGCTAACCCTTTGATGATGAAAAATGTTCTTGGCTTCAAAGCATGCAACTTTTTTTTTGCACAATTCATCTTAAATGATGGTCAGACACAATTACAATGATGTTTAAAACAACTAAATCCTTTGTTTTCAACTATGGATTTTTAAAGCATTTCCCTGGTATAAAGCCAATGCGCCCTCAGTGTTAATATACTTTTATAACAACTTGATCTTTTTTTCTTACTCTAATACCAACAGGGCAGTGCTTGAAAGGAATAAGTTGCATTTAGATAGCACCATATATTATTTTCAGGATATCCCAAAGTAATCAATCACTAGTGAATTATTTTGAAATTGTTTTGATCTATTATCAGTTTGTGAACAGAAAGGTCTTAAAAGTTTTTAAAATTCATTCACAGGGAGGAGGATTGTCCTGAACTGACTCTGTGAATTTGTTTTTGATAGTAATGGCTGAGTTATTGTCATGTCAAAGCAGGTCATGACTATACCTTCTTCACAAGTTGGACCCATCCACTGGAAGGAGCACACACAGCTTCCATTGCGGGAATTGCAGTGTGCCTTGTTAGCACAATTGCAGGTCAAGGAACAGTTAGGCCCAAATTGATTTATTCGGCATTCTGAGAAAACAGCAAAATATCAAATTACTTTCAGAATCAACACATGAAACTTCATTTGTTCAAAAATTCCATTTCTTATCTACAATACAACAACTAGAATGCTTTTTTTACCAACAAGAAAGGTTACTCTGTTCAGAGGATTAGAAACTTCTCTGTACTATTTTTCAATGATTTGGAGATGCCGGTGTTGGACCAGGGTGTACAAAGTTAAAAATCACACAACACTAGGTTATAGTCCAACAGCTTTATTTGGAAGCACTAGCTTTCGGAGCCCTGCTTCTTCATCAGGTGGTTGTCTGATGAAGGAGCAGCGCTCCAAAAGCTTGTGCTTCCAAATAACCCTGTTGGACTATAACCAGGTGTTGTGTGATTTCCTACTTTTCAATGTTACTCTGTTATGAACAGACAATGACATCTCATCAGAAAAACAGAGATTCTGTTAGAAGGTGTCAATTAATGCTCAATTAATCCACCAGGCTGAGACTGAGTGAGAAGAATCAAATTACACATATGTAGGCCTGAAGGGAGATCCAATTTTATATTTGTCAAATTACCGATCAGGTGCATCCGAAATTCAAGTATGGTTCCTCTGAATGTCAGCCAATGAAGTATCACTGCTTTTATTTGTTAATGATGGTCTCAACTTCAATCTACATTAAAATTCCCTGAATTATAAGCAATGCTGGTATTTCTCAAACAAGAATGACACTCCTAAGAAATGATCTATTAAATGAAACTTCCCACATTCACCACTCCACCATTTAAGCACAGTGAATAACAGTCTAACAGTCTACCATTCCATTTCAGAGTCCTTGCAAAACCTAGATTTACATCTTATTGTTGTAATACAATTTTGAACCCTCTGGGTAGGAAAGCAAAAATTGAAATGAGAGCTAATGAGTCCAGGGAATAGGAGTCCAATATGATCCAGAAAGGCTGCCAAGCACTTTCAAAAGATCATAGCTCCACTCCCAAACATTCTACAATTACAGCTGCCAGACTGAATCTACATTATGTAAAATAATGAATACTCAATTACTGCAGTCATGTATTTTATCTGCGCAAAAACAGATTACAAAAAAATGGAATAGACAGGATAAAAAGATTACCACGATCACATCGGTCTCCAGTTCTACCTGGTGGACAAAGGCACTTTCCTGTAACTGGATGGCATGATGTGAGGCCTTCACAATCGCACATCTCCTGACATCGCTCCCCAAAGCGTCCAGCTTCACAAGCTAACATATAACAAAGCAAGGTTCACATATTAACACCTGAAACAGGGAGGAAAACTCAACTGTGCCACACTAACTCTTCCCAGTCACACACTGTCATCTCTGGAGATTGAATATTCGTGGGAGGCATTTGAAGTATGGATTCATCATTCACTCTTCAAAAGGAAATAAATAAATTTCACCTATCCCAAACAAAGTTCGATGAGATATATTACTTAGAATCATAGAATTCCTACAGTGTGGAAACTAGCCCTTTGGTCCAACAAGTCCACACCAACCCTCCATAGACTAACCCACCCAGACCCATTCCCCTATCCTACTACTCTTATATTTTACGCCTGACTAATGCACCTAACTCACACACCCCTGAACAGTATGGGCAATTTAGCATGGTCAATTTACCTAACCTGCACATCTTTGGATTATGGGAGGAAACCCACACAGACACAGGATGAATGTGCAAACTCCACACAGACAGTCGACCAAGGCTGGAATCGTACCCGGGTCCCTGGTGCTCAGAGGCAGCAGTGCTAACCACTGAGCCACCATGCTGCCATTAGTGTTTATAATGTTGTCACAGGCCTCCAATGCATTCAATGTTTGCTTTCTGAGCTTGTCTGTGTTCATATAGAAATATGAACAGATCAAGATTATGTGTAATCATATGTTAGAGAAATACAACAATGGTAAAAAGATTGCACAGAATACTATATCTAGTTTATTTGTTTAATACAGAAAGACTTAGATTCATGGAGTGCATTTCATGACCACAGGATGTCTCAAAGTGCATTACAGCTTTAAAGTTTTTTTTTGAAGTGCGTTTGATGAGGCAGATCAAGGCAGGACTTATAAACTTCATGGTCAGGTCCTGGGGAGTGTTGCCGAACAGAGACCTTGGAGTGCAGGTTCATAGTTCCTTGAAAGTAGAGTCCCACGTAGACAGGATAGTGAAGAAGGCATTTGGTATACTTCCCTTTATTGGTGCATTGAGTATAGGAGTTGGGAGGGCATGTTGTTGCTGTACGGGATATTGGTTAGACCACTTTTGGAATACCACATTCAATTCTGTCTCCCTGCTATCGGAGAGGTGTTGTGAAACTTGAAACAATTCAGAAAAGATTTACAAGAATGTTGCCAGGGTTGGAAGGTTTGAGCTAAAGGGAGAGGCTGAATAGGTTAGGGTTATTTTTCGTGGAGCATCAGAGGCTGAGGGGTGTCCTTATAGAGGCTTATAAAATCGTGAGGGACATGGATAGGATGAGTAGCCAAAGTCTTTTTCCCAGAATAGAGGAGTCCAAAACTAGAAGGCATACATTTAAGGTGGGAGATTAAAGATTTGAAATGGAACTAAGGGGAAACTTTTTCATGCAGAGGATGGTACATGTATGGAGTGAGCTGCCAGAGGGAGTGGTGGAGGCTAGTTTAAAAGGCATATGAATAGGGTATATGAATAGGAAGGGTTTAAGAGGGATATGAACGAATTGTTGGCAAATGGGACGTGATGAGTTTAGGATATCTGGTCGGCGTGAATACGTTGGACCAAAGAATCTATTTTCATGTTGTACATCTCAATGACTCTATGATTTAGTCACTAATACTATATAGGACACAGAAAAGCCAACCTATGGGTTCCAAATTTCCACAAACAGCAATGCGATAACAACCATATAATCATTTTGTGTTGCTGATTGAGGGACAAATATTGGGGGGGGGGCAGGATGTCAGCAGTAACTCTACAGCTCTTCTTCAAGAAAGGTGCCAAATTATCTTTTACATCCAGCTGAGTGCGCTGATGGGGCATTGGTTTAATGTCTCATCTGAAAGATTGTATCTCACAGCATCTCCTTGATACATTCATTGGAGTGCCAGTCTTTATTTTGCACTCAAGACCAGGTATGGGACTTAAACACTTAGTGTTCTGATGTAGAGGCAATGTTTTACCAATTGAACCATAACTTTTCGCTCTGCAATTCAGCTCAACTCTTGAATAATTTTCACTACCATGTATTCATTACTCTGTTAAACAGATTTCATATCCTAAGTAGTAATCTTGTGGAACAGATCACACATCTTAACAGAAACCACTACTGAAACCATTGTGAAACCTGGCAAGTAGTAGGATCCACAAAGGTCTGTGCATCTTCTTATTCAGATTACTGCCCAAATGAAAATTTCTCTCCATTATAATCGCAGTCACAGTTCCTCAGGCAGATTCTAACCTATACCTCATGCACCAGGTACGAGTCTAAATATAAAAACGATACTTAAATTGTTCCTTGCAACTCTCTGTGAGATTTATTCTACAGATTTGAATGATAGTAATAGACTTGGTGTATTATCGCTGGAAGATTAATCCAGGGACCCAGGTAATATTGTGGGGACATATGTTCAAATCCTGCCATGACATTTGGTGGAGTTTGAAGTTAATAAAAATCTGGAATTAAGAGTTTAATAATGACTATGAAACTGTTGTTGACTGTCAGAAAATTCCATCTGGTTCACCCTTGTCTTTTAGAGAAGGAAACTGCTATCCTTACCTAATTTGGCCTACATATGACTCTAGATCAACAGCAATGCAGTTGATTCTTAGTTGCCCGCTGGACATTTAGGGACTGGCAATAAATGCTGGTCTAATCAGCAAAACTCATATCATATAAATGAACACAAAGAAAATATTTGAAACCCGTCCATTGCATTACAGGCTATGTGGACCCATTGCTGATCATCAAACTCTATTTCATAACCTAAACAATAGTGAAATGGCAACAATGTTGGAGAAAAAAGCCACAAGTGACATTACCTTTCTCGCAGTAATCACCATGGTAACCAGGTGGACAGATGCATTGGCCAGTGCTAGGTTCACAAGCTGCACCATGTTTACAGTCACAGGAGCGAGCACAGACTGAACCATGAAACCCCAGAGGACAAGCTAGGAAACAAAGCAATGAATTACACAGGTCAAAATAACGCTCCACTAACAATTTAAAAATTTTCACACCAGTCTCTACCCTGTTTCCTGAAGGAATTCCACATACGACTGACTCAATAAACTCAAAATTTCTACACAGGCAACTCTGTTTAGGAGCAATGTGCTGCATGGCAACAGCTGTGTATTGATTCCAATCAGGCAGGAGGATTGGTCACAGCCAGCTGTTTGGTTGAAATAAAATTGACTTTGATGATCAAAGTACTGAAGAGAATGTGAGTTTAAACTGTGAACTAATGATTCACAGCATTCTGGGAAATAATTAACAAGGTGACAAACTGCCAACATCTGTTTACACTATAAAAGCCACATGAATCTTAAAACACTCTGTAAAAAGATTCCAGTTGTTAAAGGTTGATTATTTTTCCATCAATACACAGACTTGAGACAGCCCCAGCCACACCAGATCACCCAAGTTACCAAGTCTCAAACAAGCCACTGCCAGGTTTTATGCATGTTGTTTGATTGTTAGGTGATGATTGTGTAAAATATTAAGCAACTTACTGTGTTCACACAAAGGGCCAAAGAAACCATCCAGACATTGACAGCTGCCAGTAAACCGATCGCACCTTCCATTATTCCAGCACAAACAGTCCAGCTGGCAGTTGGCTCCATATTTCCCCACAGGACAAGCTGAGTTACAAAAGAAAATCCTTCACTAAATATTTTGCCACAATCTTTTATACTTTCTCCAGAACAGAAAACATTCTCCTCTCAAAAGTATCAGTCACAATACCAGGAATTCACTTGTCACCTCACACACCTCATGACTTCCATGGTTCCTATCCCTCTCCCCATTCCTACTTCACCCATCATCCCAAACCACCAGTGAGCATTCCCATCTGCACGCACTATTCCTGAAACCTTACCTCCACTCCCAGCACCATGTTCCACTGCACTCCCAGCACCATGACCCCCCCTAAATCCTAGAACCATTCCCCGCCACACCCAGCACCATTCGCCCCTCCCACTCCTAGCACCATTCCCCCTCACACTCATAACACCATTGCCCCTCCTACTCCCACCAGCATTCCCCCTCCACTCCTAGCATCACTCCCCCCACTCCCAGCACCAATCACCCTCCACTCCCAGCATCCTTCCTTCATTAAGAGCTGTGCTGCCAATGGCTCCTGTAATTTTGGTGATATCACTATGTAATCGATGACAAAAATCAGTGTAAATCAGTGCATTTAGAAATAACAGGAATGCAGAGTACTGGGCAAATGGTAAAATTCTTGGCAATGTAGATGAATAGAAAGATCTTGGTGTCCAGGTGCATAAAACCCTGAAAGTTGCCACCCAGGTTGATAGGATTGTTAAAAAGGCAAAAGGTGTGTTGGCATTTATTGATAGGGGGATTAAGTTTCAGAGCCACATGGTCATGCTTCAGCTGTACAAGACACTGGTAAGGCTGCACCTGGAGTATTGCGTGTCGTTCTGGTCACCGCATTATAGGAAGGATGTGGAAGCTTTGGAAAGGGTTCAGAGGAAATTTACGAGGATGTTGCCTGGTATGGAAGGAAGGTCTTATGAGGAAAGGCTGAGGGAACTGAGGCTGTTTTCGTTGGAGAGAAGAAGGTTGAGATGTGACTTAATCAAGGCGTATTAGATAATCAGAGGCTTAGATAGGGTGGACAGTGAGAGCCTTTTTCTTCAGATGATGAAGGGGACATAGCTTTAAATTGAGGGTCGATAGAATTAAGACAGATATCAGGGATAGTTTCTTTACTCAGAATGACCTGCCTGCAACAATGGTAGACTCAAATGTTAAGGGCATTTAAATGGGCATTGGACATATATGGATAATAGTGGAATTGTGTAGGTTAGATGGACATCGGATTAATTTCGCAGGTCGGCGCAACATCGAGGGCCAAAGGGCTTGTACCGTTCTGTAACATTCTATGTTCTATGTTCTAAATGAAATGATGTGAGGCATTTGATGGAAAATGCCTTCCCTTCTTATCCACAATTCATCGGGCACAGAGTCAATGGGTCAACACTATTGTTGCTCTTTTCAAGTTTCATTTTAGTCAGTGTAAACTAATATTACATTCCTCCCCCCCAACCCCCTCCCCCGATTTTAGTACTCTGAAATAAATCATAACTGATATTATAACACTCTTGAATAGATAAGATTTACTTCAATATAACACACTGATTTACATTATAGTTCTTATTTGTAAAATGTTACAATATACCTCTACCTCATGTTCATCCTAATGTTCAGTGAGATATTCGGCAACTCTTGCTTTAACATTCTACATTATATTTCATGCACTGTTGATGACTCCTTTATTATAGACTCATACAGAATCATTCACCATTAATTTCTTCCTCAAACGTCCAGTATTTATCTAAATCATTGACATAGTTACAACAATATTTATTGCCATTCATCCACTGTCTCAGTTCATATGTCTCTTAAAATATAGAATCTGCCAAAATAGATGTGCATCTTTAATGAGTGAAGATACCTTTTTCACAATGGCGACCTGTCCATCCAAGTCCACAAGAGCATGTCCCATCTTTTGGATTACAGATACCATCATTCTGACAGGCACAGCTCTCCAAACAGCCTCGTCCGTATTTTCCCTGTGGACACACTGAATCAAAACAACAGCACACTAAACAAGTCAATCAGCAACAATTGCTCTAAAGCTGTCTGAATTCAGTATCAGTCAGAATGTCATACCTCATGTCCAATAGATGCCTACCTTATATCATCAATGCAGAATTTGTTTCACCTCTTGCTAAATTTTAAAATTATTTTATAGTTTTCACAGTTTAAGTGAGCTCCTGTACTGGTGAGCATAAACCATCTCGAACCTAACATTGGTTGGTCGAATAAATTTAGATGGGAATTCAAGTAGGCACTCCTTTCACTAACGTAGAAATGTGTTTTTATCAAACTGACAAATCTGAAGGCTCTGTTAATAATTTAAAGCACCTTAAGATAGCCCCTTGTTGAGTTTTTTCACGGTAAAATATTTGGGTGGCATTTGCAAGTTTTTCTGAATTATTGACTTTTGTGTGATGTATCAAGTAGCAACTCAGAATGATCAAATTATTTGTTACGTGACTGCTCAACTATAAATAAATGAATCTGTGTTATGGGCCTTGCACAGTTTATGATCCATAGGTTTTGTAAATTGAATCTCACAATCTCTTCTCAATTCAGATATATCAAAAGCTACATTTGTATTGTGAATATGATTTGGGTTTTAGAATAAATCACTTAACTGTACCTTTCTGGCAGGAAGAGCCCATTGTACCAGGCCAACAGTGACACTTGCCTGTCACTGGGTCACATCGACCTTCTTCACCACATGGACAAAGCATCCTACAATCTTTCCCATAATAGCCTTCTGGACAAGCTACAAAAGCGAAATATTTGTTCTGGTAAGTGTATGTTGTGAAATCTGAAATTCAATATTTAATAAGAACCAACAGAAGCATAATCACCCAAATATTTGGGAATAGACAGAATGAGCAGTTTTGTGCCTTTGGCTGACCCAATGCTTGAAACAACTGGATATATCCAGTAAGTCTCTTCTGGACTGGAGGCTCAGTGGATCACAGATATGTTGCTAACTCTGTAGGACCATATTTGTGGTATGCAATGTTACCTGGTAAGGTGCCTCACCAAGTCTTGAGTCGAGAAACATATACTCTTATTTGTACAATATTTTCAGATTTCATGACCCCCTTTGCAAATGAAATAAACTTGTGTTTATATTATTGCCTTCAAAACCTTAGGATATTTGAAGTACCCCACAGCCAATTAAATACTTCCAAATATGTTGTCACTGTTGTAATGTGGACAAATACAGTTGCCCAATTGTGAACACCACAGTTTCCCAAACAGTTAATTTGTTTTTAGTGATATTGATTGGGGAATATATTTATTTGCCAGGGCACTGGAAGCACTCACGTGCTGTTTGTTAAACAGTGTCGTATGATCATTAAAGCCTACCAGATAGGAGTAGTTAATTTTTAAGGATTTTGTGAAGATTTGTAGCTTGGGTGTGGATGCAGTTGTTGGTTTGCTCACTGAGCTGGCAGGTTGTCATTCAAACGTTTTCTCACTGTGCTAGGTAATATCTTTAATGCGACTTCCATGAAGCGTTGTTATTATACTCTACTTGATATTTATATGATCCCATCTGTTAAGGTGGGTGTTGTCATTTTCAATTTTGTTCTGCAGTGGTTTGTATATGGGGTCAATTTCAACATGCTTGCTGATGGCATTCCAAGTTGAAAGCCAGGCCCCTATGAATTCCCATGCATGTCTCTAGTTAGCTTGTCCTTGGATGGTTGCATTCTCCCAGTCAAACTGATGGCCTTCCTTTCTGCGTGTATTGAGATGAGAGAGAGTAGTTTTGCTATTAGTTGGTGTTTGCATATCTGGATTGATAGTTTTCTTCTGGTCTGACTGATGTAGTGTTTATGGAAGTTGTCACATAGGATTTTGTATATTATGTTGGCCCTCCATGTTGTGGGTATGATGTCTTTCTTCCTTGTGTGTAATTGGTATAGTGTCGCTGTGGGGTGGTGTGCTACCATGATTCCTAGTGGTTGTAGGAGTCTGGCCTTTCTTATCTGGTCTTAATGTAGGTTAGGGTGACCAATGTATTAGGGCATACAATGACCTCTTGGGATTGTCTGTCTGATAGGCAGTGTGGAGGATTCAACTGAGGCATTCAAGTGTGCAATGGATGATTATATGAATAAAAATAACATTTAAGGGTATGAGGTGGGGAAAAGGCATGAGGTAATGTTGCTCATTTAACAAGCCAGTTCAGGCATGATGGGGCAATGGCTTCCTGCTGTGCAGTAACACTTATGTGATTGTATAAATTGATCTGTGTATACAGAGCACTTTGAGAATATGTAGGGCTTTGAAGAGAATTTCAAACTGGTTACAATGAACAGAAACTAAATACCAATACCTTCTGAATACTTTCTTGAAACAGAACTTCAGTCATTTTAGTTTACAATTTCTCTGGTGAGTTTTTTTGTTGAGAGAAAAACAGTACTCATAACAAATGATGTATAAAGCGACACATTACCGGCACTTTGTCATTTCAAATTTGACACCCAGGGTGAATCCAGTTCATACTAGAGGAATGAAGTGTACTCTACCTGCTAACTGTCAGAGTGTCATGTACAATGATTCTACAGAACATCAACTGACCTTAGTGATTATCATGGTAAAAACACCTTTCATTTATTAGAAAATAAATATTCTGCCTAATGCAATGGTATATATCATGCATGCACCATGGTAACTTGTAGGTACCTTACTAAAATGCAAACAATAAAATTGAGAGCTTATACTCTATGTTTTACAGCATATATTCACGCAATCAACAAACTACTGCACAAGGATTGGAGAGGGCTACAGTACAAAACCACATATCATTTGCATCACTTGTGTGAAACAAAGTCAAACCTCAGATTAAAACATTTCATTCTTCCTCCTACAATGTCAGCAACCTCATGTTTTCTCAAAATGGGAAGCAATAATGGACGAACATATAAAGCCATACCATCAGTATTTTTTTTACAGACCAATCCCAAATAACATGCCTTGAACAAAATCAGCACTATTCTTCAGAAGATCAAGTTATAGAGTATTGTAGGTACAATATATAGAGAAAGAAAAGCTCGCCGAACAGCCAATATTAACAAACTGGAAGCTACCTGATTAAAAATAGGAAGTTCACATGAATATTTTTGTATTTTCATCACAGTGTGATTAATTTCATAAATAGCTATGGTATTAAATTTCTGTCTTGCTATGCTCTCACCAGTGATTCCTTTTGGAAGGTTTGGACAAGTGTGACTTACTGATTGTGCAGTCAGCTCCGATAAAACCAGGAGGACAACTACAGGTTCCAGTTATAGTGTCGCATTGTCCCTCATTCTGACATTTGCAGCTCCTTTTACAGTAGGGTCCATAGGTTCCCTCTGGACATTCTGAAAGACAAATCTACTCTCTTACTGAACAGGACCGAAAGACTATTACAGCTCAGAAACATATACAAACCATAGGTAAGCAACAATATGTGATAAATACATATCTAATAATGAAGGTGTGAAACAAATAACTTTAGAATCAATTGAAGTTGTTGAATAGAAGAGAACTCCAGTAATTTTGCAACATAGCATTTATAAAATTTGGAAAAAATTCTGTCTAAAGAAACTGACAGATATCTTCCAACTAGAAAGACATCAATGAAAGTCAATGAATACATACGGAGGTCACAGCGGGTCCCATAATAACCAGGTAAACATGTACATTTCCCAGTGACAGGGTGGCACTCCTCATTCACTCCTGAACATTGGCACACCTGGTTGCAGTTCTGTCCATAGGTACCTGGTGAGCAATCTGGAAGGGAGAAGATATCAGGAAATGAAAAATGTTTTTCACAATACCAGCACTACTACCAGCCCAAGAAACAATTCCATCTAGTGTGATATTGAACAGCTCATGTCTGACTCAGAAGTGTCACCATCCTGTATGCATTGATGTAGAATCATAGCAAATAGGAGTGGGATGAGGTCATTCAGCCCCTCAACCTATTCCACCATTTGAATATGATCATGGCTGATCATTCAACTCGCGACTCTTCCTTCTTTCTCCCCATTCTCTTTGGTTGCTTTAGCCTTAAGAATTCCTAATTCCTCTAACTATTCTTGAAAACATTTAGTACTTTTTGTGCCACAGGCTCACCACTCTCTTGTGAAGAATGTTTTCCTCATCTCAGTCCTCAATGTCCTATCCTGTATCCTTAGACAGAGGCTCCTGGTCCTGAGCTGCATGGTCATCAGAAACATCCGCCCTGAGTTCACCCTGTCTACTCCTGTTAAAATTTCATAGGCTTCTATGCAATCTCCCTAATTCTTTGAAACTCAAGGTGAATTAAATACTAACCAATCCAGTCTCTTTAAATGTCAGTGCGGTCACCCCACGAATTGATCTGGTAAACAGTCATTGCACTCCCTCCACATTCAGAGTATCCTTCCTCCAATAAAGAAACCAAAACTGTACACAAAACTCCAGATGTGGTTTCACCAAGGCCTTGTGCAATTGCAGCAAGACATCTCTGCTCCTGTACTCCTATCCTCTCACTAAAAAGGCCAACACATCATATACCCTCTTCATTACCTGCTGCAATTGCCTGGTCTCAATGACTCGTATTCAAGGACACCCAGTTCCAATTGCATATCCCCTTTTCCTGATCAATTGTCTTTCAGATAATAATCTGCCTTACTGATTTTGAAAGTAATGTGGATAACCTCACATTTCTTTACATTATACTACATCTACCATGCATTTACTCACTCACTCAACTTGTTTAAATGACAGTGAAGCATCTCTGCATCCTCCTCACAGTTCTTCCTCCCACCCAGCTTTATCTTCTATGCAAACTTAGAATTATTGTATTTAGTTTCATCTAAATTATTAACATATATTATGAATAGTTGGGATCCTAGTCCTGATTCCTGTGGTACCCCACTACATACTGGCTGCCACTCAGAAAGTAGCTCATTGTTCGTATTTTGTTTCCTGTTTGCCAAGCAATTCTCTATCCATGTCAGTACACTCCCTGCAATCACATACTCTTTCATTTTACAGGTGGGACCTTAGCAAAAGACTTTTGAAAACTTAAGTCGAACATCGAACATAGAACAATACAGCGCAGAACAGGACCTTCGGCCCTTGATGTTGCGCCGACCTGTGAGCTATGCTCGTCCCCCTACACTATGCCATCATCATCCATGTGCTTATCTAAGGATTGTTTAAATCTCCTTAATGTGGCCGAGTTGACTACATTAGCAGGAGGGCATTCAGCCACATTAGGGAGATTCACATTCAGAGATGCTTCACAGTCACTGGCTCCCCCTTATCCACTCTATTATATGCTTCCTGGAAAAAGTTCCAGTAGATTTGTCTTTTCTAAACCCATGCTGACTCTGTCCAACACTGTCACTGCTCCAGAGTCTATTGAATCTTGAAACATGACCAACAGTACATTTACAATTCCTAGGGCCATTTACTTAAGTGCTCTAGGATGCAGATTACCAGGCCTTGGGTTTTGTCAGCCTTTAATCCCATTAATTTCCCCAACATCATTTTCCCTCCTACTACTGATTTCCTTCAGTTCCTCCCTTTCACTAGACCCTGTGTGTTCCCCAACATTTCTGGGACATTATTTGAATTCCCTTTGTGAAGACAGAAGTAAAATATGTATTTAATTGGTCTGCATCTCTTTGGCCCCATTCTAACATCCCCTGTTTCTGACTGTAAAGTACCTACGTTTGTCTTGATTAATCTTTTTCTTTTCACGTACGTTTAGAAGTTTTTACAATCAGTCTATATGTTCCCCGCAAGTTTACTCTCATACTCTGTTTTTCCACTCTTCATCAATTCTGTTGTCCTCCTTTGCTGATATCTAAACTGCTCCCAATCCTCAGATCTGCAATTATATTTGGCCAATATGTATCCCCTTTTCTTGGATTAAATTCAATCCTTAACTTCCTTTGTTAGCCCTGGTCGGACCATCTTTCCAGTTTTAGTTTGCACCAGACAGAAATGAACAATTGTCATTCTTCCATGAGCTCTTAAAATGTTTGCCATTTTCTGTCTGCTATCATCCTTTTAAAGAATGTTCCCCAATTTATTACAGCCAGATCACACCTCATAGCAACGTAGCTTCCTTTGTTTAGTTTCAGAACTCTAGTCACAAAATCAACTACCTCACTCTCCATCTTAATGAAGAATTTTACCATATTATGGTCATTCTTCCCTAAAAGGCCTGGCAGAGCTAAATTGCCATTTTTTTTCCTTCTCATTACACAACACCCAGTCTAGAATGGCCTGTTCTCTCATTGACTGATAACTACTGATCCACAAAACTATCTCATACACACTCCAGAAATTCATCCTCTATTGTTACTGATTTGATTTGTCACATCTATGTGCAGATTAAAGTCACCCATAATTACAGCTGTAGGTTATTGTTGTGTCTCCAACTTTCTGTTTAAAGCCTTCTCCAATGTTACAGCTACTAGGGAAAAACAAGGGCTGCAGATGCTGGAAACCAGATTCTAGATCAGAGTGGTGCTGGAAAAGCACAGCAGTTCATGCAGCATCGAAGGAGCAGGAAAATCGACGTTTCAGGAAGGGCTTTTACCCGAAACATCGATTTTCCTGCTTCTCGGATGCTGCCTGAACTGCTGTGCTTTTCCAGCACCACTCTAATCTAGAATGTTACAGCTACTGTTTGGGGGTCTATATACAGCCTTCACAATTGCTTTGTGCCCCTTCTTGTGTCTGGACTCTACCCACACAGATTCCACTTCACCAGAACTGATATCCTTCCTCCAAATGTTGCCTTAATATCCTTTTTAACCAGAAATGCTATCCCATCTTCTTTTCCTCTTTGTCCTTCTTAAAAATTGAATACCTTTGGATATTCAGTTCCCATCCATGGTCACCCTTCAGCCATATCTTAGGAATCCTAACTATATCATACCTGTCTATTTTGCGAGAAATATATTGTAGTGCTCTACACATTAAGACACAAGGCTTTAAGAATTGCCTTTTAATGTTCTTAACCACATTCACATTATTTGACACTGTGACCCTGTTTGATTCTTACCCTTGAACTTTGTGCCTGGAACTTTACAAATTTCCCATTCTGTCTTGTTTTTGCCCTTGTTTCCCCTCTCTTCTGTCTCCCTTTATGGATTCTCATCCTCTACCATTTTAGTTTAATCCTTTCCCAATTGCTTTACTGAAAACACCCCTTATAATACACACAAGATGAAATAGTTCAGTTTTTGAATCGTAGAATCCTTACGGTGTGGAAGCAGGCCAATCAGCTGATTGATTGCACTCTGAACTTCCAAAGAGCATTCCACCCAGACCCACCCCATCCAGTAACCTTGCATTTACTATGGCTAGTCCACCTAGTGTGCACATCCCTGGACACTGGGCAATTTACCATGTTCAATCCACCTAACCTGCACATTTTTGGATTATGGGAGGAAACTGGAGCACCCAGAGGAAAGCCACTCAGGCATGCAGAGAATGTGCAAACTCCACACAGACAATCACCCAAGGCTGGAATCAACCCCAGGTCCCTGTGAGGCAACAGTGCTAACCACTGAGCCACCAAATAGTCCTGATCAGCACTAATTATCAAGCCTATTGCATTTTCATCAAGGTTGGATATGAGTCAAAGATTCTCTATATAGTAACTAGCCATGATTATGCTAAGATTATTTAAATATACTCAGAGGCTAGTGATTTTTGAGAAGAGTTGTAGCTCAGATTGATGGTAAGTATGTAAGTTAGCTCACTGACTTCCAGCTAATTTACGTACTTATACTCAGATATTCTAATCTCCAGTGTGTGGGGAAATACATAGCTGGGCTGGGATCCCAAAACCCATTTGTGACATAGCTGTCTCTTCTTGGCAAGCAAAGACTGGGCGGAGGTGAATTCAATAAAGGAATGTCAATTGTTGATTATTATTATTATTTCGTAAGATATATAAAATCACTTAACATGAATTCAAGGACACAATCTGCACTCCAACACCAATTGAATTTGGAAAGCTTTAAAATTCAGCTATGGATCTTCACTGATGATACCCGAATAGATTTGACAAGAGCAGTAAATATTCATTTTGGGCTCAGTAGCATGAAGACAGTGAATGTAAGTTTGGTATAAAGTTAAAGTTTACATCCAGAGAAATTAGCAAAGTAGAGCCCCGAAGGTGTGAACAATACTGCGTGACCATTTCATTTTGTATTCATTTTCATTTTGCAATCCCTTCTTTTAACATTGAAACAAGAAACACAAGCCTTTCCTCAGCCTGATGCAAACTGGGGCAGGTAGGGGTAGGAGTAAAATTTCAGTTTAATCAGTGGTGTAAAACAGCTGGTTCTCGATCAGTGGCCAGTTACACACAATTGGTGATAATCAATCCCATTGTAGTCAATGAAATTAAAGGCCAGACACTGCAGAAGTGTTCTGCTTTCTTTCATTTCATGATTTAATACACTTGTATAATATCAACCTGTAATTTGCCTTAAACAAATGAAAAATATATGAATCTTTTCATTCTTCATGTTTATATTTTCGTGCATTAGGTAGAATCCTGGTAAAATATTAAACATGGAGAAGACTGGAAAAAATTCTGTAATATTTTATATTATTTTTGCATCTGGATGACTACATTGTAACTTCTCTAAAGTTGTTGTTATTTTTTGGAACCCAAACCTACAATGAAGTTTGGTCATTGACGTCCTACTGCCTGGCAAGTTTACTTTTATCCAAATAGCAATTCCTTGGCTTGGAAATGGATGATGTGGATGTGCCAGTATTGAACTGAGGTAGATAAAATCACCAGGTTATAGTCCAACAGGTTTATTTGAAACCATAAGCTTTTGGTGGACTTCACCTGATGAAGGAGCAGTGCCCTGAAAGCTTGTGACTTCAAACATGTTGGACTGTAATCTGGTATCATGTGATTTCTGACTTTGGAAATGGATAAGAACTTCTTTTTGAATGCTTCAGGAACACAACAATTAATTCTGATATTAAGCAAGAACAAATGTATATTTGTTTACTTCCATAACTCTAATGTTAACTGGGAACCACATGCTGTCACTTAGCATACATCTTTATTATTAGACAGAGAAAACTGACATAGCCGATTTCAATCGGCAAAGCATATCATCAACTTCCTTAAGTATTAAATAAATACGCCCTTGTTCAAGAAGTTACACTTGGAACATTTACTGCCTCCTTACTTTCTTCACAACCATTGCCAGTGAATCCAGCAGGACATCCACATTCCCCAGTCACATGGTTACATGCAATGCCAGGGTGGCACTTACAGCTCTGGCCACAGTTCTCTCCATAGTAACCAGGCAAACAAGCTACAAGAGAAAGAAAGCAAGAAGTATCAGACTCTTGTAATATATATTAATAGGTGTTTTAATGATCTCGACATGAGAGACATTGCATTTGAAAGTTGAATAATTTATTTTCAGGCCAATAACTCCCACCACTTTCCAGTCAGCTAAGACATAGTTAAATGAAGAGTATATCTAGCTAAATCCAGAAAATCACCCTTCCTGAGGTTTCTCTTTTGGGAATGCATCACAGTGCTTTGATGAGCCTGTTTAAAGTTCTAACCTGCATTGATTAATATACTAAGTGTGCGTATAAAGATATTGAAGTTTTCAGATTTCAAATTAAGCCACTGATAAGGCAACAATATCAAGAGTCCTTTCTAAACCAAATTTAAATGGATCTAAACCGGTGCAAAAGAAATGCGAAGGTAGATTTAAGAAACGCAACAGTGGTTTCTACAAGTTGGTGTTTTCACTGCACTCACAATTTTCTATCTTATGACATGAATGAATGGAAAATAATGCAAGGTGTGCACTGGCCCATGTGCCTAAAACTCATGAAATGCACAGGCCTTCTTTACCACTTTGAGCCAGTCGAACTGACTCACAAAGTGTAGCTGATAAGGGGACATTACAGAGTTTTTTGAGCTTCGATGCCAGGGCTAGCAGGTTACATTTGGCCTTGGGACTGCAGTTCAAACATTTTCCATTTTCGAAGTAACCAACCTGTGGGCACTAAGTGAAAATACAAATTGTAGGTGTATGGATCCCATTTAGCTTCAAGATAGAGAATGTCTTTCTTCAAGTAGCCTGAAATGGATTAAAACTTGTCTTTCAGAATTGAAGCACAAGTGCCTTAGACCTCTGCATCATCCAAGCATGAAGAGCATTGGTCACATAGAGACACAACTCTGCTTAGTCTTTCCTCACCTTACTGAGGTTCAAACAATTTAATCTAAATATGTATAAAACAATAATAAAATGATGGTATTTATTTATAAAATCATGCACCACCAATTCACACTTATCCAGTACCTGTATGTACCTAAATGCACCTATTACATCTATCATCTTGTAAACTAAAACTGACATTACAGCATCTTATTATTTTGTCCTATTCCACACCAAAGTGCAAGCCTGTTACATCTCTGGAATACAGAGGTCTACAATTGATTAACTTCAGGCACCCAGCAGATAACCTCACCCACCAGAAGAAAGATTGAGAATTTAGACACATGCTACCATTATTTACCAACCACATATAGGAGCATTGTGATTACAACAAGCCATCTAAATTGCAAGTGCATTCCAATTAATTAAGTGTTCAAATGACTTATTTGTCAGAAAGAGAGTGGATACTACAATTTACAGAATAGGAATTACAGGTCACAGTCAATGCTTTAACCATTGAGAAAGTACTTTGTATGAAGTGGAGGGAAAAACTATTAATGCCCAAAAGGGCACAGGAGGTCAACATGTGGGGCACATACCTGTGATTTCTGCAAGAAGGAAGCACTGGACTTGAAAAAAGTGGAAAGCTAAACACTGATAAAGCACAGATAAATGCAACCCATAAGGAAACTGCCATGCATAAGGATAAGCAATGACAAACTAAGAAATGTATCTGCATTAACTAAGTTTGCTTGCAAATGTTAGTACATATGTGTTAATCAAGGGGAAATAATATCAAAATAGTCACTAGGTTGTATAGAACTTGAGTACTGTTTAAAAATGAGGCTGTACATCCCAAGGAATGGTGGATCATATCAAACAGCATATCCCTTTGACTTCAACAAGCAAGGTACAGAGCATATTCCAACCAGCCTGTGCTTGCAAAACTCACAGTGGTGTCCAATGTAAGATTAGATTCTGTTACTGGGCAATATATCCTGGATAATTCTCAGTATGCAAATAATTATGTTGACAACTAATTTAGTATTATCAGTCGTGCTGTAAGTATGACACACTTGTAAGTATTGGAAGCTACAAATATTAATAGATATGGCTATCTTCTTTCCAGTTAGAACATACCTGCACTATGTCTGCTTCAATTCAACAAAATAGGTTACAATCATTCACTGGTTTATTTTTGTGGGCAACGAGCTGACCAATCATTCAGTCTTCCTGATTTGCAATTTAAACAAAGCCTGGCAGTGAATTATCAGTTATTATTCATTGGTGCATTTTCCATGACAATGCCTCTTCCAAACAGAGTGCACTTGGCTACCAAACAGCAACCTTCTCTCAAGCATATTAATTTTGGCTTTCCCCTTGAATTGGCATTCTTGTGAATTGTCCTGATGAGTGCAAGATGAAAACTTGGACAAAATGTGTATTTTTTTCAGCATGACACACATAATCTAATTAAAAGGCTTATAAAGGGATTTAAGAAGAAACCATAATAATGAATTGTGGAAGACTGAAGATTCTAATTCTTCCAACATAAAGCTGACTGTTGTAGTTCACACAGTTCTCAAGCATGCTCCCATTCAGCAAATAAGGTGTGCATCACAGTATATCTAAAATGTGCAGTAAAATAGTATTTGTTATTCATTTTTTTTATCGCATTGTAGATTAGGGTTACTTTCATATGGTAGAGCACAAAGTGTGGATAGTCAGGTTTAGTAGTAATGCATGAATATTCAATGCATCAAAATACATTTAATATAAATCAAATATATACATTTAATCATTCCATTCACTCCATGTCCTACACATTCTCTTGTTTATTTTAAATCTTGACTAAAAATGTCATGACTGAGTCTTGCACTTAATGGATCCCTGGATTTTCACTTACGTTTCTCACATCTCTTCCCCCTCCAACCTCGGTTACATCGACAAGCTCCAGACTCATGGTGACAGGAAATGGCATTTTCACAGTCGCATCTCTCTCCACAATGCAGTCCATAATATCCACTCGGGCAACCTAGAAAGGCAAACCAGACACTTAAATAAACAGCTGTTCATTATACAGTGGAAAAGTGACAGTTCAGTGAAAGTCTCAACATCTTACACTCACTCATCAAGGACTGAACATTTGCTGCAGGTGCAGAAAACAAGTATCATGTTCATGATGTCATATCTTCAAAAGTGTTCTTTTGACATATTCATCTAAGTGTTACGATGCAGAAAGAGGCCAATCAGCCTGTCGTTCCTGCACTGACTTGTTAAACAAGCATCATTACATATTGCCAAGCTCTTTTCCCTTCCTTGTATATTATTCTTATTCATGTAATCATCCATTACCCTCTCAAATGTCTGAATTGAACTAACCCCACCCCATTTCCAGGCAGTGCATTCCATACCCTAATAACTTACTGAGTGGACAAGTGTTTTCTCATATCACCCTTGCCTTTTTTGTAAATCACTTTAAATCTCTCATTCTTGCTCCACTTACAAGTGGAACAGTTTCTGCGTATCTCCTCTATCCAGCCCAATCAAGATTTTGAAAACCTCTATCAAATCTGCTCTGAACCTTCAGACCATAATTCACATGAGCAGAAGTAGGTGATGCAGCCCATCGAGTCTGCCCCCTTATTCAATGAGATCATGGTTGATCTGATAAACATTAACTCCACTTTCCTGCCTTTTCCCCTTAAACCTTGATACTGATGAAAAAACTCTCTCAGCCTTGAATATCCTACATGATCCAGCCTCAAAAGCCGCTTGAAAAAAAGAATCCCACAAATTCATCTCAGAGAAGAAATTCATCCTAATCTTAGTTTTAAATGGGTGACCCACAATACTGAGATATCCCCTCTGGCTCGGGTTTCCCCTCAAGGGGAAACAACCTCTCTGCATCTGCTCTGCCAAGCCCAATAATAATCTTGTATGATTCAATAAAGTCATCTCTTGTTCTTCAAATTCCAACGAATATAGGTCCATCCTACTCAACGCCTCACACAAGACAGTCCTACCATATCCAGTGTGAGAGTAGTGAACCTTCTATGAATGCCAATATATCTTTCCTTAGATAAAGGGCCCAAAACTGTTTACAGAATTCCATCTACAATCTGACAGTGCCCTGTTTAGCTGTGGCAAAACCTTCCTATTTTTATGCTCTATTCCCTTTGAAATAAAGGGCAACATTCTATTTGCCTTCACTATTATCCACTGAACATGGCTGCTATGTTTTTGTGATTTATGCATGAGGACTACCAAATTCCTCTGTGCTGTAGCTTTTTGCATTCTTCATTTAAGTAATATTCAGCTTCTCTATTCTCTATAAGTGTATAACCTCACATTTTCCCACATTATGTTCCATCTGCCAAGTTTTTGACAACTCACTTAACTTGTCTATATCTGCAGAGTCTTTGTATCATCCGCACCATTTGCCTTCCACATCCATTTGTCATCCACAAACTTGGCTATTGAACATTCTGTGATACTGTAAACGTCAAAACTTGAATAACTTTTTACAACACTTCCAAGTTTTGTGTCATCTTCAAACATTGAAACTGTCCCCTACACACCAAAATCAAGATCATTAATATGTATCAGGAAATGCAAGAGTCCCAGTCTTGAATCCACTACAAACCTTTCACCCATCCCAAAACTACCCATTCACTATTATTCTCTGTTTCTTTCACTCAGCCAATTTTGTATCCACACTGTTACTAACCCTTTTATTCCATGACTAGTAACGTACCACACAAGTCTTTTATACAGCACTGTATCAAATGCCTTCTGGAAATCTATGCATATTACATCAACAGCATTCTCTCTAGAGCCTTTGTTACCTCTTATAAACACTCCAGAAAGTTAGTCAAACACAATTTCTCTTTTAGGAATCCATGCTGAATCCTCCTAATCAAACCATCTCTTTCTCTGCAACATCTAATTCTTACCAAATAATTGTCTCTGGAAACTTCCCACCACTGAAGTTTTATTGCTAACACTCAAATGTTTGAGGCAAATATTACATAGGAATATAGGAATTAGGAGCAGGATTAAGCCATCTGGGCCCTTCAGTAATTTCATGATTGATGTGGTTACGATCTAAATTCCACTTTCCTGTCTGCATTCCACAACCATTGACTCTTACCTATAAAATTTGTATCTAACGTAGACTTGAATAAACATAAAAACCCAGCCTACACTGCAATAACTCAGAGGAAAAGAATCCCCCACATTGCTGTCTTTAAAGGGAGACATCTGATTAAAACATATCCCCTCCATTCAAGCTCCCCCACAAGAAGAAATATTCTCCCAGTATCCCTTGTAATAAGCCCCCTTAAACTCTTCTAAATTTCAATTAGGTCACCTCTCATTCTTTTGAACTTTAAAGATACAGGATTAATCTGTTCAGCTTTTCTTCATAAGATACACCTTTCATCTCAGGAATGAGTAAAGTGAATTGCTTCTAAAGAAATTATATCTTTCATCAGAAGAGGAAACAAAAGCTGTACACAATATGACCACATATTGACCACAAACACCCTGTACAGTGCAGTACAACTTTCCCACTTGCAATAAATGACATTATATTTTCTGTGCGAATGCCTTGCTGTTCCTCCATTATAACTCAATCTGATTCATATGCAAGGGCACCTAGATCCCTCTGTACCACCAAGTTTAGTGACCTTTCTCCACTTAAATAGCACACTGCTTTTCTATTCTTCTTTCCAAAGTGGAAAAGTTTACATATACTGACAACTCAAACTGTCAAATTCCTGATCACTCAACTTAACCTGACTATATCCCTTTGAAGATTTTTTACACCCCCTTGAGACCTTACTTTCCTACACATCTTGGTGTCATCAGCAAGTTTAGCTATTATCATTTGGCCCCTTACTCAAGTCATTCATATAAATTACAAATACTGAAGGATCCAACAATTACCTGTAACATTTCACTAGGTACAGCTCGCCAACATGAACAATAATTGGTCTCTACCCTCTGCTCTCTGTTAGTTGATCTAATATATTACCTTCTACATCATGTGCTTTCATCTTGTTTGTTAACCTTTCAGGAGGCACCTTATTAAATGCTACATGAAAATCAAAATATACCACATGTACCAGTTCCCCTGTAACCACCATGAATGTTAATTCTCCAAAATTCTTGAATAGATTAATTCAGCATGATTTCCCTTTCACATATTAGCTCAACCTGATCACATTGTGATTCTCTAAATGTTCCTTAATAATGGATTCTTGAACCTTCCCTGTGATATTTGTTTAAGGTCATTGTTTTCTGCCTCCCTCCTCCATTTTTCTCTTGAATAAAGATCTTACACTTGCCATTTTCCTGTCCAAGAATCCAACTATTTCTGAGTCTAATTTCACCTATTGAAAATGATAAAATTTTAATTCAATAAAATATGGGCTTAAAAACTATGTAACAATGTCAAGGAAAGGAAATCTACCATCTTTACCTGGTCTCGCCCATGTGAGATTTCAAACGCATAATATGATCTTAACTGCCTTCTGAAATGGTCGAGCAAACCCTTGGTTGCTGGATTAGTGGTGCTGGAAGAGCACAGCAGTTCAGGCAGCATCCAAGGAGCGGTTGCATCAAATCACTATAAAGCCTCAGCAAAAAAAAGAAAACTAGACAGACCACTCAGCATCAACAATCACAGCTCGGTCAGCCCTGCTGTTCTGCACATGAGTATCTGGGAACCTATGCCAAAACTGCAGACTACTAAAGCAAGAACCTGACACACTCAAGGAACCAAACTTTGCTGACAATATCCCAGAGTCAGCCTGTTATCCCTGGGTGTGTCGTGTCCCAACTGTATAGAGTCAGAAAGCTATTGAGAATCTGAGAAGGATGCCCAAATGCAGCAAAACCTGGATGACATCACACCTTGCGCTAATCAATGGCAAGTAATATTTGCATTACACAATGCCAGGCAGTGATCATCTCCAACAAGCGAGAATCAAATCATCGCCCTTGACATTCAATAGCATCACCATCACTGAATCCTCAACTATCAACATGCTGGGGGTTACCATTGATCGGAAGTCATACAAGTACTGTGGCAACAAGAGCAGGTCAGATGCTAGGAATCTGCTGACTCCTCGAAGCCTTTCCATTATCTGAAAGGCAGAAGTCAAGAGTGTGATAGACCACTCCCCCTTACCTGGAGGACCTCAAATCCAACAACACTCAGGAAGCTTGACACCATCCAGATCAAACAGCCTGCTTAATTAGCATCATATCCATAAACGTTTAATCCCTCCACAGCGAATCCTCAACAGCAGCATTATGCAAAATCTATAAGGCTCATTTGACAGCGGTTTCTCTGACCATTACTATCAAGAAGGACCAGAGCAGCAGTTACATGGGAACATCATCACTTGGACATGCTCCTCCAAGCCATCCAGTACTCCGACTTAGAAATATATTGCCCTTCCTTCAGTGTCCCTGGATCAAAATCCTGGAACTCCCTTCACAATGGCATTGTGGGTCTACCTACAGCAAATAGAAAGCAGCAGTTAAAGAACAAAAGTTGACACCACCTTCTGAATAGCTACTGGGGATGGGCACTAAATGCTGCCACAGCCAGTGGTGCCCATACCCCATGAAAGAATTTTACAAAGGATGTGACCATTGAAGGTAGAATCATTGTGGAAAAAGGTTGCCTCAGGCATCAGTAAGAAATGGCAGATCAAAATGTGAGAGTAAGGACAGAATTTTGTATTGGGCAGAGGGATTTGTTAGAAAGCACAGAGATAGTCAGAGACTTATCTATGATGAACCCCATGAGCACTTGAAGATAAAGGTTGTTCTAGTTTAAAGGAGTGAGTGGACAGTGATGAAAATTGACAGAAATGAGAAAGGATGTATTGTGGGTAAGTTTAAAATCAGTAAGAAGTAATAATTGCTTGATACGAAGGTTAGACAGGAGGAAGAAGGGATTCTATTCTATTCTGTGTTAAGGAGGTGATTCTTTTGAGGAAATTGCTTTGGGCTTTGGGGAAGTTGCAGAAGAGTCTTATGGAAGAAATAAAAAAGATTAGTTTACTTTCTGGTGGTAGTGATTGAATGATTAATGTTGTTCTCAGCCCTCTTAAACATTTTGAATATCTTCCTGACCAGATAAAACCTGGAACGCCCTTCCTAACTATGCTGTGGGTATCCCTCCAACTCACAGACTGGAGTGGTTTAAGGAACTCACCACCATCTTTCCCAGGGTAATGGTGGAAGCCAAAAATGTCGTCCAGCTAGCAATGTCCAGATCCTATGAATATTTTTTTTTAACTCATTCAAAAGCTGGGAAAAAGATCAGATAAATTAAATTATCAACAATTGAATGTATAGGTATAGACAGCACAACTTGAGGCAATAAGAAAACCTACAGATTTCTTCTCAATTCTGAAAACAAAACTATGTCAAACTCTTTGATATGTATTCAGAAGTACAATTGTAATATTGTAAGTTGTCTAGTTACATTCCACAGATGGCACATCAGTAGTCCTATCAGTATTCTAAACAGACAGGAAACCAAAGGATGCCCAGCTAAGGGTAACTTCAAGTTGAATTTGTAAATAGATTACTTATGAACTAGGTTTGACAGGGATCTACTGCACATAGCTACAACTCAGAGATCTTTTGTTTTAATCTGAAACGTAACCCTTATACTTATAAGACTGAAAATTACTTACGAGTCTCACACTTTGCTCCAATCCAGCCAGATCCACAAATGCACTCTCCAGTGTGTCGCTCGCAAGTTCCACCATTACTGCAGCTGCAGTATTGCTGACATCCTTCCCCATACCATCCATCTTCACACTCTAAAAAAGAAGTGCACACATCCTCACAGTAAACAATAATTTTGCATTGTTTTCCTTCTTAAACTAACTGCTGATCTTTAAATTGAATTCTGAGCTTACCAAGTTCACAAGCGATACCAGTCCACCCTTTGGGGCAAATGCATAACCCACTCACGTGGTCACACTGGGCTGTGTTTCTGCAGATGCAGAGCTGTAAGCAGTTCAATCCATAGGAGCCGGTGGGGCATCCTGTGGGAAAAAAAATATAGGATAAAAAAAAGTGGCAAAATAAAAAATGAAGAGATGATGAAATTTGAATTCAATATAAAATAACTAGAATTAAAAGCTGGGCCCAATGTTGATTGTTGTAAAAATCCCTCTGGTTCACAAATTCCCTTTTGGAAAGGAAAGCTGTCATGCTTACCTGGTCTGGCCTTTATGTGACTCTAGATCCATAGCAATGTAGTTGACTATTAAATATCCTCTGGATATTTAGGGATGAGCTATAAATACTAGCCTAGCTCATTGTGCCCACAACCCCTGAACAAATAACAAAAATTATGCAACTTACAGATAGTATGAATGACAGCATGACTCTATCACTGTAGAAAGAAAAAAAATCCTTTGATAAACTTGTTTTTATGAATCCAATTGAGTCTGAGGCAATCTCAATCTTCTTTCTCATGGACACAAATTTGAACATTAAAACTGTAAATTATTCACCATGAATTGCCATTGATTTGATAGTTTTATTGAAAGTCCACAACAGTCAGTGACGTGGAGAAGGATAATCCCACATTGTTGCAGTCAAGAAATACCTCCTTCATGGTTAACAAACAACCTTAATCTTAAGACTTTTCAAATTTGTGTTTGCCAGGACTTAGGGGACTTATTGGGCTTTTGTCAAATAATTATTTGTAATCCTTTGAATCATAAATTAAAAATTTCCCACATTCTCTCTTCCCTCCTTTACATCAGTTTGATATCAATCTGTCATTAACCATTAATTTTATATTAGTTTCAAATGAGAGTGGGAGGAGAGGTGGCAGGGAGCAACAATGTAGAAAGTAATATACTGGAGAAATGTTAATGCAATGGAATTGAAAACCAGACAGAGCTACAGAGCCACAGCATTCCCTGAATAGCTGCATTGAGGTGAATGTTGAGATACCATTGTAAAGTCCCACCCTCTCAATCCTGTTAATAGCTACTTACTTTGTTGACATGCAGTTCCAGTCCATCCAGGAGTGCACAGGCACTGGCCAGTCACATGATCACATGTTGCATTATTGGAACAGTTACAGAGCTGGCTGCAGCCCTTACCATAGCTCTGTCCTTGACATGCTGGAGATATAGAAAACAAAGGTGGAATACGGCATTCAGTCCACACTAAACAACAAGTAAACTGCACAGAAATGTGTTGTGATGTAAGCAATTTTCTCACAGAATTTCTAATTTTAGCTTGTCATTTTGTCAATGTATAGTATCAAATTTACACTAGCAGCACAGACACAGTTACTTTTGCTTGAACATGGGCTTGTCCAATTCCTTAATTCTTATAGATTAGATCAGGGCTCAGTTAGCCTAGTTGGTTGGTTATCATGTGGAGGTGCTGGTGTTGGACTGGGGTGGACAAAGGTAAAAACACACACACCACCAGGTTATATGCCAACAGGTTTATTTGAATTTACAAGCTTTTCGAGCACTGCTCCTTTGTCAGGTAGGGAGTGGGGCAGTATCATAGGACACGGATTTTATAGTAAAATATCAAAGTGTCATATAACTAATGAGATGTATTGAACAAACCTTGATTGCTGTTAAGTCTTTAATCACTTTGAATGTATTGCAGGTTTTGATTTATTAATATGTAAATTCTAGAACTTCTTTCAAGTCACATTCCTGAGATAAGTTTTTTTAAAAAAGTGATATCTCACCTCAGACAATACATTAAAGATGTGAGGTTAGAGTCTGTATGCATTCCAACCTTGAGTCAGACTGGTTTTATTTCTAAAGTAGGAATTTATAAATGTCACATGAACTGACTGCTTACAGATTGTGTTGTTTTTTTGTTTGGTGGTCAATTTGCAATGCAGAGTGATACCTACAGCATGAATTCAATTATTTTACCAGCTGAGATTAACCTTTCCCTTCACCCAAGGTCTGGTCATCCTCAGGTTAAACCATCTCCAGTCATCTCTCTTTAATGTGAGAGCAGCTTCTGGTCTGGTAGGACGACGGTGATTCGCCCTTTCATACATCAGACAGAAGCTTGCTGGTTATTGGAGTCCCTTGTAAGAACCACATTACAACAATCTGGTAAATAAAACAGATCAGTGCCCTTTCTTACCAGTAAGTATGATGTTACTCTCATATGTGAAGTCTGTGCCCCAGTAGTGAAATTTCCTAAGGATCAACAATATTCTCCCCAACGAAAGGGTGATATGCAGTGCTAACGATGATAATGTTCCGCTTATGGGGAACAATGTTTCATCTGCAGGTATACGTGCCACAGACACATACGTTCAAACACATAATGTCAAAAATCTCCAATGTAGTTACAGCAATGACCAAAAGCAAACAAATCCTTGCTACAAAGTTTCAGAAATTAAAGTGGCTCCTAAAGTTGATAGCCGTAACCTCAGCTCCAAATCTCTTTACAAATTCAAAACCAAATCAGCACCCTCTTCCCTTCAGAGTAAACTTACGCTGGTTGCACTGTGGTCCCAGCCAGCCTGGAGGACAGTGGCAAGCTCCAGTCACATGGTCACACCTGGCACCATTTCTGCAGTTGCACATCAGCTGACAGTCAAAACCATAAAATCCATCAGGACATACTGGGAGTGAGATAATAGTCATGGTTTAACAGCTTGGTCAGGCAAAGTAAAAGACAATTAGAATAATATCTGCAAATCCCAGCAACAAGGAAATCAATCAGAAATGATGAGACATTAAACAAAAAGACACTTTTATTCAATTACAGCATGTGCTATTCTGTCAGGTTTTCTTCACAAATCCCTCCCATGGACAACCAGATTATATTAGTTATTAAGGCTGGGTTGAGTGGGTGTGAGATGTAACAAGACAGTTCATCATGTGACTGCACTAGAAGGATGAAATCCACATAGCCATTGAGTAGCAGATTATAGCATCCAAACTGATCCTGCCATTTTCATGTGCCTGGCTGTTCAGAAGAACTGAATTGCTGTTATTTATAAACCATGAACTCATCATTCTCAGTGTCCACCAGAGGCTGCTGTCTACCACTTCTCTTACAAAAGTAATCCTTGGGTGATACTCACTTACAAAAAAGCAACATATTCACAGCAGAAATGGAAACTGCTGTGCCATTTGCCACCCAAAGTTATTATATTTACTTCTGTCAACTGAATAAATTAGTAGCTATGTTGTTCTCCATATATTATCACATGTCCATCTAACTTCTGAGGTGCACAGAGTACAAAAACAAAGAACCCAAATAAAGAAGCTTTGTAAAATAATACCTCAGCCTCAACTGCAGTATTGTATCCAATTCTGGGCATTGCACTTCAGAAAGAACATGAAAGCTTTACAGAAGATGCAGAAAAGATTTAGGAGAATGGAACCAGATGTCAGGAACATTTTTACCTGCAACATTTTATCCAGTTTCAGATTACTTCCTGGCTGTTCATAAGTTAGTTTCTCATATTAAATTAACAATCTATTTTTCACCCAGGGAGTAATTACATTGAACCGAAGAGAAACTATGGTACCAAGATTGGCTGTCTAGTCCAACATCCCATTATTGCTAACGAAATCAATCAGCCATCCACCCTCTTCACTTTACTATCCTGTTTCACCATATCCCTTTCAACAGTCACATACAGTAGTAAGTATGTCACAGACATTCCCTTTTGTTTTTCCTTCTCTTTTGCCATCTTTCCCTGTGTCTGTACTTATTTAAAACCTGCTTAGAATTGCTATATCACCCAGTTCTGGTGAAAGATCATTGACCCAAAATGTTAATTTTTGGTTTCTCTTTCCACAGATGCTGCCAAATCTGTCAGGTATTTCCATTTTCATTTCAGACCTCTATATTTATGTAAAGAAAATAAACTATTTTCCATACTTTCATGGTAAATTGGGTGTTATTAGACCAACAGGGTAAAGTACTTGTATAGATGGAGAAATTTGACCATTATGTGCAGATTTACAGATTAGAATGGAGCTATGTTGTTGTCAGACTAACACTTGTATTGTGTTTGAAGTCGTAACATCTAAACATGTGTTGTCCTGTGACAAGATGATAGCATTTGTGAGAAGAGCCAAACGACTCTGGTTTTCTCAATGTTTAAACAAAGGAAATTCGGGCACATCCAAGACTGGACATTGGGCAAGCAGTCAATAAATGCAAAAGCAGTAGAAGGGGGGCATAGCTTTAAATTGAGGGGTGATAGATATAGGACAGATGTCAGAGGTAGTTTCTTTATTCAGAGTAGTAAGGGTATGGAATGCTTTGCCTGCAACGGTAGTAGATTCGCCAACTTTAAGTACATTTAAGTCGTCATTGGACAAGCATATGGATGTACATGGAATAGTGTAGGTTAGATGGGCTTCAGGTTGTTATGACAGGTCGGCGCAACATCGAGGGCCGAAGCGCCTGTACTGCGCTGTAATGTTCTATGTTCTAAGGGTTGAGAAATGTGGAAGATTGGTTAATATTAGGTCCGAGGCAAGGCCCAAGAATCAACAGGATGTCAAGGTTAAAGTCAATTCAAACTGGAAGAGGCTGGGAACCTGCCGTGACCACATGGAGAATGTGGTAGGAGTGGAAGAGATGGTTTCACCTTTCTTACTGGTTAACTGAAGAAAATGCTCACAATTCCGAAATAAGGTTTGGATGTGTTGTGAGAAAGAACATAGAGGAGGTTTTGAAACAGTGGAGAGATGCTCTTGGAAAAAAAAAGTGAGGTGGATGCAGTTCAGCCAATTATGGTTATAAATGGCTAAGCTATAATTTTTTATTTAAAATCATATGCTTTTTAAATTACCGACATTGCCTTGACATCACTCCTTGCATTTATAATGGAACATCCCTGTTGCCTCTTCAACATTCTTTCATACCTTTTTAATGTCCCTGCTAGTCTCCAGACACTCCCTCATTGTCTCTACAACCACCTCTAGTTCTGAAAACCCATCTTAGACCTTGTTCCCCACACTTACAATTCTTTCACTTTGGATGCTTGTGCAACCCCTTTTTATATTCCAATATTAGAGGTTAACCCTTCTGAAAGCAAGACAAAATCCATTGGAATTCTTTCCATAAACCCTTCATCTGGACTTCCTCTTTCAACCCACCATTTTACCAAGGTTTTGACTATTTCTCCTAAAAATATCCTTTTCATTGGTATGTTGTACATTTTTGTCAAAGTGAGCTAATGTGAAGTACTTCAGGAAAGAATCTAAGTTTAAAGGGCTGTGTGTTTTGCTGGTGATGGCACTGGTGACTGTGAAGGAGCTAGCTGTGTCCCCGACGGGGCTGAATAGAGATGAATCACTTTACATCTTACTAATAGAGTGAATGAAACAGCTAAATCATATCCTGCAAGAACTGCATCCCATTCTCCCAATTCCTCCAGATCTGCTCGGACGAGGAGGCATTCCACTTGCGAACATCCCAGATGTCCACCTATTTTGAACAACGTGCTTTTCCTCCCTCTGTCATCCGGACAGCCCTCCATCACACCACCTCCATTCCCCGTTCCACTGCTCTAAACCATTCCCCCCATGCAATAAAGATAGAGTTCCCCTTGTCCTCACCTACCTTCCCACCAGTCTCTGCATCCAAAGCATCATCTTTAAACACTTCTGCCAACTCCAACTGGACCACATCACCAATAACATCTTCCCTTTCCTACCCCTTCTGCAAAAACCGTTCCCTTCAACAATTCTTGGTTTGCATCACTCTCCCCACCAAACCCTCCGAACTCCCAAGTACCTTGCCCTGCAACTAGAAAAGATGCAAAATTTGCCTGTACACCAGGCCCCTCACCTCCATTCAGGGCCCCAAAAAGTCCTTCCAGGTGAGGCAGAGGTTCACTCACCTCTCTTCCAACCTAGTTTACTGCATCAGGTGCTCCTGGTACTTCTCAACATCGGGGAAACCGAACATAAACTTAGGGAACAGTTCGCTGAGCATCGCAGCCAGGCCTACAGGGGCTGACCAGACCTCCCAGTCACCGCCCATTTTAATTCCCCTTCCCACTCCCTTTCCAACATGACCATCCTTGGCGTCCTGCATTGCCATAACGAACCACACCACAAATTGGAGGAACAACACCTCATCTTCTGCCTGGGCAGCCTACAGCCTGGAGGACTCAACACTGAGTTCTCCAATTTCAAATAATCTCCCCTCCCATCCCCAACTCCCTTCCTAACCCCTCCCCCTCCCTTCTACTCCTCCCGGCCACCAACTGGATTCATTCCTCCCATTGACCAATCAGGTTGTACTCTCTACCTGTCATCACCTATCCCCACCTCACCACCCTGCCCCACCGTCCCCTTTATCTGCAGCTCCCCCTACACCCACCCCCAGTCCTGAAGAAAGGTTACACCGAAAAGTCAAATTCTCCACCTCCTGATGCTGCTTGGCTTGCTGTGTTCTTCCAGCCTCCTGCCTGTCCACTTCACCACAATCTCAGGCAATGTGTTCCAGATCCTACATCCCGCTGCCCAAAGCTTTTCCACATGTCACCTTGGTTACTGATGAATATAACAAATAGGTGAAGCAGTAAAACTATTTAGTCCCTCATTCACCATTCAATCAGATCATGGTAATCTGATTGCTGCCTTAGTTCCACTTTCCTGTATGTGCCTCCAAAACCCTTGTCAATCAAAAGGCAAATTCAGTCTTGAATATATTCAATGACCCAGCCTCTGTAGCTTCTGGGGGACAGAATTCCAAATACTAATGATCCTCTGAGGGAAGAAATTCCTCTTCATCCCTGCCTTAAATGGAAGACTCCTCATTTTGAACCTGTGCCTGCTAGTTTGAGATTCCCCCACAAAGAGAGGCACCGTCTCAGCATCCACCCTGTCAAAGCCACCCAGAATCCTTGATTTCAAAACAGTTATTTTACCATTCTCTTTTAATTTGCAAGCGATTGACAACAGAGATGCTTGAGAATGGAAAATGAAAGGCTTACGTCTTTCACAGAAAGTTCCAGTCCATCCTGCTGCACAGGTGCATGCGCCACTGACGTGGTCACAAGCTGCCCCATTTTCACATTGACATCTGAACTTACATCCTAAACCGTAACTTCCATCAGGGCACTCTGCACACAGGAAAAATAGAAAGCCAGTGTGAGGATCTGTTCCATTGCTGTGCTGCAGATTAATGTGTTGCATCAGTTCAGTGTACAGTCTGCCCTGCCTTCCAGAGTCAGCTCACAATAAAGCCAACTGAATGAATGCAACCGTATCTGACATTCTGTTCATTTCGAAGTGACCAAAGGAGAATGTGATCAATGCATTACAAGCCAGCTAATGTTGAAAAGTCACACAATTTTATTGGTGAGAGATCTTACCTTGTGTCTTCAAAAAGTCCACATTACTTTTTCTTCAACACAAAACACATTAAAACACTTATATTGTTGCATTCAGTGCAACATCTCAATAGAGTTGAAGGAGGAAATGATTAAAGGAGCTGACCTGGGCTTTAGTCCAACAACAACAGAAAATCACAAATCTCAGAGGCTATAATTCATTTCATTCATGATCAGAACTAATAACTATTGTAGTTTGAAATATTTAAATAATGATAATTCCTGAACTTTGGCATATTAAGAAACTGCTGGAAAAACACAACAGGTCAGACTACATCTGTGGAGAGAAAGCAGGGTTAATGTTTTCGGTCCAGTAACAGTTCTTCAGAAATGCTGACTTTGCTTTCTCTCCATAGATGCTGCCTCATCTGCTGAGCTTTTCTAGCAATTTCTGCTTTTGTTTCTGACTTCCAACACCCACAATATTTTGTTTTTTTTTGACTGGCATATTAAGAATGAGCAGCAAATTCCAAATTCCAACTGGGAAAGCAGAATTGGAGAATGAATGTATTTAGTCTCAACGGCTTCAAAAAACAACACACTACAGACTAATCTATTTGACACAATGCATTTTAAATGACAAAAACCAAAATAACTGACGATGCTGTAAATTAGGAACAAAAAAACAGAAATTGTTGGAAAAGCTCAGCAGGTCTGGCAGCATCTGTGAAGAGAAATCAGAGTTAACATTTTGGGTATGGTGACCCTTCCTTAATTCTGAAAAGAGGCACTGGACCCAAAATGTTAACTCTGACTTCTCTTCACAGATGCTGCCAGACCTGCTGAGCTTTTTCAGCAATTTCTGTTTTTGCTATTTCGATGATGTTTTGTCTATATTTATGTTCTGTCTAACCTTATAGAGAGGACAAATGTTTGTTTTACATTAACTCTTGGGATAGGGGTATCACTTTCAAGATCAGCATTTATTACCGAAACCTAACTCTTGCTTAATAGGTGGTAATGAATCTCTTGAACTGCTGGAGTCATGTGATGTAGATATGCCCACTTATTAAAAGAGGGACTTCAATGGAGTAGAGGTCTTCTTGTAAGCCAAATTGTTTTGCAGTCAACCAGCAAAAGCTCACTGAAAAGAGGTGACATTAGCTCAATGTCTCATTTAATCCCCGCTCTAAGGAAAGCAATAGGTTTGACAATTGTACAATATTCCAAAGGCTGCAACAGAAATCAGGACTCTTTATAAATGCTTTACCATCTGGTAAACATTCTGAAAGTGTCCTTGTGAGGATGTCAGCTGAGATAAGCACCAGTGCCTGTTGTCACATCCATCTATCACACAAACAAATACTATGGTACATGATTTTCAGTGCTGGTGTGATACTAGGCACATAAGGTCTATATCCCAACAATTTTGGCTATTCAAAACAGGCAGAGTGCTGACCACACTCAATCACCCCATGTCTGCAAATCTCAGAACATAGTGGTCATTAGATGTGATTCTGTTATTGGACACAACTTACTAAACAATCCTGATTATACTAAGGTCTGTATTAAGATTATCAGGTGGGTTCACAATATGCTCAGAGAATTTAACAATATATATACGCAGGACCCTGTTCATTGCAAAGTAAAAGACCCTGTTTGTGCAATGTCCCTTTTTCATCTAAACAAAAGCTTAAGGCATAGTTATTCCCTGGTCCATTTGCTAATGAATCTGCACCCTTTTCTCGTGCAGTTTAACTATCGCTTCTTTTGAGATTTGCTACTCTTGCAATTTTGTCCTGGTAAGTGCAAGAGGGAAAGCTTCAAGAGTGTGTTTCTTTTAATCTCCAACAGTACTCAAATTCTGTACTAGCAAACAAGTTTTTGTCGTAACATCCTTAGCTATTCAACAAAGAATACATCAATGTTGGCAATTCAAATATGAAAAAGGAGAAAGTGAGGACTGCAGATGCTGGAGATCAGAGCTGAAAAATGTGTTGCTGGAAAAGCGCAGCAGATCAGGCAGCATCCAAGGAGCAGGAGAATCGACGTTTTGGGCATAAGCCCTTCTTCAGGAATGAGGAAGGTGTGCCAAGCAGGCTAACATAAAAGGAAGGAAGGAAGGACTTGGGAGAGGGGTGTTGGTAATGCGATAGGTGGAAGGAGGTTAAGGTGAGGGTGATAGGCCAGAGAGGGGGTGGGGGCGGAGAGGTCGGGAAGAAGATTGCAGGTCAAAAAGGTGGTGCTGAGTCCGAGGGTTGGGACTGAGATAAGGTGGGGGGAGGGGAAATGAGGAAGCTGGAGAAATCTGCATTCATCCCTTGTGGTTGGAGGACACCTTCCTCATTCCTGAAGAAGGGCTTATGCC
>NC_057722.1:57225887-57241482 GCF_004010195.1 Chiloscyllium plagiosum | reverse complement strand
GTCCCAACCCTCGGACTCAGCACCGCCTTCTTGACCTGCAATCTTCTTCCCGACCTCTCCGCCCCCACCCCCTCTCTGGCCTATCACCCTCACCTTAACCTCCTTCCACCTATCGCATTCCCAACGCCCCTCCCTCAAGACCCTCCTCCCTACCTTTTATCTTAGCCTGCTTGGCACACCTTCCTCTTTCCTGAAGAAGGGCCTGAAACGTCGATTCTCCTGCTCCTTGGATGCTGCCTGACCTGCTGCGCTTTTCCAGCAACACATTTTTCAATTCAAATATGAATAATGCTTAAGTTATGAATAGGGAATGATAGTGGGATGGAATACAGAATAAGAATTTGGCATCAAGGTGGGAGGGGTTGGTGCGGCTTTCAAGGACTGTGAAGCTATGCCCCAAAAAGGAGGCACACAAGAAAGGGAAAGGAAGCAAAAGAGTAAAATGTAACAGTGGAAGAACTCTCTGAACACACGTGTAGCATTTGCTTTAACAGTTACATTACATTGTTTAAAGATAGATCTCAGAACACCTTAGCATTACAATGCTGGACAAACGGATCTGTAATTAAATTATTAATATAAGCCATTCAATGCACTGCATTACTTTAATAATCATGCGTCTTTTACATATCATGAACTTCTTTATTATTGTATTCCTTTCCCACCAACTGGAATTCACTGGATTATACTCCCTCTGCTCTAGATTTGCATAGGCACAGTACAATAGATGAGTTCCATACAGATTTCTGAATCTTACTCTGCTCACAGCGATCCCCTGTGTAGCCTGCTTCACACAGACAGTAGCCAGTCACAGGATCACAGCTCCCATCAGCATTGTTACAGTCACAGGCATTCTTGCAACCATTTCCCCAATGGCCAACGTCACAAGCTGCAGAAAATAAAACAGACAGGGTGTGCAGAATCTGTCATGAGAGGTTGATGTGCATAACACAAGATCTGACAGCTGCACCACTGACTGTAAATATTCTGAAGATGTCTTCATTTTAAAGGCATCACAGTCTCTTCCTACAGTCATCAATCAGTGCTGAGGAGTAAACTTATAGAGGTTTATAAAATCATGAGGGGCATGGATAGGATAAATGGACAAAGTCTTTTCCCTGGGGTGGGGGAGTCCAGAACTAGAAGGCATAGGTTAAGGGTGAGAGGGGAAAGATATAAAAGAGACCTAAGGGGCAACTTTTTCACAGAGGGTGGTACGTGTATGGAATGAGCTGCCAGAGGAAGTGGTGGAAGCTAGTACAATTGTAACATTTAAAAGACATCTGGATGGGTATATGAATAGGAAGGGTTTGGAGGGATATGGGCTAGGTGCTGGCAGGTGGGACTAGATTGAGTTGGGATATCTGGTCGGCATGGACGGGTTGGACCGAAGGGTCTGTTTCTGTGCTGTACATTTCTATGACGCTAGTGTTAGTGTCATCTGCTTCCACAGTCTTGGAAGGAGACAGCTGTGGAATCATGTCTTTTGACACTGGCTCAAGAGAAATGATCAAAGAAGAGGCTTGGAATTGACCTTAATATTTGCAGGTTTGGGCTCTTCATTGTGCTTTCTGCTCTATGACATGGATTTTAATTCAGGTTCAATTAATTAAACAAGTTAAAAGTCTCTGAAAGATGCCAGGTCTCATATGAATTAATTTGAGATTCTGTCATCTGAATTTCTGAGGAATATGAATCTACACCAAAAGCAATTAGTTGAAGACAATTATTTAAATTGACACACACATTGAGTCAGTCAGAATGACTGATGCCTGATGGTGCACCATTCATACTGGATTGCTCTTCAGAGTCCCTGCACATTTTGCTTTGGATCGTATTACTTTATATCTGGCCTGACAGTGCCAATAATAAAACTAGATGTCCCATTACCAGCAACACTCTCTCTGATGAGCTGAACAAAAAATCCAGCCAAAAGCAATTTACAAAAAAAAATGTTTGAGAAAGACTGAAATTTATGACATCAAGCTAATGGATAAGAGAAACTAGTGACAATAAATGGATAAGAGAAGCCAATGACAATTACTTCTGTCACAATGTTATGCTCCCTAGAATACCAGAAGAAATAAAAGGTAGTATTAAAAAAAGGAATGCAATAACAATGGGTGACGAAAATCTGCATGTTGAAGGGATGAATCAGATTCATAAAGATGGATTGGAAAATGAGTCCATAGAATGTTTTTCTTAGAGCAGTACATTCTAGCATCAACTATGGAGCAGGCTTTTCTTGACCTCTTAATATAGAATAAGATAACATTAATTAATAACCATATAGTGAAAGGAGCCTCTAGATGACAGTGATAATAACATGGCAAAAATTTATGTTCAATTTGAAGGTAAAGGGTGCAGGTCTAAGACTAGTTTTAATACTAAATAAAGGTAATTGTAAGGAAATTACTATAGATGTAGCTATACTGAATAGAAAAGTGGGTGGAAATGTAAAACATATAGAGATACCATGGACACTGTTGGAGATATTTAATAACTCAAAGATTTATCTCAGTGAGAAAGAAATACCCTTTGCGAAGAATGCATCATCTGTAGCTAAACAGCTTAGTTAAGGATAGTGTCATCTTGAAAGAAACATTATAATATTCTGCAAGGAAGATTGGAGGGATGTTAAGAACCAACAAAAAGTGATCTAAATAAAACCAAAAAGGGAGAAATCAAAGTACAAGAGAAAGCTAGTTAGAAAGTCAAAAATAAATTGCAACAGTTTCTACAAACATTTAACAATAAAAGGTGTAAGTAAAGTGAGAGTGTTGATTCTCCAGGAAGTCAATTTGAGAACTAATAATGGAAAACCCCGTGGAAATGCCAGAAGCACTGACTGTATTTTTCATTGTAAAAGACTTAGAAAGCTCCCCCAGAGGCAAAAAAAAGGAAGTATAAGGAAAGACTGTGAATATGTTACAAGTTTCTGTGGTCATCTGTCTTGGTATATCATTCTTAGTTTTCAGAAAGGGACCTAAGGGGCAAGGTTTTCACGCAAAGGGTGGTACGTAAATGGAATGAGCTGCCAGAGGAAGTGAAGGAGACTGGTAAAATTACACTTAAAAGGCATCTGGATGGATATACGAAAAGTAAGAGTTTAGAAGGATGAGTTGGACCAAAGGGTCTGTTTCCATGCTGTACATCTCTACAATTCTATGACTAATTAAAGTAATAACAGTAGAAAATGGAATAAATATAATTAAGGCAGCTATGCTGTAAGGCATATTGTCATTCCAAGGTTATGTCTGATGTTGGTTGTTGTAATTTTTGGTTTTGTCTACATTTTTGTTAGTTGTGATACAAAGCATATCTTAATTTCACACACCCACACACAAATCGTGGACGAGAACGGATACTTGAAATGTATAGTTCTTCAGTATTTTAACTTACATGCTTTGCAGTCACGTCCCACCCATCCAGGGCCACAGATGCAATCTCCAGTTATGCTGTTACACTGGGTGTCATTTCCACAGAGGCAGAGATACTGACAAGCTGGCCCATAATAACCTGGAGGGCAAACTGGGAACAAAATATATAAAAGACAAATGGACAGATTAAAATACAGATCACCTAATCATGGGATATCTACTGATTGTGACACATTAAGACATTTCCTTTTGCTGCAGGTTACATTTATTATATAGCACCACCTGGGAAAAACTAGTTATCTAGTAATCTTGAAGTTACAATTCATTTTTTTCAGTAATGTGCCAAGTGCTTTACAACCATTATAGTTCAATCAATTTGTAACATAGAAAATTAGGCAGTCAATGCACACTTCAGAATAAGTCCAGTGAAGTTCTATGGATGGAACTTAAAAATAAGGAAGGGATGATCATCTTGTTGGAATTGTATTATAGACTTCCAACAGTCAGCAGGAAATTGAGAAGCAAATATGTAAGGAGATCTCAGATATCTGTAAGAAAAATGAGATTGTAATGATAGGGAATTTTAACTTTTCAACCATAGACAGGGACTGTCATAGTGTTAAAGGCTTGGATGGGGAGGAATTTATTAAGTGTGCACGAGAGTACTTTATTTTTCAATATTTGGGTGTGCCTACTAGAGAAGGTGCAATTCTTGACAATTCTGTTGGGAAATGAGACAGAGCAAGAGACAAGGATGTCAGTGCAGAAGCACTTTGGGTCAAGTTATCATAATACATTACTTTTTAAAATAGTTATGGAAAAGGATAGAACTGATCAAAAAGTTAAAATTCTAAATTGGAATAAGGCCAATTTTAACTGTATGAGATGGGAATTTTTAAAGGTTGATTTGGAGGAGGCTATTAGCAGGTGAAGGGATGGTTGGGAAGTGGGAGTCCTTTAAGAATGTGATTTGAGAGTTTCAGACACAGTATGTTCCTGTTAGTGTGAAGGACCAGGCTGGTATTCATAGGGGATGCTGGATGACTAGAGAAATTGAGGCTCTGGTCAAGTAAAAGAAGGAGGCATATATCAGGTAAAGACAGCTTGGATCAAGTGAATCCCTAAATGAATATAATAAGGGTATTAGGAGTACACTTAAGAGGGAACTCAGGAGGGCAAAAAGTGAACATGAGACAGCTTTGGCAAATAGAGTTAAAAAGAATTCAAAGAGATTCTATAAGTACATCAAGGGGAAAAGAGAAACTAGGGAGAGAATAGGGCCTCTTAAAGGTCAATGTGGCCATCTGTGTGTGGATCCAAAGGAGATGGGTGAGATAATAAATGAGTATTTCATGCCAGTATTTTCTGTGGAGAAGAACATGAAAGCTAGGGAACTTGGGGAAATAACCCCAAGACCAATCAGTGTTTCCCAGAACTTTATGGGAAGCTAGGGAAGAGATTACTGGGCCCCTTGTTAAGATTTTTTTTTTGTTTAGATTAGATTCCCTACAGTGTGGAAACAGGCCCTTCAGCCCAACAAGTCCACACCGACCCTCCAAAGAGTAACCCACCCAGAACCATTTCCCTCTGACTAATGCACCTTAACACTATGGCAATTTAGCATGGCCAATTCACCTGAACTGCACATCTTTGGACTGTGGAAGGAAACCAGAGCACCCGAAGGAAACCCACGCACACACGAGGAGAATGTGCAAAACTCCACACAGACAGTCGCCCGAGGCTGGAATCAAACCTGGGACCATGGTGCTGTGAGGCAGCAGTGCTAACCACTGAGCCACCGTGCCCCCTGATATTTGCATCATAAATAGACACAGGCGAGGTGCTGAAAGACTGGAGGGTGACTAATGTGGTGCCATTATTTAAGAAAGGCTGTCAGGAAAAGCCAGGGAATGAGAGACTTGTCAGCCTTATGCCAGTGGTGGGTGAGTCATTGGAGAGGATTCTGAAGGACAGGATTTCACTGCATTTGGAAAGGCAAGGACTGACTAGGATAGTCAGTATAGCTTCAGTACATCCTGAACTAGGGTCACTGGACGCAAAACGTTAACTCTGATTTCTGTCCACAGGTGCTACCAGACAAGTTGAGCTTTTCCAGATTTTTTTTGTTGTTGCTGAATTCCAGCATCCCAGTTCTTTCATTGTTTTATTTAATGGTGAGGGGCTTTTAGGACGCTTGCCTTTATTGGTCCTAACATTGAGCATAGGAATTGAGACGCATGTTGCAGCTATACATGACATTGGTGAAGCCACTTTTGGAATTCTGGTTGTCCTTCTATAGGAAGGATGTTGTGAAACTTGAGGGGCTACAGAAAAGATTGACAAGGATGCTTCCATAGTTGGAGGGTTTGTGTTATCATGGGTGGCTGAATGGGCTGGGGCTTTTTCCCCTGGAGCATTGGAGACTGAGGGATGACCTTATTGAGGTTTATATGATCATGAGAGGCATGGATAGGGTAAATAGCCAAGGTTTCTTTCCTAGGGTAGGGGAGTCCAAATGTAGAGGGCATAGGTTTAAGATGAGAGGGGAAAGATTTAAAAGGTCCTGAGGCGTACATTCTTCATGCAGAAAGTGGTGCATGTATGGAATGAGCTGCCAGAGGAAGTGGTAGAGACAAGAAAAATTACAACATCTAGAAGGCATCTGGATGGGTTCGTGAAGAGGAATAGTTAACATGGATATGAACCAAATGCTGGCAAATGGGACTAGGTCAGATTGGGGTCTCTAGTTGACATGGACACATTGGACAAAATGGTCTGTTTCCGTGTTGTATGACTCTATGACCAAATAAATAAATGACCAGTTCATGTTGTCCAAACCACTGGAACTACTCTACCCCTCCTTTTTTCCAAAAGCAAAGATGAAAAGCTTGCATTTTTGTTGCATTTTTCATGGCCACTGGATGCATCAAAACACTTCACAGCCAAAAAAAGCACTTTTGAAGTGTAATTGCTGGAGTAATACACAAAAACTACAGCCTGAGCAATAGTAATCTATGATGAAAAATGATGTTGATCCTGGCTTATGCTAAGTTATTGGGTGGCACGGTGGTTAGTACTGCTGCCTCACAGCACCAGGGTCCTGGGTTTGATTCCCACCTGTCTGTGTCTGTGTGGGTTTCCTCCGGGTGCTCCAGTTTCCTCCCACAATCCAAAGATGTGCAGGTCAGGTGAATTGGCTATACTAAATCACCCATAGCGTTAGGTGCGTTAGTCAGGGGCAAATATAGGGTAGGGGAATGAGTTTGGGTGGGTTCTCTTCGGAGGAGCGGTGTGGACTTATTGGGATGAAGTGCCTGTTTCCACACTGTAGAGAATCGAGTCTAATCTGACTATTTACAACTGGGCCAACGGTTGGGTGCCTATAACTGGGCTCAATTCCCTTAGGCTCAAATAGAGTTTTCAAAAAGTGAACTAAAGCTCCCACACTTTATTGCTATTCAACATTTATTTGATATGATTTGATTTAATTTAATTTGATTTATTGTTGTCACATGTACTGAGGATGGATGAGGATAGAATGAACATTAGCTCAATTTTCAGGCCATTCATGATGGAACAGTAAGTTAAATCTTGTTCTCACACTCCCACTCGGTGTCAAAGATATGGATTCAGTAGATGTCTGGGATTATGGGTCTGGGAAACGAATTGCTTTATGCTCTGGTCAAGGCAGAAATATAGAGTTCCCTGAAGAGAAGAACAACATCACAGTAACAAAAACAAACTGAACTTGTAATCGACAACTTTTAATAAGAGAGGATGGTGATAGTAGTGTCAAACCCATCCTTCTGAACAAATTGTTCACACATTCTTCAATGTGTTTAAAAATGATACCCACCATCTTGACAAAGTGCTCCAATAAATCCTGCAGTGCAGTCACATGTTCCCAGCTCCTTGTTACAAACACCTCCATTTTCACAATCAGCACAGGCAAATTGGCAGTTTATACCCCACCGATCAACTGGGCAGTCTGTTTAAAGACAGTGAGAAATCAGTTGCTTTCTATAATCTAGTTTAGATATTCACAATGCACATTGTGGGGATACCATAAAACCACTGCACTACCATAAAACCACATCAACCCATTGGGTTTGCTCTGCCATTCAATGAGATCTTGGCTCAACTCCAATTTCTGGCCTTTTCCTTGCAACCCTTGATTCTCTCACTAATTAAAAATCTATCTACTTAATGACCCAGCCTCAACAGCCCCCTGTGGGGGGCTTAACTGAGCAACCCCTTACTCTGAGATGATGCCATCTGTTCCTCGGTTCTACAACAAGGCGAAACCAATCTTCTCACACTTATCCTGTCAAGTGCTCATAGAATCTTGTATGTTTCAATAAGGTTGCCTCTCAGTCTTCAAAACCACAACGAACTCAGCCTATTCAACCTCTACTCATAAGATAATCCCTCCTGGATCAACCTAGTGAGCCTTCCTTGGATAGTCCCCAGAGCCAGGAATGCTGTCTTTAGATAAGAGGATGAAAACCGTTCACAATATTCCAGACATAAAAGCAGAAATTGCTGGAAAAGCTCAGCAGATCTGGCTGCATCTCTGGAGTGAAATCAGAGTGAGTGTTTTGTGTCAAGTGGCTTTTCCTCAGAACTGATGGTAGCTAGGAAAATGTCAGCTTATATGCAGAAGATAAGGTGGGGATAAGGAGTAAACAATAAAAGCCCAAAGAGAGAGGAGAACAGTTGGACAAACAAAGGAGAGAATAACTATCTGGATAGGAGGGTGAATAACTATTAATGGAGACTATTAGTGTTAACAGTGGGTTTTGTGTAATAGCCAACTATGTGTTAACAAGGCCTGATATGTATAGTTTGGGATAAGGACATGGGAGAGCTCTAGACCTAAAGTTATTGAACTCAATATTGAGTGCAGTGGGCTGCAGGGTCTCCAAGTAGAAAATGAGATGCTGGAGCACTCTCTCCAACTGTTCTCCTTTCTCTTTCTGCTCTACCCCCACCTCTCATTTACTCTTTATCCCCTCCCCACCATAATATCCTCTGCATATGAACTGATCCAGACAATAGGACAGCATTCTCTCATAAATGCATCTTGTAGATAGTGAACAGTCTTTGCGGAATCATGAAGTGATTTACTTCCAACAGAATTCCCAGCTGTTGATCTGCTGTTATAGCTACAGCATTTATATGTAAACAGTTCAGTTTCATCTCAGTGGGAACCCCCAGGTGACCATTTTCACCAGCTGATCGTTGGGGATTCAACTATGGTAAAGGTATTGAATGTCAAAAGGTGATGATTAGATTCTCTATGGCTGGAAATGATAATTGCCTGGCACTTATATGGGATAAATATTACTTGCCATTTATCAGCATAAACCTGGATATTGTCCAGGTCTTGCATCATATGGACACAGGCTGTTTCAGTATCTCAGGAGTCTTGAAAGGTGCTGAAAATTGTGCAATCATGAATGAACATCCCCAGTTTTTACTTTATGATAGAGGGAATTAATTAACCAGCTGAAGATGGCTTGGGCTAAGAACTTGTTCAGAGATATCCTGGGATTGGGATGCTTTCATCTCAGATTATAATGTAGTCAGGAGTTAAGTGGCTTTGATAAACCCAAACTGCACATTGTTGTTATCTAAGTGCTAGGAGAAAGTGATGACTGCAAATGCTGAAGATCAGAGTCGAGAATGTGGTGCTGGAAAAGCACAGCAGGAAAAACACAGCATTTGAGAAGCAGGAGAATCGACGTTTTGGACATAAGCCCTTCATCAGGAATGCTGTTATGTAAGTACAGTTTGTTGATGACAACTTCCATCACTTTGCTGATGATTGAGAGTACACTGGGCCATAATAACTGGCTGAGATTGATTCGTTCTACTTTTTATGGACAGGACATACTTAGGCAATTGACAACATTGTTGACATAATACCAGTGTAATATTATAGTGGGAAGCTTGACTAGTTCCCAAGCGCAAGTCTTCAATACTTTTGCTGGATTTTTATTGGGCCCCAAAGTTTTTGTAATGTCCAGTGCATTCAAACCATTGCTGGACATCACACATTAAGTTGAACTGGAATGCTGGTATTTGCGACATTGTGAACGTAAATGCAATCCGAAAATCATCATCAACTCAGCAAGTCTGGCTCAAAGTGAAATAAATGCTGATGTGTTGGGTTTCACCCATCATTGTGGATACTTATGGAACCTTTTTCTCCCAAGCATTGTCCACCATCACAACCATTCAATGGTTGTGGTAGAACTGTAGAGCTTAGATCTGACCTGTCGTGGCATTGCTTACCTCTGCCAACTTCACAAGTTAATATTTCATTTTTAGATGCCGCTCATAGCTTGCACTCTTCATTATTTTAGGAAAGGTGATGATAAGTCACGCTGATAATTTTGGATATGCCTTACCTATTTCACAAGACAATCCCATTTTGCCAGCAGGACAGATACACTGACCACTCCATGAGTCACAAGGTGCCCCTCCACAGTCACAATTCTGCCTGCAGTTAATTCCAAATCTCCTGGAGCTGCAAGCTGTCAACAATAAAAATGAGTCGGCAAGAGTGTGGATTGAAGCAATAACAAATTAAACCATTTTCAGAACAATCTGAGTAGGAAAAAGTTTCCCATTTCATCTCCTTGGAAGGGATGGGTACCAGAGGGACTAGGCGTTTCTATAAAACAATATGAGATGTCAATGTCAATTCAAGGTGTGTGTGTTTCTTATTAAAAGTGAAACAACATTATTTTCTGCTCCTCCTCACCCTAACCTTGATTAAAATCTTCCTCTTTACCAAACTTGTAGTCATCTCAATTAATGTCTTCTGTTGTGACTCAGTGTTATACTTTTACACATATTAAAAACATCAAAGAATATAGGGATGGTGCAGACAAAATAGTGATGAAGTAGAAGTTCAGCCATGAAATTACTGAATGGAGAAGTGTGTCTACCAAAGAATGGTGGTCCTACACTTTTTTAAAAAATTTATATTTCTTTCCTGCTTACATTGCTGTATCTCTTCCCTTTGCCTTCTACATCATTGCTGATTATTATCCAAATCATATTGCTCCTGATCCTTGGACAAAAACACTTACGCAAATGGCACTGGTCTCCATGAAACCCTGGTGGGCACTGGCGATCACATTTGCCAGTCTCTTGATTGCATGGCACACCAATTGGACAGTCACAACGGAATGCACAGCCAGCACCATAGAAGCCAATATTGCATTCTGTTGAAAAGAGACATAGAAGCTCGTTTAAGAAAAAATGAAAACTGTTTTTGTGGCCATAATCTTTCCAGCTGGATGGTGTAACTTGAACACATTACATTTAGTACATACACACAAGCATTATGTTGATTCATAAGAAATAGCTTCATCTTCATTTGGGCACTACCTCAACATTGGGGTGATTGTCTTTTACAATGAGAATGTACTTGTCACCTCTATGAGTGCACCACATGCACCAAACCAAAGCAAAATGTCACTGGCTGCCTCAATAATATAAATGTTGTAACATGAAGTGGTGCTGGATATCCATCGATTTACTTTGAGTAATAATTTTGTAATGGGGAAACGAACATTGATGTTTACCCAAAGTTGGTAAAGTGCCAAATCAGGATTTAAAGCTAAAATAGTTTACATCAAGCAAAAGTATACTTCTTTGATGCAAGCATTATGATCCAATAAATGAAGGGTATTAATTTAATGCATTCACTTCATTTCTAATGTAGTCTCTGCATCAGATGATATGCAAGTAACCTGCTTCCTTATCTCAGCTGAGAGATGCACAATTGCCAATTTGAAGAGGAGGGGAATAATAACTTGCAAATTCAGTGCAATATGTCTGAAAGTAAGTGCAAATCCTTAGAACTTTGTTCCACATAACAGGCGCTTGGCAACACATGCATTACCTTTCTCACATCCAAGGCCATGGAAACCTGGTTTGCAAATGCATGTGCCATTTTTAGGGTCACAGCCCACAGCATGTGCATGCACACATTGACATTCTTTGGAACATCCAGGTCCAAATGTCCACTTGGGACAAGCTGCAAAAGAGTGGAAATGAGTATTATTCCTTGAATCTAGAACTGACCTATGGAGAAAAAAATCAATGAATGTACCTGAGGAAAGAAGCACCCGCTCAGTGACATTGTCATTCTTAATAATCATTGTTCTTTTTTAGCCCAGGAAGAAATCAGGAGATGAGATAATCATTCAAGACATAACTGGAGCATTAAAATGAACAAAAATGATTTCTTGTCAATTTCTCCCCTAGCCACTCAAGATTGAATTGAAAAATAACAATGATTCTGCAATAATACTGGAGACACAGAATGGACAATGAAAGCAGTAATCAAAAGCATAGTGACAAATTTTGGATCATTTCAAAATGTTTGCTGAGGTGAGAGAGCTGTAATCATGGTTAAATCCAAAACGCATAGTGATGAAAATGAATCCAAGAATGAAGTCAGGATTGTATTCTTTGAAGAGTGAATATTTTGATACAGTGATGTTAAATTAGTGAGATAATTAATCAGCATGCTAAGAATTTGCTAATATTGGCCTGAATCAGTTTAATGGCATTTCATAAGATTAGTTGTAACCTTATAGTCATGTTGATACTGGATAAATATTACTCATAATGTTACTGTTGAATAAAAATACAAAGCTGCATGCATGAAGGACCACAGGCAAACTTTAATCATGCAGTCAACATAATAGCAAAAAGTGAAGTGTTTGATTAAAACATTTGAGGTTTGGTAAAGTTTAAGTTACAGCTCCATGAGGATATGTGGGGTATTGTCCAACTTTGTGAATTTAAAGCATTCATCTCATGAAAGCTCAATGCAATAAGGGATGGAATTAGTGGCAGACAGGCTCACTGCTATGTCTGATACCTGTATAAACCAACAATAGATATAAATAACAGCACACATCTTAAGGAATATCACTCATCAAAAGGTACCTCTTGACCACAAGACTTTCAACTATCAGTCAAAGTCTTACAGATGGAACAAAGCCATCACAAAGAATTGTCCAAAAGTCATTGCAAAGGATACTTGGCAGTAGTGCAGAATGGAAAGAAATTGTATGAATACAGAGAAGGGTGTACAGTTTATTGTTACAGAAAAAGAGGGCAAGGGTGCTGGTACTTCATTTTGTATCTCCATGTGCTATATTTGATCAAAAGGAGCTCAGAGTCAACAATGCCTTGAAGTTACTTTGCTTGAGACACAAAAAAGCACACTATAGAATAAGATCCAATTCCAAGCAAGGAGGATGTATAAATCATGAGCATTTCATGGTTTGAAACATCAACATACTTACATAAATGGCAGAAACGTCCATATAGTCCAGGATCACACAAGCAAGCACCATATAATCGGTGACAGTAGCCATTACTGGCACAATTACATCGTTTATTACATCCCTTTCCAAAGAATCCTTTAGGGCAACCTAACAAGAAGAAGAAGGATAAGACATTTACAAAACATACATATCCAATAGTTTTAGACATATTGTCAGTAAACTAGGAACCAATAAATTGGAAGAAACAGCTTGTAAAATTTAGATTTCCAAATTACATTTGGTCATCAAAGCTCTGACTAATTCACCGAGTCATAGAGCCCTTTGGCCCAATGGTCTATACCGACCAAGATGTTCATCATCCACCTTAACCCCATTTCTCCACACTTGGCCCATATCCATCTAATCCTTTCCTTTCCATGTATTTGTCCAAATGCCTTTTAAATGTTGTTAACATACCCACTTCAACCACTTCCGCTGGCAGCTCATGCTATCTGTGTACCATCGGCTGCGTAAAAACGTTACCCCTCGGTACCCTTTTATTCTCTCCCCTCTAGCCTTAAACTGATGCCCTCTAATCCTTGATTCCCAAAGCCTGGGGAAAGTACTGAGTGCATTCAGCCTATCCATGCCTCTCATACACCTCGATAAAGGTCCCTCAGTAAGTTTTTTTCCTAATGCAAACCAATTTGCCTGTTAATGTTATTTGCAAAATCCATCGAATGGACAATAGCATGACCTTATGGGATCAAAAATCAAACTGGCTGATTTAAGAAACATGAGCAAATCTATTCTCATCAAATAATTACCAAATTTCTTATTGAAAACCACAGTTGAATCTGCCTCCATCATAGAAGGAAGCAAGCTCAACAAATAGAGGGGGCAGACTTTCCTGGTTTTGTTCTTGATTATGTTGAAACGTTTGGACACAGCAACTAAACAGCAAATCAAATAAACTTCTTTATGGCCAGATTCCTCCTTATTTGTTGCATCCAGGTATTCATATATACGTCAGATGTAGGAACAAAACAATAAATGAAATGAACTTGAGAAAGCTCAAGAAGATGCATTCTCAACTCAGTAAAATTACTGGTCATGATTCACTGGTTCAGGGGAATTCCCTGACCAATCCGAGTCAACCTGCCTGGTTCAAATTTTAAACAGAGCTCGGCAGTTAACTGTGAATCTGCATTAATTGGCGTTCTCTCCAAGGAAACTCCTCGAACAGTCAAACTAGACTTGTCTCCATTTTCCTTCCATGCAGAGTATTTGTTTTGTATTCTCCTTAAGTCTCTTTCTTGCAAATCATCCTGATGAATGCAAGATGAAAAGTTTTGACAAAATGTAACTTGTTTCAGCTGTAGTCAAGCTCTATATACTAAATAGCCTTATAATATATATTTTGTAACAGCAAGGGTACCAACCATCTTCACAAAATTCTCCACCAATCCCAGGTGGGCAACGACACGTCCCTGTGACTGCATCACACGATCCTCCATTCTGACACTTGCAGATACTGTTGCAATCCTTTCCAAAGGTACCCTGGGGACAGGCTAAGGCAGAGAAAAAAGGCAAGTGCAGATATGAGCTAAAATCTATTTATGCCATTGCCATATTTTAAATTGACAACAACAGTCAATTCTAAGTGGAACACAGTACATCACTTTCTCAAGGGTAATGTTCATAGAATTGCTTAAAATTCAACACAGACATTTTAATTCTGACAAACCAAAATTTACCTTTATGTTTAACTATTTGAAAATATATAAAACAGGTACACAATCTTAATTTCCAACCCTGTACTGGAGCAGAGGATGTACAGAGAAAATACAGATCCATGAGATGATTTAGGACAAGTTGAGTTTCAATCAACACGGATTAGTGAGATAAAATTTCTCACCCACTGCTGGCTATAGAAATGCAAAGTGAAATCAGAAGGACAAATTGTGAGCTAGTTCCGATGGGAAAAGCCCATAACAGCAAATAACCCTCCATCCCTACTTTCTGCAGGGCAATGTACCACCTCACTCAAAAAGCCACAGTTCAACTAGATTGGGAAATGTGAATACAGCAGGTTAAGTAGGAGAAACTGTTGTGAATTTTTTACACTGCCAATATAAAGTAAATGATGTGATGACCTGTGTATAATTGTTCAATAATGTGTGGTGACTGATTGTGGTGAGTCTGGATGGCAGCATCAGTACCCATGACCTTGATATGTTCAACAATTCACCAAAATACTATAAATTTTAATAAAGCAATAAATAATTCATTGCATGCAATTTTATTAAATATTATTTTCAATGGATCTAAGAGAAAATAAAACTAACATTTTGTGCAGCAATACTTTCCATTTGTCTTGACCAAATGTCTTGACCAACTCTCAGTTTGAAATGGAAAGGGTACTGAGGGATAGGATTTATGAGTATCTGGAAAGACACTGCTTGATTAGGGACAGCCAGCACGGATTTGTGAAGGGTATGTCTTGCCTTACAAGTCTTATTGAATTCTTTGAGGAGGTGACCAAGCATGTGGATGAGGGTAGAGCAGTGGATGTAGTATACATGGATTTTAGTAAGGCATTTGATAAGGTTCCCCATGGTAGGCTTATGCGGAAAGTCAGGAGGAATGGGATAGAGGGAAATTTGGCCAATTGGATAGAAAACTGGCTAACCAGTCGAAGTCAGAGATTGGTGGTAGATGGTAAATATTCAGTCTGGAGCCCAGTTACAAGTGGAGTTCCGCAGGGATCAGTTCTGGGTCCTCTGCTGTTCATAATTTTTATTAATGACTTGGATGAGGCAGTTGAAGAGTGGGTCAGTGAATTTGCCGACGATACGAAGATTGGTGGAGTTGTCGGCTGCAAAGGGACTTAGATATGATGCAGAGCAGGGCTGAGGA
>NC_057722.1:57158901-57225766 GCF_004010195.1 Chiloscyllium plagiosum | reverse complement strand
AGGTTTGGAGAGGGTGCAGAGAAGATTTACCAGGATGTTGCCTGGAATGGAGAATAGGTCGTACGAGGATAGGTTGAGAGTGCTAGGCCTTTTCTCATTGGAACGGAGAAGGATGAGGGGTGACTTGATAGAGGTGTATAGATGATCAGGGGAATAGATAGAGTAGACAATCAGAAACTTTTTCCCCAGGTACAACAGAGTGTTACAAGGGGACATAAATTTAAGGTGAAAGGTGGAAGGTATAGGGGAGATGTCAGGGGTAGGTTCTTTACCCAGAGAGTGGTGGGGGCATGGAATGCACTGCCTGTGGGAGTGGCAGAGTCAGAATCATTGGCGAACTTTAAGTGGCAATTCGATAGGTACATGGATGGGTGCTTAAGCTAGGACAAATGTTCGGCACAACATTGTGGGCCGAAGGGCCTGTTCTGTGCTGTATTGTTCTATGTTCTATGTGTTGTGGTTAAAGGGAAACCAGAGGATGTACTATATTTGGATTGGCAAAAGACATTTTGGATTGGCAAAGACTACAGTAAAAAATAAAAGCTTGTGGTGAAGAGGAAGACATATTGCCATGGTTAAAAGATTGGCTAACTAACAGGAAACAAAGTAGTCTTAAAAAGGTCATTATTTATTTGGCAAGATGTAACAAGTAATGTACTACAAGAATCTGTGCTGGGGCCTCAACTTCTGACAATATCGATAAATTACTTAGATGCAGGGGCTGAAGCAAAGGTTGCTAAATTTGCTGGTGACACATAGTTAGACAGGGATGTAAATGATGAAAGGTATATAAGGAAGACACAAAGGGTTATAGGTTGACTGGACAAAGATGTGACAAATTGATTATAACGCGGGAAAATATCAAATTGCCCATTTTGGTTGGAAAAATAAAAACGAATACAGAAGAAGGGAGGTTATGTTTCAGTATACTGCTTCTGGCTGGAAAGCACATCTGGAATACTGCAGACAAGAATTGTCTCCGGACTGACGGAAAGATGTAATTCATAGAAGTCTCACCAGAATAATACCTGGAATGGGTTGATTGTCTTACAAGGAAAGGTTGAACAGGCTAAGCTTGTAACCCATGGAGTTTAGAAGGGTAAGGGCACCTTGACTGAAATATAAAAGATCCTAAGGTGAATACGGAAATGATATTTCCCCTTGTGAGAGCACTTAGAGCTAGAAGTCACTATTTAAAAATAAGGAGACAACCATTTACATCAGAAGTAAGGATTTCTTTTCTCTAATGCAGGGTGCTGAGTCTTTGAGACTCATTTTCTGTCCAACAAGGGGTGGAAGGTTATTGGAGATAGGTGGGAATGTGCAGCAATCAGATCAGCCATGACCTTACTGAAAGGAGGAACAGACTCAAAGGGGTGAGTGGCTTTCTTCTTCTCAAGATTCACATGTTTGAATGTTCATCTGTAAATTTAAATACATAAATCGAAAGTGGAACATACATAGAAGACCATAAAATATAGGAGTGGAAACAAGCCATTTGCCCCAGCAAGTGTACCTCGCCATTTGGTCATGGCTGATGGGATTGAGAAACCTATTTTCCTGCCTTCACCATATAATCCCCAACCCCCAACTAATCAAGAACCTATCTGTCACTGTCTTAAAGATACTCAGTGATTTGGCCTCCACAGTCTTCTCCAGCAATGAGTTCCACAGATTCACCATCATCTGGCTGAAGAAACTTTGCTTCATCTCTGTTCTAAAGAGTTGTCCCTTTATCCTGATGCTGTGCCTTCAAGTCTTAGTCTCTCCAACTAATGGAAACATCTTATCCCTGTCCACTCTACTCAGGCCTTTCAGTATCCTGTATATTTCAATTAGATCTCTCCACATCCTTCTAACCCTAGAACTCTGTGTGAAGCTAAGGAAGTGAGTGCTGGGCCTCTTGCTGAGATATTTGTATCATCGATAGTCACAGATGAGGTGCCGGAAAACTGGAGGTTGGTCTGGTTGACTGGTGTCACTGTTAAAGAAAGGTAGTAAGGACAAGCCAGGAAACTATAGACCAGTGAGCCTGATATCTGGGGTGAGCAAGGTTTTGGAGGGAATCCTGAGGGACAGGATGTACATGTATTTGGAAAGGCAAGGATTGATTAGGGATAGTCAACATCGCTTTGTGAGTGGGAAATCGTCTCACAAATTTGATTGAGTTTTTTGAAGAAGTAACAAAGAGGATTGATGAGGGCAGAACAGTAGATGTGATCTATATGGACTTCAGTAAGGCGTTCAACAAGGTTCCCCATGGGAGACTGATTAGCAAGGTTAGATCTCATGGAATACAGGGAGAACTAGCCACTTAGATACAGAACTGGCTCAAAGGTAGAAGACAGAGGGTGGTGGTGGAGGGTTGTTTTTCAGACTGGAGGCCTGTGACCAGTGGAGGGCCACAAGGATTGGTGCTGGGTCCACTACTTTTCATCATTTATATAAATGTTTTGGATGTGAGCTTAAGAGGTGTGGTTAGTAAGTTTGCAAATCACACCAAAATTGGAGATGTAGTGGGCAGCGAAGAAGGTTACCTCAGATTACAACAGGATCTTGACCAGATGGGCCAATGGGCTGAGAAGTGGCAGATGGAGTTTAATTTAGATAAACGTGAGGTGCTGCATTTTGGGAAAGTAAATCTTAGCAGGACATATACACTTAATGGTAAGGTCCTAGAGCGTGTTGCTGAACAAAGAGACCTTGGAGTGCAGGTTCATAGCTCCCTGAAAGTAGAGCTTCAGGTAGATAGGATAGTGAAGAAGGCGTTGGTATGCTTGCCTTTATTGGTCAGAGTATTGAGTACAGGAGTTGGGAGCTCATGTTGCGGCTGTACAGGACATTGGTTAGGCCATTGTTGGAATATTGCATGCAATTCTGGTCTCCTTCCTATCGGAAAGATGTTGTGAAACTTGAAAGGTTTCAGAAAAGATTTACAAGGATGTTGCCAGGGTTGGAGGATTTGAGCTATAGGGAGAGGTTGAATAGGCTGGGGCTGTTTGCTCTGGAGCATCGGAGGCTGAGGGGTGACCTTATAGAGTCTATGAAATCATGAGGGGCATGGATAGGATAAATAGACAAAGTCTTTTCCCTCTAGTGAGGGAGTCCAGAACTAGAGGGCATAGGTTTAGGGTGAGAGGGGAAAGATATAAAAGAGACCTAAGAGGTAACGTTTTCACACAGAGGGTGGTACATGTATGGAATGAGCTGCCAGAGGAAGTGGTGGAGGCTAGTACAACTGCAAAATTTAAAAGGCATCTGGATGGGTATATGAATAGGAATAGTTTGGAGGGATATGGGTGGGTGCTGGCAGGTGGGACTAGATTGGGTTGGGATATCTGCTCAGCATTGACAAGTTTGACCGAAGGGTCTGTTTCTGTGCTGTACTTCTCTATGACTCTATGACTCTAAGTACAGACCCAGAGTCCTCAATTTCTCCCCATATGACAAGTCTTTCATTCCCTGAATCATTCTTGTGAATTTCCTCCGAGCCTCTGCCAACGCCAGCACATCAGCTGGACCTGTCCTTGTGTTCTAGTCCTCTCAAAACAAGTGCCAACTGAATCTGCATTTTTAGCTTAAGAGAATCCTGAACTGGGACACCAAAGTTCCTTTGAGCTTTAGATTTCCGAAGACTTTTCCCATTTAGAAAATAGTCGATGTCTCCATTCTTCCTACCAAAGTGCATATTGTATTTCCCATATTGTATTCCATCTGCCACACTTTTTCCCATCTGCCTAGCATGTCCAAATCCTTATGCAGCCCCGGCTTCCTCAACACTATCTGTTCCTCCACCCATCTTACTGTCATCTGCAAACTTAGCAACAATATATCAGTTCCTCCCTCCATATCATTAATGTATAATGTGAATCATTGTGCTCCCAACATGGATCCCCTTAGAACTCCACCAGTCACCAGCTGCTATTCTGAAGTGACTTCTTTATCTCACGCTCTGCCTTCTGCCAGTCACCCACTCCTCTATCAATGCCAGGACCTTACCCCTAACACAATGGGCTCTTGACTTATTTAGCAGCCTCCTGTGTAGTCACCTGTCAAAGATCTTCTAGAAATCCAAATAGATCATATCCACTGGCTCTCCTTTGTCTACCTTGCTCATTATCTCCTCAAATAATTCTAACAGATATGTCAGGCATGACCTTCTCTTGGCAAAGATGTGCTGACCCAGCCTTATTTTACAATGCACTTCCAAGTACTCTGCAATCCCATTCTTAACAACGGATTCTAACATCTTACCAGTGACCAAGGTTAAGCTAATCGGCTTATGATTTCCCATCTTTTCCCTCCCTTCTTAAACAAGGGTAATACATTTGCTATTTCCAGTCCTCTGAGATCTTTCCTGACTTCAATGATTCCTGAGAGATCACCACTAATGCCTACATAATCTCCTCAGCAATCATTGGCATCATCTCATGCTTCCATGAGGAGGTTGAACCATTCACAGTGGCTCAGTGGTTAGCACTGCTGCCTCACAGCACCAGAGACTCGGGTTCAATTCCCGCCTCAGGCAACTGTCTGTGTGGAGTTTGCACATTCTCCCCGTGTCTGCGTGGGTTTCCTCCAGATGCTCCGGTTTCCTCCCACAGTCCAAAGATGTGCAGGTCAGGTGAATTGGCCATGCTAAAATTGCTCGTAGTGTTAGGTAAGGAGTAAATGTAGGGGTATGGGTGGGTTGCGCTTCGGCGGGTCGGTGTGGACTTGTTGGGCCGAAGGGCCTGTAATCTAATCTAAAAATCTAATCTAATTATTAACTTTACCAACACATTCCACCCCGACCTTAAACTCACCTGGACCAAATCTGACATCTCCCTCCCCTTCCTGGACCTCTCCACCTGCATCAACGGTGAACGACTCAACACTGACATTTTCCACAAACCCACCAACTCACACAGCTACCTGGATTACACCTCCTCCAACCCTGCCTCTTGCAAAAATGCTACCCCTTACTCTCAATTGCTCCGCCTTTGCCGCATCTGCTCCCAGGAGGACCAGTTCCACCACAGAATACACCAGGTGGCCTCCTTCTTTAAAAACCACTATTTCTCCTCCCACGTGGTTGATGATTTGATGATGCCCTCCAGCGCATCTCATCCACTTCCCACACCTCCACCCTGGAACCCCACCCCTCCAACCGCAACAAGGACAGACCCCCCCCCCTGCCCCGGTCCTCACCTTCCACCCCACCAACCTCCATTTCCATCGCATCATCCTCTGCCATTTCTGTCACCTACAAATGGACCCCACCACCAGAGATATATTTCCCTCCCTACCCCTATCCACCTTCCGTAAAGACCGTTCCCTCCGCGACTACCTTGTCAGGTCCACGCCCCCTGAACAACACACCCTCCCCTCCCAGCACCTTCTCCTCTTACTTGCAAAACCTGCACCCACACCTCCCCCCTCACCTCCATCCAAGACCCCAGAGGAGCCTTCCACATCCATCAAAATTTCACTTGCACTTCCACACATGTCATTTATTGTATCTTTTGCTCCCTGATGTGGTCTCCTCTCCACTGGGGAGACAGGACGCCTGCAACATATTAATACAACAACCTACTGTATATAGACACAGGCAAAATTTATTCTGGTTACTATTTATAGTAAAATTAAAAAGGCAACCTTTTTTTTACAGTGTTCTGAATCAATACCAGTCTGCCAAACCTTGAAGCACAATTTAATTGTCCAGCATTTAGCCAAACCTGAAACCACCGAATATTGAGTAACGTTTGGCTAGGTAAACATGTTGAAAACATCCATCAAATAATAATCCAGTACTTTGTGCTCTGTTCTCCTCTGTTTTTGATGGAGGAAATCACTTTTAAAACCTAACTGTCTTTGCTAAATCCTGTTGATGATTGTTTTTAGGTTTGCACTTGAATGTATAATCTGCAGTACAATAAGTGAGTTTTAAACATTTTCTAAATGTAGGTCTGCTAAAATACAAACAACTGAACATAATTTTCAATTTGAAATTACTTGAGCAAGACCAAGCAACAAAGCTACACATGGAAAGAACACCATATATTCCCAATGATTTACTCCTGGTTTTCAAAGGCAATTATTCATGTAATACTTTCAAAGCATGTAACTAAATCCAGTCCTTTATGCATTGGTAATTAAATCTATAAAACCCTGAGTTAATACAAATACTCATTTTGAGTAACCATAAAAACAAAGCAAGTTGATTGTCTAGTGATTTGTCTCAGCCTCTGGAGGAAAATTGCCTTTCCCCCATGTTTTTCCAAATCAGTCAATCAGAACAAGTTCATATAATTAAGGTAGTTAAGACTTTTTGCTACAAATTCCAGATGTCATTAGAGGTTAACCCATGACCATGATGACATGTGATTTTAACTGTGAAAGGCTCTCTTGATCCCAAATGCACAGATGAGGGTGGATGGTAGAAATTTACAAACCAAATATTTAATGAAGGGGTTCAAATTGTGTCAGAAGTCATGAGAGTGTGTTTCAAGGTACTTATAACTCATAAAGCTCACTCCAGCCAGTTCAAGGGTTTTTCAGTGTTTTTCAGTTTTGGTATTAGAGCTTGTCCCTTAGTGTACTTTAGTCCTGTGGCACATGTTGACTATTACAGGACTGACAGAGAGTATTCCGTGTACTATAACCAGAATATAATATCAATGTCTACATAACTGACCAAGTAGATGTTGAATATCCAAAATAAAACATGGGACTATAGATGCTGGAGATCTGAAACAACCAAATCAGAAATTGCTAGAGAAACTCAGCAGGTCTGGCAATGCATTTGGAGAGAAAAAAAGTTAATGTTTTGAGTCCCGTGACCCTTTTTCAGTACTGCAATTCTTCGGACAAAAAAAGTCAAGAAGAAGAGAGTAAATGCAAATAAAATCACTAAAGGTCAACTCACATTTGGAACATTGCTAAAGTCAAGGAAATGCAAGGAAAGTCAAAGCATTCCTGATGAAGGGCTTATGCCCGAAACGTTGACTATCCAGCGCCTCAGCCACTGGCTGACCTGCTGTGCTTTTCCAGTGCCACACTTTTCGACTGAAGGAAACAAAGAAGAGGCTAAAATAGGACACAGTTTAAAAGTCAGCTCTGAAAATGGGTTAATGGACTCAAAATGTAAACATGGATGCTGCCAGACCTGCTCAGTTTCTCCAGCAGTTTTTGTTTTTGCTTGTAACAGAATGTCTAAATGGTTCTGAAATCTAGTGGAGGTAAAGATTCTCCAAGAAAATTGAGATTGAACTGTAGACTTTAAGAAAGGACAGAAATAGATGACTCTACAGGCTAAATTATAGCTGGAACCTAAATTTTCAGTGATGAGAAGTAGTTGACTTACTTTCATTACAGATTAGGCCTGTTCGACCTGCAGGACAATTGCAACCATCTCCCTCAGCATTGCAGACACCACTGTTAATACAGTCATCGCAAGTGAGGCTACAGTCATTCCCAAAAGTGTTATCCAAGCAAACTATAATCAGAAACACATGTTGTAGCGAGAACAATCAGTGAAAAATCAAACAGCAGAAAACTGGATCTCAAAAGATCAGAGTAAATTCAAATAAAATCATGAAATATCAATGCACATTTGGAAATTTACTACAAGTCAAGGAAATGAGCAAGGGACTAACATAAGGCACAATTTGAAAAGAAACAGTTATTCCTGCAGTCTGTGAAGGTAATTTTTATTGTCCACAATACAAACTTGAACAAGAGGTGGCCACTCTGCCCTTCGAGCCAGCTCCATCATTTATTAAGATCGTGGCTCATCTGATTTCAACCTCAACTCTACATTCCTGCATATCCATGATAATCTTTCATCCCTTTGATAATCAGGAATCTAAGTACATCTGTGTTAAAAATATTTACAGATTCTGCATCCACTGCCTTTTGAGGAAGGGGATTCCAAAGACTCTCAACCCTCTGAGAAAAAGAATTGCCTCATCTCTGTTGTAAATGGATGCCCCCTTATGTTTAAATAATGACATCTAGTTTTAGACTCTGACACAAAAGGAAACACGCTCCTGGCATCCACCAAACAAGACCCCTTAGGCTCGTTCATGGTTCAAATAAGTCACTTCTGACTCTTCTAAGATCCAGAGGATATAGACTCATTCTGTCTAGTTTTCCCCCATTAGGGAGTCTTCTCATTCCAGGTGTTAGTCGTGTAAACCTTCTCTGAACTGTTTCCAACATATTAACTCCATTCCTAAGCACAATGATCAGTATTGTACACAGTACATCAATGTGGTCTCACCACTGCTCTGTAAAACTGAAGCATAACCTCTCTTCTTGCATTCAGTTCCCCTCGCAATAAACTGCAGCACTCTATTAGCTTTCCTGAAATGGAGGTTCCAAACATTCTACTGGGTGTACTGTCACATCAGTTGTATTAAGAGGTATTTCTTAAAGTTTGCAGGAACCGTGGATGTTACCAAGTGTGGAGAACATCTTCAACATTGGTTGATTTGAGAAGACACAGAATGCACAAGAAGTATCACAATTCATACTTGGAAAACTTGCATGACATACAATCAAAACCCACTGGATGCCATGTTCTCAATTGTCTGGAACCAATTATGTTTGGAATTTTCTTTCTTGTTTTGTTTTGCCTTCACCAAAAAATACCCAAGGAATTTGGCAGAAGATTGAACAGCATGATCATCTTGCAGAATGGTGCTACAGGACTGAAAATGTCATGAATCACAGCATCTTATTCCATGTCTGATAGTTCCAAAGGAAAAGTCTCTAATTTCTACATTAGTCTTTCTTGTGGGGAAAATGTCTGCTGCAGATAATTTGACATTGTGTTTACATTTCAGGACAATTGTGTCAAGCCATAACTTGAATAAGCAACATAAAAAATGCAAAAGTTGAAATTTAATGTTAAAATAATCAATGACAACATTGACAAGAAAAGCTTAATTTGTTCTGAAGTGCATGCATCTAATTTCAGCCGAGACTTTGACAGCCGAGTCACAGCATACATTGGTTTACAGTAGTTTAGTGCTTACAAAGGAAGGGAAAGGTTCTAGAGTTTCTGCACTGTGCAATGACCCCAGAGTCTCAGTTGTAAATTCCAGTTCTGCCTGCAAAATCTAACATGAGTCTTTAGCAGTAGTTAGTGTCTTCTGAGACTGAACTGCTAAGAGATCCCATTTATCTAAAAGTTAAGATTTAAAAGAATCATATATTATCCATCGTCGTTGCAGCCAAATATGAAGTGAACACCTCATGAGAACCACAATAGTCAACAAGCTATGTTTCATGAGAATCCTTTCACAAACACTATCATGTGCTTTCCTCACTGAGCAAATCATGTAATTCTCCACAATTATCTGGGGGAAGGATAGGGGGTTGGGATGGAAGAAGTGAACAAGGAAACATGATGGAATGTGAAAATCTCAGTAACACGTACAATTAACTGAATAAATAGATAAACAGCACATACTGATTTTCTGCACAAGTCTGAGTTCACTCCTCAGATCTTCCTGAAAGAAGGGTGTCAAGGAGGATTTGTAGTGAAGAAGCTGTGGAGGGGTTCTTAATAAAATGTCTTGGAATCTGGCAAGTTTGATTTCTTCCTCTTCTTCATCTGACTCCCCTTCGAATTCATCATCCAGGGCTGAGGATAGAATAATACCATGTCAATTAATGATTATCACACTGTATTCTCCCAAATTCATCTTTCACCTTCAACCTTCCTTCCATCACCCTTACCCTGCCATCTATAACACTTCAACCACTAACCATCACGTGTGGGCAAGTCTATCAAGAACGGCCTGTATCCTCGATCCTCTTCCTGTCACCCCTGAAATTACCTCAGTTACATGCAACTCTCCCTTTAACCTGTCTCCAATCATGATTCCCTTTCCATCACACTTCAGATGCCTTCAATAGAGATTAACCTTCAATCTGTCATTTAGCTCCTTCTCTCTATCTCTTACAACTGTTCTTAGGGCCTTCACGTAGTGCTGTTTCTGGACAGTGCTCAATGCAACAGCTCAGCCTCTTCTCCCATGAGGCAACAAAGCTCCTCCCACAGGAATAGAGCTCTTACCCATTCCAGATCTACTGGGAAGATTACCCGCCTGAAAGCATAAAGGTTCTTTAAGTTGTTTACTGCCAACTTAATTACAGATACAATTTTATCTTGTGACTATGCTTTTTTAATGACGATGCATGATAGGCTAATGCATTAAAAACAGGTTCTTATTGCTTATTATCAGGAATCAAGATCTACCTTGAATCCATCGCAAACCTGTTTTCTGATTTTCATCCTGCTTTCAGACAACAGTCCTTTTACTTCCCATACAATTAAGTATCCCTGTTCAATTCATTTCTTGCTCCCACAAGTTTCACTAGATTCTACTCTGGGTTGCAAAGGCAGAGCTTTGGCAGTGGGATTTCTTTCTAATATCTTAGCTGGGAATGGTGTATTTGGGGAATGGGGCTCAGTGGTTAGTACTGCTGCCTCACAACACTAGGGTCCCAGGTTCGATTCCAGCCTCGGGCGACTGTCTATGTGGAGTTTGCACGTTCTCCCCGTGTCTGCATGGGTTTTCTCTGGGTATTCCGGTTTCCTCCCACAGTCCAAAGATGTGCAGATCAGGTGAATTGGCTATGTTAAATTACCCATAGTTTTAGGTGCATTATTCAGAGGGAAATGGGTCTGGGTGGGTTACTCTTCGAAGGGTCGGTGTGGACTTGTTGGGCTGAAGAGCCTGTTTCCACACTGTAGGGAATCTAGTCTAATCTAATATATAATATGGTGAGAGTGCTGCAGTGTAGAGAAGCTCAAATAAAGAAAACAATTCCCCATATTGGAAACTTCTCTGATTTCCCAAATGCAGATCATGGGTATACTCCAGTCCATTGGGACAGACACACATCCATTTTAATTATAATAGAACAATCCAAAAAACTGAAGAAAATAAGTTGTGACTAACACAGCAAGAATTGTAATTTAAAAAAACCCCTTTGAATCCACTCATTATTATGTTAGGTTTACTCACAAATGGCCTGAGACAGAATATTTCAAAATATCTCACATATCCATTTTGAATGGTAAGGTCAATTTGAACTTTCAAATAACACTATCAGAACACTAGTCAATAGCTGGTGGTTGGAAAGTAAATCCATATTGTAAGACTGATCAGTTGCATGGCTTGAGGCACTTAACAATTAATTCTCTGAAATCACAGCTGAATGGTTTATACACTCTGTGCATTTGTTTGGTCATCTTTACTCACATGTACAGCTTTTCCTATCTGTGTCCAGTCTGTATCCACCTTGGCATGTACACTGATAGGACCCAAGAGTGTTTATACATAAATGGTCACAGCCGGCATTGTCTGCTGAGCACTCATCCACATCTAAAAGCAGAAATAAGGACATAAATATAACTAAGCATGGAATAAGATAATGTCATTTGATCCATGATGAGATGGATGTCTCCTTCTTTAGGGCAGATGCAATCGATTCCATCAAAGACTCCTATCCAGTAACACCTGGGCGAAAATGTCTATACAAATCCCCAAAGGTTGTCAAGAAAATAGCAGAATATTCATCCACAATAACTTAGTTGCTTATACTCCAATAACACACTTATGTCAATGGCACAGGAACCTGTGTTCCAAAGATCTTTTCAGTCTATTACGATGCCTACACGCACCAGTCTCATTTACACCAGATAGAAGAGAGATTCTTTACATGGTTCCTCATCTGCCTTCTTTTCTGTGTAAGATGCTTTAGAAAAGGGAAGTGCATTGATTCTGTTAAAGGCAAAGCTTTTTGACAGGACTGATTTCCCCCTCTGCCTCTGTCGATACCTCAAATTCATCCTCAGCTGGGAAGACAAGCAACTAACTGTTCCGAGGCCTGGGCCTCTGTAACTCTTAACATTTTTACTATAAACAAAAGGCTGGTAGTAAGCCCAATGTGGCTTCAACTTCCAAACCCTTGCATTGGCAGAGTGGCATCTTCTGATCAGAGCATGTGCATCACGAGGGTGATTAACAAATACTCGAAATGGTGCGGCATTTATAGTCATTTTGACTGCACAATCTGTGAGAGATGGCCAACTGTAAGAAGGTAATGGAGGTGGCGATGCGGGTGAGAAGGCTTCACAAACAGTGAAGTGCTGTTGTCCGACCTTGAAATAGAAATTACTGGCCCAGGCTAATCCCAAATGGAGCAGTTGCTTCTTTTGCTCGCAAATGACATTGCCTTTACATTTACATGTGTGTTCCTTGAGCCATCTAGAAGTCACATTGATATGATTCAGAGCCCCCTAAAAAAGTTTGAAATCTGAATAACTTAAACTGTGTGAAATGAGCAACTAGGTATAAACTGGTTTAGTTCTTACCAGTGTTCCAAATCTGTGCAAGGAGCTGATACAGGTCCTTCTGCTATAACGCACATTTTGTTAACACAAATTCGCTGTAACGCGATTGACAAACTGGGGACACTATTTCTACAGCTCGATCTTTTAAAACGTTTGATTGGTGTAACACGATTACATTGCCAACACTAATGCAGGGTTGCACAAGAATGCAACCATCGCATTACAGAAGAACTACTTGTACCTATCATGTAGCGAATTTATCAATCACAGAAATGACCACAAAATGGATAAAATGAAAGTGCCAGGTAACTATGAATGTAACAATGATATTTGGAGATTGCTACACAAATTTCAGTTTCTCCATCCTGGTAAGGCATTCGGGATTCTGTAAAGTAAATTTGCAGTGAAAGAAGTCTTAATTAGGCATTCACGCAATAGTTAGTGTTGTCTTTGGAATTTCCCTTCTTCCTCTTAAAGCATCCTGCTCATTTCATGCATGTCTTACGCAATACAACATCTCTGCATAATACAGATAGCCTGATCCCACACGGGTACTGTGGGATATTCCCTGTAAAATGCAATTCCAAGGTGCACAAAATACAAGTTGAATGCAGTACAAAGCACTTTTCAATTTTCCTTTCACCCTCACTATACCATCACAGCTGCATCCATCCATGTTCAGCCTGTATCCCGCTCGACAGCTGCATTCATAGCCTCCAGGATTATTATTACAGTCTTGTGAACAGCACGCCGTGTCAGTCTCACACTCATTAGAATCTGTAAGGAATAGAAATATTCGGAACTGTCAATGCCATAGCAACCTGAAATCAGTCTTCAGCAAGGCACGAGATACATCAACTCAATCATCAAACCTAGATAAGATTCATATGGGTTAATTCTACCATTAGATTTATTAATCAGACAATGTTGGGATCACTATCATGGTATCAGAAAACAGTGCTATCATGTTGTATTATGACTGCATCATGACTCATAGAAATCGCAGACGTACAAGTACAAAAGCCATTTGATTCAATCAATAACCCTTCTGTAAACAAATATTCAAATTAAAAACATTCCAGGACAAGGAGACGTTAGCATAAATGTCAAGGTGGGAATTAATTAGGATGCACTTTCTGACTCAAATGGAGATGAATAGATGGAATGACCTATCGGTTCTCCAAACTAGCAATCTTAGTCTTGGCTCTACCCTTGCACTACTTCCAGGACTCTGTTGACCTCAGAGCCAGAATGAAAAGTAACAGAAAACTGTACAGCCTGACCAGAGTACTGTTCTAATCTTGAAACTGGAATGACTCTGCAGCATTCTCTAAGTTATATCAAAGCAAACTTTCATAAATGGCTGACTGATAAGGTTCACTCAATATAATGTTACACTTTTAATTTTACTCTGTTACACTGCTCTTTAATTGAGCTTTAGTTGTGTTAAAATTAGTAATTGAAAATCTAACTACAGGATATATTCATAATGCCTGGGTTTGACTTGAGATGTTTGGATATTGCCATACCAAGGCATGTGCGCCCATCGGAGTCCAGTAGGTATCCCTGATTACAAGAGCAGGAGGGCCCATTGGATGTGTGCTTGCAGAGATGAGTACAGCCTCCATTGTTCCTCTCACAGCTGTTCACGATCTCCATTTCAATACCTATCAAGCAAAAGATAAACTAAACATCAACCACTCAGAATCATGGTCTCAAAAGTCAAAGAGGGTTCCATTGTAATTCTGACAGAGCCCTGGGTGGAGATGTGGTCACAACAGGTATCTGGCACTTCTATGAGTTTCTGATCTGAATTGCAAGAGCTGAAACGTATATCTGCCCTAACAGTACAAATAATGGGCAGGATCCACAGTCAGAGATAGAGATTTCCTAAGCTGGGAGTTCACATATTCTACATCAACAGTCAGATCTTGGGAGTTATGTGATAATCAGTATGCCGTCTGAGATGAGACAAACAACATTCAGAAGATAATTCCTGGGTTCCAGATTCGACAAATAGCCTGAACATCCCAAGAAATAAAGGCAAAAATTTGAGCAAGTGAAATGGGATCAACTCTTTAGTTCAGGAGCTGATTTTGACATTCAGAAGTATTCAGTGGCTGCAATTTCAGCAGCGATAATAAAAATGGATAAAGCTAAAAATACTCAGCTGGCTTGGCAGCATCTATGGAAAAAACAAAGTTAACTTTGGTCGCATTTCATCAGACAGGCTGAATATTTCCAGCATTTCCTATTTTTATTTCAGATTTCCAATATCTCCATTCTACTTTTGTTCATTCTTACAGTGACGATATTTCAAATATACTTCAGTGGCTATGATAACGTAAGAGATGCTAAACAAATGGATATTCTTCATTTTCTTTACCTGTCTGCTGTGCTACCTGACGTATGTAGTTGATCTTGATTTTTTTTGAGAGAGAAAAACATTAAAACTCTGAATCATGCTGTGAGTTATGGTTTAAAACTTCACTACCAATTACCATCACTGTTGTTAATGGCATGGAGAAAATGACCTTGACAAGATATCTAACCTGGTGAACACCTTGTTGATTAAATATGTCAGCTTGATGATAGTACTTACGGTAACACTGCTTCCCGTCAGCACCAAGCTCAAATCCAGGGTTACAGACACAGCTGAATGATCCCAGAATATTGACACATTGATGAGCACACATTGCAATTCCTGTGGTACATTCATTAATGTCTACAAAGAAAAGGTGGCCATTAACTGAGAAAACAGTAAATCACTCATCAAGCAGAACAATAAAGTCCTTCACAGTTAGCAACAGGGAGAGAGAGAGAGCAACAGGAAAATGATACACTGGTGATGATTAAACAGCCTTTCAGGTCATTGCATATACCACAACTCCATTCCACATGTGGTGTTGGCATACTAAATAATCACTTTATCTTTTCCAACTAAAAATATTTACAATAGCGCTGGTTGATACTCACAACCCTCCAATGACCCCAATCACAGAACATCATGTACAATGACTCTTGTGCTGTGTCCACTGCACAGCTGCCTCCTGGTAGAAGCAATGTTTACTCAATGAGGTAGGTGTTAAGGACACTAAACACACTTGAAATCTGAGATGGTCACGTTCCAGGAAAGGATAAAATAATAATGTGGTGATGTGCAATGGGATGGAGTTTAAACTCCTGCTGAAATGGACCAGTGGGGATTGAGTAGGACATTAAAAATTTGTAACAGACAGCGATTTATGGCATTAGTGTAGGAGTTCTTCTGAAATAACAGTATGCCCATTGTTTATTAGGAACCCACTCACTCCAAATAGTTCACTGGGCCAGTAACCTCTAACTCTATGTTTGAGGACAGCAGGCATGCTGACACAGGGATTTCGAATAAATACTGCTATTTATTGGGTTTAATTGGGTGCTTGAGTCCTTCCTGGTGCTTGCATATTCTGCCATTAGAACCAATACCAAGCAAAATGTTGCTGGATTTTCTAAAATCAATCACTGTGAAAAAGACGCATCTCAAAATAACCTCTTCCCAGCAGACGATATAACGAAACTGAAAAATTTACAATGGAGGTATTGCCAATTGTAGAAACATTTGATGTGATTTATTGTTTTCACATGTAACGAAATACAGTGAGAGATATTATTTTACACGCTAACCAGGCAAACCGTACCTTACCTAAGTCCTTCAGGGTAATACAGCAGAATATAATGTTACAGCTGCAGAGAAGGTGCAGAGAAAGATCAACTCCAGAATATGAGAGGTTCATTCATAAGTCTGACAACAGCAGGAAATAAGCTGTCCCTGAATCCTTTGGTATGCATTTTTAAACGTTTGTATCTTCTATAGAAGAGGGTAGAAGACAGTATACAAAAATGAAGTTACTGGAAAAGCTCAGCAGATCTAGTAGCATTTGTGAAGAAAAATCAGAGTTAACATTTCAGATCCTGTGACCCTTCCTCAGAAGACAATGTAACTGGGGTGGGAGGAGTCTTTGATTATGTTGCAAACATGCAATCAGAGTAGTTAACTCGAGCACAACTCAACAAATTTCTGATGAGCTGGATGCATACTGGAAGCTGTCTGGATTCTTGTAGAGGTCTATTCCAAGTGAGCTGTATTCCATGACACTACAGTGCAGCTTGTTACTACACAGAAGTATTCAACAAATATTTCCCAAAACTATATTCAATCCAATGCTCTTGTAGTGCAGTGGTAATGTCCCTATCTCTGGGCCAGGAGACTTGGGTTCAAGTGCCACCTGCTCCAGAGTTGTATAATAATGTGCCTGAACAAGTTGATGAGAAAATATCTGCACTTTATCCTGAAGGTTCTGTAAATGTATTGTACAGTCTGGTTAGCTCAGGGTGGTTATAGCTAATAATATCAAGGTCATGGGTTCAATCACCACGTTGCTGTCTTAAAATTGAATTCTTGTCCCACTTGTGGTAAAATGGTGATGTCCCTACCCTTTTAAGTCCCACCTGCTCCAGAGGTGGGTAATGACATCTCTGAACAGGTTAATTAGAAAAATACGTTTAAAAAAAAAATTAAACGACTTCAGAGCATCCTCTGGACACTCTTTGGATTGAAATGTCTGTTCTAGTCTGCCACAGTCTTGTGACCTCTACCATGTGGCATTCACCCAGTGGGCAGACATCTTAAGCTTCACTTCAATAAAGTCCTAATGTTAAGAGTGTGTGCAACACAAACGTGGTGTCAGAAAATGTATTGAGGTGAGTGGAGAGCTGAAACAAAAAGTACAACTGCAGAACTGTGAGCTGCCACTGAAAATGAAAAATTGTACATCACAGAAGACGTCACTTAAAAGAAAATGGCTGCAGCCTTTCCCGACCAGCTCCTGTTAAAATTACTGGGAATATGATCAAAACTGGGAATTTTTCCATAGTGTAGCAGTTTTTCCCTACAAGCTTTTGTTCAAATTTCTGGGAGTAGGAATGACAACTGGGAATGTTTTCATAGTGTAGTTACTCAATGGCTACGGACTTGTTGAGCAAATCAGAACAAGTATGAGTCACTGCACTTTTATCATTGTTGGGAAGAAACTGTTTTGAAATATATTCCAATCTAAATCACTCCAAAGAGCAGAAAAAACACAGGTGAAATTTAAAAATTTTTAAAGGCAAGTTTTGAGCAAAGGAAATGTTACAAATGAATGGTATTTGAGTATTACCAGGTAACAATATGAAAAGGAGTCCATTAGTCAATGCATAATTTCATTAACATAGCTTGCAGACACAATTAAGGAGTGAGCTAATTTGGGACAGGATTGTATGACAGATAAGGGATCCAACAGTGAAAGCATGTCTATTAAGAGAAGGCAAACTTATGTTGAGGAGAGCAATTGACTTATGCAGAAGAGATGAGGTTGTAAAGTATGGAGCTGGAGGATATTCATGCAGAATAGACCAGGCCTTGCATTGTGCTGACAGACACTTCAGGCACACAGGACTGGATAATCACAGACAAATGGCAGGATGCCAGAACTGCAAAAGACATCATGCAAAAGAGAAGGAGGCATGTCCAGCATGGAGTAACCGGTGTTTGCACTTCAAAAACTGAATCACTTTTGCGTAAACTGCATGTCTAAAAAGAAGCACCACAACCACAAACAGATGGTCACTGGACAAGCAGTACTGAAGATTCTGATGAAGACAACATGCATGCTCAATCAGATCAATAGGTGAGACATGGTTTGTGACTGTTGAATGAGGACTGCAAAAGAAGGGCATCAGGCCCATGTAAAACTGTTGTGTCATGCAACATAGTGGTCTTGCCAGAAGTGGCTCAACGTGGCAATCCAAAAATGAAGCTCTTGAAAGTAAAGGCTAAATACCTGAGCCAAGAGGACAGTTTACTCAGTAAGCCCAAAGCAAAAACACAAATAAAGATCTGGGGTTCAGAGCAAATGCTACTCATCACAGGCAAAGCAACTCTAAAAGTGAATTGTAGGGTATCACTGCACACAAAACCATTGGCCATGAAATGCATCCTAGATGAGTAAAAAAATGTATTCTTAGGGTTACTATGTTTTCCTGGAGATTATCATCATGAAGGGGATGACCAATTCAGCATCTGCTGAGCGAAATTCTAGCTACCCAAAGGCCTAGAAAATGAGGGAGTAAACAAGAAAGTGACAACTCCTGTAAAATGAATTAGCAGCATGGCAGCAGTGAAATAATCTGAAAAGCTGAGACTATATAATAACCTAATAAGTCTAAATAAAGCCCTGTAGATACCTCACTATCCCATGACAACCATTGATGGAATTTTACCACAACTTGCAAAGGCAAAAGTTTTCATCACCCTCTGTGAGAAGGATGGTTACTGGCAAGTAAAGCTGCATGAGCACAGAAGCTTTCTAACTACATTCTGTGCCCCTTTGGGAGATACTTATGGCTACCCATGTTGTTTACCCTTTCCACTGATCCAGAACAACAGAATACAAATATCATGAGATAGTTAGCGATCTTGCTGAAGTGAAAGCTATAATGGATGATCTGTTAATTGATGAATGTACAGCCATAATGAAAGAAGCTGTTGCTGACCACAATTACAATTTACCATGACTGCTCGACAGAGCTTATAATGTGAGCCTGACACTCAACAAGAAAATAATAATTTAAAGATGCTCAAAGCCAAGTACATGTGCCACGCACTGAAAGGTTGAGAGCTCTAACAAAAATACAGCTACTAGAGTGTGAACAATTATGACAACTCACAGCCAAGAACATACAATGCTATTGGGAACATGAAGTAGCAGCATTCACTCAAAAACAAGCAAGTAGTGATGGCAACAGCAGTGTTGAATTGCTCCACTGTAATTGATGAATTTCCCCTTCAGTATGACATGACTTGAACCAACCCTAATGCAGCAAAGCCATCCAATTGCATTCAGCAGCATTTGGCAAACTAATACAACCGAAGGCAAACAAATCACCAAAACCTGATGGCTAGCATTTAAGAAAAGTGGCTGCAGAGAGAGTGTGGAGATCTTAGTGGAGACATTTTGAAGTTGCAAATCATGCATCTGCATACCAATCCACAGCTTAGAGTGAACACTGGTCATGCGATCTCCAACATGTGGCACATGACCTGGAGACAGACATCTTGTGCTTCATTTCATAAAGTCCTTATATTGAACATCTGTTGTAATGTGCACTCAAAACAAACACCATTTCCCAATTCGAGATGATGTAAACCCTCTTCAAAGAATCTATCTTTCAAGTTGAATTAGTCAAGTAAACTGAGTAGTTTCACTTATCGAACAGGAAGTAAAGTTTTTAACTCTCTGTTATCAATTGAGGCAATGAATAAGTGCAAAGAATTCTGTGGGATGCATTTCCAAATAACAGTGTACTACGAAAGGAAACAGTATTGCTGATTTGTGGAGTCAGCAGTGTTTGGCCATTTTGAAAAACACCCTTTCATTGCACCAGGCTAAACTCAAGAATCAATGGCCAATTTATATCATTAGCTGTCCAATGTATGTTTGGACCAACTCCCTGTCATTCCACTTTTAACTGTTTTCTAGCTGTATCATCATCCAGAATTTCACTTAAACCTAATAAAAATGTTCAGGTGTGTGAGGACACAGAAGTATTTCTGGCGCAGCAACCATTAACACATCTAAATATTGAGGGAGTACAATAATGAGCGATGCACTGAATTCAGTTAACACAGTAGTGCAAGCACAATGGGCTAAAATAAAGAATACAAGTGGCAGTTTAAACTTTTTTGTGTCATTTTGTGAATCAGAAAATGATAAGGAAAGATTTTGTTTTGCACTGAGAATGTTTCACTTGCCCATATACAGGGTGGTGTTGGTTATTACTGGAAAAATGGAAGTTCCCATTTAAACAGCAAGATAATGATTTGAAATCCTCATCATTTTAGTTGTCAAAATGTTAATTCATAACTATTTCAATGAAAGATAGCTGGTATTAGTCTTTGGTGACCTCAACGTGGAAACAAAGAATATGACTGGATTGAACACATGAGGGGGAGCTGGGATATACACAGGCTGCTGTTTGAATCAATCACACTCAAGAAATCAAGTAATTTCCTCACCTTCACAGCTTTTTCCATTCGACATTAGCTGATATCCAGGATTACATTCACATTGTGCAATTCCAGCTTCACTATGGCACGTGTGACCACACCCACCATTCCTCTCACTGCAAGGATCTTTCACTGATGAGAACAAACCAGACATAAATAAACTCAGAGCACTTCACTTGGTGTGCTGTAGTGCAACTCTTTGTTAACAGACAGTGCGTACACTGGAGAGTCCACATCCGTGCACACTAAAGCATTCTCCTTAATTTTACCATAAGGCTACCTGCTGTAGATTACAATGCAATGTTTTTTTTCTATTTTTGGAAAGGGCTATAATGTTAATTCAGCACAGTTTCTTTTAAATTTTTGATTGAATTACAGTTCTGTCAACTTTGTTTTTCTCACCAGCCATTTTGAAAATAATATGTTTTCAGCATGTGGGTAACACCAGCAAAGCTAGTATTTATTGCTTATTAGTAACAATTCTGAGAAGAAGGCATTGGATCTTTATCTTTGACCACCGTAGCCCTTATGGTAATCTTTCTTCCAAGATTGCACTGTATAGGGAATTTACAAACTGACCATTAGCATTGAAGAGAAAGTGAGGACTGCAGATTAGATTTTTTTGATTAGATTAGATTACATTACAGTGTGGAAACAGGCCCTTCGGCCCAACAAGTCCACACCGACCCACCGAAGCGCAACCCACCCATTCCCCTACATTTACCCCTTTATCTAACACTGCGGGCAATTTAGCATGGCCAATTCACCTGACCTGCACATCTTTGGACTGTGGGAGGAAACCCGCGCAGAAATGGGGAGAATGTGCAAACTCCACACAGTCAGTCAATGCTGGAGATCAGAGGTGAAAATGTGTTGCTGGAAAAGTGCAGCAGGTCAGGCAGCATCCAAGGAACAGGAGAATCGACGTTTCGGGCATAAGCCCTTCTTCAGGAATCCTGAAGGAAGTAACTTCACTGACCCATAACTTGTCCACAATGTTTGAGGCATAAGTCAGAACTGTCAGGCTGAATGTTGTCCAGATCTTATTGTATATGGGCATAGTTTGTTTCAATAGTTGAGAAGCATTGAACATTATGCAGTTATCAGTATCTATCATCAGCTTTAAAAATCACACAACACCGGGTTATAGTCCAACAGGTTTAATTGGAAGCACACTAGCTTTCGGAGCGACGCTCCTTCATCAGGTGATTCATCAGGTGAGCATCGCTCCAAAAGCTGTGTGCTTCCAATTAAACCTGTTGGACTATAACCTGGTGTTGTGTGATTTTTAACTTTGTACACCCCAGTCCAACACCGACATCTCCAAATCATATCATCAGCTTTGACTTTCTGATGAAGGGATGGTCATTATGAAGCCGCTGATGATGGTTGGGCCAAGGACACTCCCATGAAGAATTCCAGCAGAGATGTCCTGATATTGAGATGAGTGGACAACAAGCTTCCTTCATACTACTCATGACTCTAACCACTGGAGCACTTTCGTTCCAATTCCAACTGACTTTCTTTTTTTCCCTCAGGCTCTTTGATACCACAATTGGCCAAGTGCTAATTTGATGTCAAGAGTAGGCTCTCTCATCTGTGTTGCAGACAGACCTGCAGGAGTGTAGTTCTGTTAAATAAAGCAGAACTCCAGTCTTATACTCCAGTAATGTTAAAGATGCCTGGAAATCCCAGACCATACTCTATAAGTGACTGTGCTCCTAGATCACTTCTTAGGGCTTTGGTGTAAATGTGAGATGAAAACCTGAAAAATATACAAGTCTGTCAGGCATCTGCTCCAATCTGGCAAGTTCAAAGTTTAACTAGAACAGCAAAGGCTGCTTAGTGTGCAATATGATCAGGAAAGTTGGCTGTCTTTAACATATACTAAATGCTTAATTGGAGAGAGATTTCAATGTGCTTTCCAATTTAAAAATTGCTCCTGGGAGAGCTGAAAATCACTTTTGAAAGTAAGGTGAGGACACAGTGGCAATTGAGAATGCTCAATCAAACTCATAGGAATGCTGCAATTAATACTCAATACTCTTATGTACTACTGGCAAAGATTTGTTCACATTAGAGTCGAGAATCATATAACATAGAAGAGCCCTTCTGCCCATCGAGTCTGCAATCTACTGAGAGTTTACTCACTAATTTGTAGGTTTTCTGGGTCATTTCAGGATAGGTAGTGTGTTGGATGCTGTGGTTTGGACCTCAAATAGATTAGATTCTATTAAAGCAGCAATAAAGAAGATGGAGGGACCTGGAGAGCAGCAAAGGGATGCAGTTCACAAGAGATTAGATTACATTGGATTACAGTGTGGAAACAGGCCCTTCGGCCCAACAAGTCCACACCGAACCGCCGAAGCGTAACCCACCCATACCCCTACATTTACCCCTTACCTAACACGACGGACAATTTAGCATGGCCAATTCACCTAACCTGCACATCTTTGGACTGTGGGAGGAAACCGGAGGAAACCCACGCAGACACGGGAAGAACGTGCAAACTCCACACAGTCAGTTGCCTGAGGCGGGAATTGAACCCGGGTCTCTGGCGCTGTGAGGCAGCAGTGCTAACCACTGTGCCAACGTGCCGCCCACCAACTCACAACACAGATGTTACTCAGAACACAGAGTCTTACAGGCAGAAGATGAGTTTGCTTGACCTATCTGATCAGCAGAGTTTTGGAGGCTTCATATTGTCACATAGTTACTCATGGGTATTTGCAGCCTTTTAGATGACGACTTGCTGCCTGGTGGACCTTGAGCCTATGGCTTTACCAGCTGCTGCCAAAGGTACCATTGCCTTCAACTGTTTCCGCCTCTGGATTCTTCCAAAGTTCCTTCACAGGCCCGTTCATGATCTCACAATTGGCAGCTCAAGGCACCTGATTGGTGGGTCAATTGCACCTAACATGAGCTTTGCCTGTGATGATGCCAGGAGAAAGTGAGGACTGCAGATGCTGGAGATCAGAGTCGAGAGTGTGGTGCTGGAAAAACACAGCCTGTCAGGCAGCATCTGAGGAGCAGGAGAATCAACGTTTCGGGCATGAACCTTTCGTCAGGAATGATGATGCCAGTCAAAATGAGCAGTAATTAAAGTTCGGCTGCTGTTCCAAAGGTGAGAACATACTGTGGTTGACCACGCATATAATGCAATCCAGCTTCCACAGATCATCTAGAAATATTAATGAATGACCAGGACTTACACTCTATCAATATGAGCTGGTGTACAACTATATAATGATAATTCGAAAGAAGTCCACACAATTGAAAGCTGGCTTGTGACCACCAGAAGTGTGGCTGAACAAGCCACTGCAGGTTGATGATGTATTTCAGACAAATCTGGAGGTACCATTGACAAAAACTAGTCAGGGTGCATTGACTGGTCACGGGGCACTGCGGTTTGCATAACATAGTGCAGCAAGAGAAATTTGGAAAGTTAGAAGGAGCATGCTACAGAGTCAAGATCTGAGAATTCGGAGGAGGAGCAAGTCATGAGAGCCATGCACCACCAGCCACTGGTGTCAATTCCTTGGATGCCTTTATAATTCTAGGCTCACTTAAGTTTTATTAGTGAACTGACATCAGAAGAACATATTATAACTTCTCTTCCCTCCCACACATTGCACTGACACAAAGACCCCCTCACAACAACCATCCACCAAAGATAGACAGAGTTTTAATCAGTGAGGGAATCAAGGGTTATGGGGAAAAGGCATGGAAGTGGACTTGAGCAATATAAGGTCAGCCATGATCTCGATACATGGTGAAACACATTTAATGATCTGAACAGCCTACTTCTGCACTTATATCTTATGGTCTTGGGCACAGCACTCATTTGTCCTGTCAGTTCATCATCCTTTACTTCAAACAAGTTCAGATGGTAACACGCCACCCAGCAACGAAGAATGGGCATTATGGGAAATGGCTCAAAAAAAGCAAAATGTGAGTGACTGATAAACATTTCTCATTCACCCAAGAGCAGCTATAAAGCTTTCTTCTTTTGTGTTTCCAGTTGGTACATCGTCCAATTCCAAGAAATTCAGCAAAGGTAGAGACCTACTGCTCAGACCCACATCTCTGCTCTGAATGCCATGATGCACTTAGCCAACATCCTCTTGGAATTTGAGTCTATGAGGGCTCTACTGTAGACCACAACCCCTGCACCTATGTAGAAGTACACTCAACTATCAAGAAAGAGACAATAAAATGACTGATGCTGATTTGGTCCTGAGAGTGTAGTGGATGAGAAGTGAGAATGTTTGAGTGGAATTCACACAGTTCCGAGTGCCCATTAGTCATTGTCCTACTTATGGGTAAGTTGCAATTCAATGCCCTGCTCAACAACACTTTGGAGCTGAAGAACTGTGAGGCTAAGACAAGTTATCAAGTTTATCCATCAAACTTATCAAGTTTAAAATGTCAGATGTGATGGTATCCAGAGTCTGCACAGTCATATTCAAGGTCTGCATGAACTCAAGCATTTGCTGTTCCACAGAGTTGGCCACTCTATCCATGCACAATGACACTCTTATCCATATTATTGATGGCCCTGAGGGTATAACCTCTATGATGCACAGACGCTGTGAATCGAGTTGTCACTCTTCAAACTTCTTTAGGTTTGGATTAAACAGATCAATCAGTTATTCTTCCATTCAGCCCAAGGGGGATTAATAATTGTGAGAAACTGAATTTTAAAAAACTCATTAATTGCTAAACAGAGTTAGGCTCGGTTAGTACAATAAACACGGATATAGTATGCCATTTGCTAAGCATTAAAACTTTTAACAGAAATAATTTTATAATGTTCAAAGGTTCAGAAAAGGACAAAAGCTCCCTTTCCTCACAGCCTCCACCTTGAAATTTGATAACATTGTAGAATTCCGGCACTCCTTCACAAACCCCACTAATTTTACGTACTACAATTGTCCCTGCTTTGTACTATAAGTGCTCAGTAATGAAAGAGTGTTTGGTAGTGTAAAACGCGTAGCTTACATTCACAGTGCTTTCCATCTCTCATCAGCTGGTAGTTCGGTTGACAAAGGCATTGGTAATGGTTTTCACTGATCTGCACACACTCATGCTCACAGCCACCATTGTTCATCGAACAGGAGTTGACAGCTGATTTCAAAATAGAAGACACAAATTAAGATTTAGAATCCTGTTCTTTTGTAATCACATTAGTACCACTTTCCTCTGGTCCCTATTGATGATTAGTGGAGAGCAGCTGTAGATGATTCGATCATTAATGATTTAACTCCTCATATATTCATGCTCAGGTCATTTATAATACACAGCCAAACTCCAGCCATAAGTCCCACCATTTGCAGAGTCTATAGACCAGAAATAAGAAAAATCAGCTACTACTGTGTGTGGTCAGGACCTTCTAATTGTTATCTGAACATTGCAGCCAAGAGGATTGCGATTCTCCTGGGCTCAAAGGAACGACCCAGGAACCACTTTTCTGGCCACTCCAAGTGTGTTCTCAAACAGGAAGTGATATGAGAAGATCAGCAATGTCCCTTCAAAATGAACTGTCATGATCTACACTTACTACAAATAGAAGCTATCAGCACAAATTCCATTTCATGACACAAGGGAAGGCAGAGATTCAGTATCAGAGATCAGTACCTTTCCCCTGTGCATGCATTCTTCAAATATATGCATTTCAGAATGCAAGAGTTAGGAAAATCAGTCCTATCGACTCCCCCACCCCAAAACTCTGAGACCATGCAAATGACAGATGAACGTTTTTTAAAGAAACCAATTAAAATAATTAAGAATACAGAATCAGGATGTAGGACACCTCAATTTAAGATATAAAGAGGTCAAAGTATAAGTACCACATAGAAGATGAGTACTGAAAGTCATTGGAACTGTCTGTATAATTAATGCTCCCAATTCAATGCAGACAACAGTGATCCTACTAATCACAGCATCTCCTAACCTCTAAGTTCATCTGAATGTTATTCATCTTTCCGAAGACTTTAACATTCACTCAAAGTGGTCACGCTAAGGTGCGATTAAGCAGAAACAGCATCAAATAACAACGGTTTAACTTTAATGCCAGCGTTGCCTTTAATAAGTCTGTGACCTTTTAGCTTCAAAGTGCTGCTTGTTTAATGATGTGGAAAATATCCAGGATTTTTTTTCTCCCTGAGGTAAAGTTCCTTTTTCGTTCACTCCCCAATTCGCTTCAAAAGAGCAAAGTTGGTAAATGTTTTGCAGCAAACACATTTCCAGCCTGCTGTGTAAGAGAATGGGATGGCTTCACTGCATCTTGCAGCTGCCATTCAAATTAACACTTATCCATCAAAATCTGAGATAGAGATCAAAGCATTGGCAATTTAGCGCAAAAAAACACAAAAAAGGGGGCTGAAAGGCAAGGAAAACAGGACTGCTCAGTTATGGTTTACAGCCTTGAGGTTGGAATGTCTAAACCTCATGTCCTGTATAGGCTCAGTGAGGATTATTAAAAATTCCCAAGGCAGTGGTGATTGAGCTTGACTATGGCATACAATGTCGCTTAGGTTTTCCAACCTGAGTGCTAATGGCATCCTATTAAAAATGAATGTGCTGCTTTTGATGGCATGGTATAAAACATTACAACTGTCACATCATTATTTAAAAAAAACAATTGGCATGTTATGGCCTTGCAAAACTCAACCAAAACATTTGATGCCTGTATGGAAATAGTACACACAAAGAGTATAATGCAATTGTGTAAAACATTTGCCAAGGAACTCTGCTTGGAATTTCTACCTTTACAAGTTTGATAGCTGCCTGTACTGTCAGGATATAGACAGAACATTATTATGTTGCCTTCCTGATTAAACTGTCCAAAATGTAACATGCTGTGACCAAGCAGCATGTTACAAAACACTGATGGTGTGTAAATTGGGACTATCCAATAAGAGATGGAGAAAGATTAGGGTAGTCTGGAGTGGAATAAAGACGGTTTGAAATTCAAAAGAGTGAATTTACCAGGTGGCTAAAGATACTTTCTTACTTTTACCTGAGGCATTCAGGAAAAGGAATAAAAATTGTGTTACAAAGTAAAAGGAGTCACTAGTATTGAAAGAGGTTCGCAGTAATAAGAGATCACTCAGCTGACAGTGTATAATAAAAAAAATTGCTGTGCTTGACAGTGGTAATTAGTGAATACGTTCCTACAGAAATGGATTGAAGGATAGCCTCATTCATTTATATCCTTGACCATTTTGCACTTATCTGTCGAAGTGGTTTAATCATGTTATCCTCTGACCTTTTTCAAAAGCATCTCTTTTGTACATCTCCCAATACCTTTTGTATCTGTAGACTGCAAAAAGCAACAAGTTTTATTTTTATTTTTACCTTGTTATTCTGTGATGGAAGCACTCCTTTACCTATCAGCTCTTCTCCTTACCCTGACCTCATACACCAACTGATGAAGCTAACCTCTATCAATGCAGTTCAGAGCCAATAGAGGCAAAACAATCCAGGTGTTCAGTTCACAATGCAGAGCAGTGGCAGTTTAGCATGATGTGAAAGCGTACCATCCAAGTTCAAATAGCACATCCAAATAACAGAGGGCTCCCAATTTACAAATGTCCAATTTACGAATGCAATCTTATACAGTGACATAATTTGAAAGACTTGATGTATGAAATTTCCTGTACTGATGAATGGCTCCGTTATGCTGTCCTGCACTGGGTTCCAACTTGCTGACAAATCGACTTGCAAACAGACTCCAGTTTGGAATCCTTTCCCAATCCAGGAATGCCTGCACACTCAGCTGAGAAAACAGCTTGGTATTTCTGCAACTACATCTACAGCACAATGCGCCAGGCAGCTCTGCGATGCAGAACCTAGTTTTTACATTTTGCCATATTGTGTATTTAAATACATAGATTTGATTACTGAAGAGGAAGGAATGACAGAAGGGCAAATCAACTAAAGACGCTCTATATACCTTCCCAAAAATTAAAATCATTCTTCCATTATCTCTTCATGACCTTCTCCAGTCCCACAACCCTTTGAGAGCTCTATACGTATCTATTTCTGATGTATAATGTCAACAGCCTTGGTTCAATTTTAATTCAGACTGAGATTCACATGGGGCCTATCTCCTCACCCTTCTATTCTGGCATGTATTCATGGTTTGGTGAATAATCACCACACACCTTCCCTTGGGTAGAGAACTCAAGAGGGAGAACATATACAGTGTTGTCCATTAGGTACCAGCTCAATGGTAATCCAATGGCACACCACAAATAAATAAAGAAATAAAGGCAAAATCAAAACTGAAGAATAAGAACTACATTAAGTATATAGCCAGCTAAGAACAGGATGGCCAAGGGGTAATTTTAAAAATGAATACTTTTAAAAAAGTTTTAAACTACAATATATAAGAATTAATAAATAGTAAATAATTCCACAGAGAGATAAATAACCAATAAAGGGATACAAATACTGCTACTACAGGATATGCATCATTAACAGCAAAAAATGGCATAAAAACTGTAGAGCTACTAAACAATTATCAAGAAATAGACTAGACAAGACTATAAATTGTGATGATACTGTGACTTTAAGAGGTGTATTTTGTCCCTTTTTTAATGAGGAAAGGTTGAGACACAGGCAATGAGCCATCTGCTCAAAGCTATTAATAAACAGCTTGTTAGCTTTTGGCATTTCTTAAAAAATTGGAACGACAGAAATAACCTGAATGGATGTGATCAATCTCCCACAGAGCCAGGAATTTTAGTTTTAGCTTTCTGCAGTTGCTGGGGTCTTGAAGCTGAATGTGGAAGCTTTTATTCCTCTCTCTGTTACAGTTAAAACCTGGGATTCTCCTGCTGCTTCTAGAATTGCACATGAGACAATCTATTCTGGCCTTTGCCAAGGGTGTGTTTATGTGATGTTACTATGTTGGAATTGCTAATTTGTGGTAAATAATATATGTTAAACATTTTGAAAGAGTTAAAATTAAGTCAATTCTTCTGTTATATTTTATTTTGTTGATATTTTAACTGTAGTGTAAAAATAAAATGTGTTTTGCTTTAAGTTGATAGTTTGACCAATCAGATTGCATCTGGAACACAACGTCCTACACTTAGCTTTAAAATAAGAAAAAGTTCAGGTCTAGACTACCTTCTTAACATATTTTGAGGGGTTTGGTCTGGTTCATAACAAGAAGATCAAAAAACCTGTACAGACGTTCCAGATAAAAATGGGTAGTGGACTGATGATCAATAAGGTGACCTAACTCAGGACAGGAACAAAATCTCTAGGTCTGGATGGATTGTATCCAAATATATTAAAATAATTTAAAGTAACAGAGCTACCACTATGGTTGCACAAACAATTGTTGAGAAAGGCAATAATGCCAAGAACTGGCTGTCAGCTAATTTGATTTCAATATACAAAAAGAGAGATAGAAAAACTCCAGCTTCGCTATCTCAATGAAGCATTCTCTGATTAAATGTGGCATGGCTTAGATATATGCTTGTAAAGTGCCCTTCATATCACATTTTGCCTCATGAGCAATCTGAATACGAAATATTGAATATATCAAAATGTATGGTGGCTTAGTGGTTAGCACTGTTGCCTCACAGTGCCAGGGACCCAAGTTCGAATCCAGCCTTAAGCTACTGTCTGTGTGGAGTTTGCACATTCTGCGTGGGTTTCCTCCGGGTGCTCCGGTTTCCTCCCACAATCCAAAAGATATGCAGGTCAGGTGAACTGGCCATGCTAAATTGCCCATAGTGTTAGGTGCATTAGTCAGGGGGAAATGAATCTGAAAGAGTTAGTCTTCAGAGGGTCGGTGTGGACTTGTTGGCTTGTTTCCACACTGTAGGGAATCTAATCTGATCCACTCTGAATAGACCTCATTTATTAAATTTTAAATCATTTCTTCTTACAAGGAGAGTCAAAGTGAAAGCAGAAGCGAAAACATTTTTTTGAACTGCACTTTCTCAAGATAGTAATGCATAGCAAAAAGGTCATCAAATTCAATGGGCTCTGAAACTTCATGAATAGAGGGAGGAATATTCAATGTGATTGCTCAGATTTATAGAAAACGGGTCAGCAGGTCACATAATACATGCTTACCATACTTGTGTGTGTAAACTTACTGATGCATGTGCGACCATCTGCATGGATCTTGTACCCATGCTCGCATTCGCAGTAAAAGGACCCATGGGTATTGACACAACTTTGTTGGCAGCCTCCATTGACCACAGAGCATTCATCAATGTCTGCACAGCAATAGAGAAGTAAACATTCAGGCTTGGGTGAAACAGAGCATAATAATATTGAGAGAAAAGAACACTGGTATATTAAATGTAAAACACACCATTGAATAATTAATCGGTAACCATTCCTGATGATACATCAGCAGTCTGTGCCAAGAATACTAAAACGTTTCCTGCAAAATTGAGATGCTGTGGCTGATCCGAGAAGGGAAACATTGGATGAATAGTAGCTGTACTCACATTGTCCTTGGCATCACCAAGCTGCTACCCAGAGCTCTTGGAAGAATTCAACAGCTTTCCCCACTGTCAGGGAATGATGTAGCCCACAGTAGGATCTAAAGTAAAACATTCCTTCAAGCCGTGTTGGGCCAATTTAAATATGGCATTCCAATGTGCAGTCATCCCTATTTAAAGTGTCCTCATCATACTAGATACACAATACAAAGACAAGAGTCAGGAATGAATAGCATAAGAAATATATAATGGACGGAAGATACCATGAAGGGTGGTGCCTATATTGTGGAGGTGATCGAGTACTTGAGAAGAACTGACTTGCATTAAAGAATTGAGGAGCTTTCTGCATCTAATACAGTCTTGCTTCAATGTAGGAGATACAATCACAGAATCATAGAGATGTACAGCACAGAAACAGACCTTTCCGTCCAATTCATCCATGCCCCACCAGGTATCCTAATTAAATCTAGTCCCATTTGCCAACGATTGGTCCATATCTAATCCTTTCCTATTCATGTAATCATGCAGATGCCTTTTAAATTTTGTAATTGTACCAGCCTTCACCACTTTCACTGGCAGCTCATTCCTCTGCACACCACTCTCAGCATGGAAAAGTTGTCCCTTTGGTCCATTTTATATTGTTTCCCTCTCACCTTAAATCTATGCTCTCTAGTTTTGGACTCTCCGACCTGGGAAAAAGACCTTGGCTATTCAGCCTATCCATGCCTCTCATGTTTTTATAAATCTCTATAAGGTCGCCCCTCAGCCTTAGATGCTCCAGAGAAAACAGCCTCTCCCTAAAGCACAAACCCTGCACCCCGCCAACATCCTTGTAAATCTTTTCTGCACCTTTCAAGTTTTACAACATCTTTCCTTCCACAGGGAGATGGGAATTGAATGGAGTATTCCAAAAGTGGCCAAGCAAATGTCCTGTACAACCACAACATGACATCTTAACTCCTATCCTGTGAATAACGGGCATCACATCCAAAGTTGGATACTGCACAGATTATTACGGTTAGGCACATGTGAAAGCAGTTTGAGCATGCACCATGTTGTCAGAGAATTTATTCTATATTTTGGGCTTATAGATACACAATTCTACGGCATCATAGTAAAAAGAGTGATGGCTACTTCCAGTTGACATTGTCATAAAATAGAGCTAACAGCAAAAATCTGGATTAAAAAAATGTTTTGCTGGGAAAACTGAAATTTCACACTGATGCAACTTTTGTATTGTAGCTCACTTGAGCGAGGAAATAAATAATAAATTCAGTAACAACTCAAGTTGTGAACAACTAAATCTATTTGACAGCTGCAGAGTCAATGCCAAAATGCAAAGGAAAAGCAATTCCAGCCAGAAATAGCAGGGAGCTCAAAGTATCAAACCCTGGAAGCTGCTGACTCCAGTCAATAGTTAGATTGAGAGTGCAGGGACAGAAGCTCCAAATAAAAAGTCCCGAAGAGCTTTCTATTCAGCTTTATACAAACAGAAGGGAAAAGGAAACTATCTTTATGAAAGTAAAGCCTGGAGGTCAAGAAAAGATTTGGTGTTTTTTGTGCTCAGAAAAACAAATAAAATGATGCAACACATTGACTTAAATAGTAGACGACTGAGTGAAGTCTACTCTGTCTGCCCAACTCTTTCTCACACCCACAGCAATGTCATCTTTACCTTCCCAAAGTCTCTGAGATATTTATGAGGATGTTTGCCACTGTGTGCATTTGTTATTGTTACTGTGCAGTTTCCTCCTCCCACATTCTCCCATCCTCCAGCAAAAGCACTGACACACACCAGTGCAAATTGACAGGAACTGTCCGTTTGAAACATACTTTACATGAATGGTAATTTTACAGTTTGAAACATGGGTATTAGCCAAAACAGGTCAGGCCATCTAAATCTGATCCTGTGCGTGGTTTCTATTGGGAATCATTAGACAGTGAGGTGAAGCAGAAACTTGGATGATTTATTCCCTTATTAGCTCAGGGCACTGAGAATACATGTAGCATCCCTGACATCAGTTTAGCAATAATTCATGAATTCCAAATGGCTCCTAAATTGATAAAACATTACAGTACAGAAAAAGCTCACATGGGGAATCAACTATTCTGTGGCAGCCTTTCCCAATGGTGTAATCAGATCAGAGGTTGCAACAATTTCACAAAGTGACAAAAGCAAAAGCAGCCTTTCAACTTTCTGCAGAGACTATTTTTATTCATTTTGCTGTGGAGAAACAAAACTGTTGCTATGCCAAGGTCAGAATTCAGCTTCCTTTCTCCCAAGTGCAGAGATTTTGTGAATAAGTGCATTAGGGAGATTATAACAGTGAGTCACAAAGGAACTACTTCACAAATGGATAAATCTTCATCATGTTAAAGGAGATTTATTAAAATGATGAAGGGATAACTAAGCAACAAATCTCTTTGTCTCTTCTAATTCGAAATCCACCTGAGAGCCTTCAGGACTGACTCTCCACTGATGTACCGAAGGGTTGCTGCAATGTTAAAGGTGCCATGCTGTGACTAAGACATTAAACAGAGACCTCAATGGCTCCTCAGGTAGTCTTGAAAAATGTTGGAACAGTACTTTGAAGAATAGCAAGGCAGTTTGCTGGGAAGTCAGGAAGTGGGTTATTTGCTGCAAGAATCCTAGCCTCTGATCAGCTGCTGTGGTCACAGTACTTATATGGCTAGTCCAATTCAGTCTCTGTACACCCCACGATGTGAATAATGGGAGATTCAGTGATGGTAACATCATTGAATGTCAAGGGGCAATGGCTAGATTCTCTTTTATTAAAGATGGTCATTGCCTGGCACTTGTCGGCTGAAGCCTGGATACTGTCCTCAGCAAGAAGTAGCTGCTTGAGGATTAGGAGAAGCAGGCCTCTCCAGGGCTTATGTGGAATCAACCACAGTCCAAAAGTAGAGCTTCAGATGTGGAAAGACAACTAAAGGTCTATAGTGGGGAGAGGGTGAAGGGTCCCTGGAAAATGGGACCCTAAGGTTTCCTATGGCTGCCCATATGTAAACTATAACTGTCTAGGCCACTTCTAGCCCTGGGATGATTAACCTGAGGAAAAACATCACAGTTGTACTGTTCAGGCCTCAGGCTCATATTGCACACAGGCCTTGATGACATCTTCAGCACCCAATCTGCAAACTCAAAGAAGAACAGTTCTTTACCACCTGCATTGTAAAATTACAGCTGATGGGATTGGGGAGGGAAATCAATAGCTCAATTCCTCTGGCCCAGTTCAAGCAACATCATGCCCAGTTTCCAAATTGGGTAGGGGGAGAATTTGTAAAATTCCCTCTTAATAATGCTCTTTGCACATACCCAATGTGAGACTTTCAAACAAAGAAATAAACCTGTAATAATTTAATAGGTGGCGTTGTTTTTTGCGTACCAGTCAAAGCCAGCTGCTCCACAGCTAGATGTGTGCTTTCCCCGCCTTTTTCAGCAAGAAGCCCCATCTAACAGAGCTGCTGGCTTGTATAGGTCTTAGAATCATCATTACAGGGCACAGTGGTCACTAAAGGTCTATGAGCAGACCCTGTATTTTCAGTCCCTCAGCCAGGATGGTAGTCAGTTGGGGTCTTGTAGTGGCAATGAGAGGGGAGCACCATGGTAGAGATGGGTTTGGGCAAGGGTGAAAGTGCTCAGATGTAATACAGAAAGAGCACTTGTGAAGCTGAAGGCAGATCTTGGCAGAAGGGGGCACCTAATATAGAAAGTGGGCCAGGGAGAGGGGCATCTCCCATTCCAAATTGCTCACGGCCCAAGCAAGATGATGTGCGGAGTAGCCACCCACCACCCCTCTGCACCACTACCTTATTTCCCCAAATACCTTCCCCCTGCCCCCAGCTTGTCCTTGAGCTCCTCCTGATGACTGGAAATTTGATTCCAGAGGGACTCTGCTCCTAAGGGCTATTAATCAACCTCAATTAGTGCAAGGGAAAACCACCCGGTGCCTCATCCACAATTCCGTGTAAACTGAAAGCAAGTTGCAGTTGGTAGGAGGGTAATTTAATACACATCTCCCACCCCTACCTGCAATCTCACCAGGAGGAAGCATAAAATTCGGCTGCTAGAATATAAAGCTAGTTTCAATAGTAACTCTATATTTTCTCTATACATTCACAAACATGACAATTCCAGATCATTGTTCAAGCCCATGTGGTTCATTATTGCCCTGAAAGGAATGAAATGTTATCCTTATAGAGTGTGAACTGTAGGGTGGCTCTAGATTCAAAGCAATGTAGTCAACTCTTCATTGCTCTGTGAAATGCTCTCATAAATCTCCCAGTTCTATTAAAATACTACACAAAGACTGAATAAGAACAAAACAAGACAATCTTCACAGCATTGATCAAGGCATTGGGTATGATCAAGGATCACCCTTTCCTTTTGACCCTTTAAAGCCCTCTTCACTAATGTCTGGGACTGGTTCCAACATAGGATGAGCTGTCAAACAATAGAATGGCTCAAAGTTAAAGCACAACAAATGCTAGAAATGTCCAGCCGGTCAGGCAGAGAAAGAGAGATAAATGGACCCTGCCAGGTTTCAGCAACAGGGAGTCATGTAAAGTAGGTCAGTGCCCAGCCCACTCCCTGTAATACAGGGTGGGCAGAGGCCAAGGACTGGCAATTCATCCACCAAATGTAAGTCAATAACGAAGGGTCAACTGAGCTCATTAAAAGTTCTACTGACCCCGATAATCCACTGCGCACATCACATTATGGCTGGTGGGTGTTGTGTCAGGCATTCAGGACCCTGGGATGACTATGTAATGACGTCATGCAGCTGCAAAATGGAATGTAAATAGAGCAGCATTGGCAGAGTTAGAAGACACTAAACATTGCACTCTCTGGAAGCACACCAACAGACAGCAACCATCTACATGTATAGGAACACAGAGATGACAGATCAGTCATTAACTCATGTCTCAGCTTGGTATTCCTATAATTTCTATGTAGAGGTGTACTCAGTAGTGATGTTTAATAGTTCTACTTGAAGTCTAAGGTTTAAGACAGTTGTAACTTTGCATTCTCCTCGATCAAGCTGTCTCAAACATAAACTCAAAGCATGGCATCAAACCACACAAAAAATGTGTGGACAGTTGTATGGGTGTGGGCTTACTTTTTAAAAATGTCTACATGAAGGGGAGGGGGCTGTGGAGTAGTGGTAATTTCACTAGAATAGTAACCCAGATTCAATGCTCTGGAGACAGGAGTTCAAATTCAACAGTGACAAATAGTGAAATTTCAATTGGAAAAAAATTAGTCTATCAGCAACAATTTAAAGAAGGAAAAAACAACAGACCAGGGAGGGCGCTTGTGAGCTGCAGTGATTGTGTCTCTATTTCTGAAGCAGAAGGCCTGTGTTCAAGGTCCCACCTGCTCCAGAGGTCTTTAATAACATCTCTGAACAGGTCAAAGCAGACTTGGGGGGGAGTGGGTGAAGGGGGTCTGTAGAAATGTCTGTCCTGGGCTGGGATGAGTGTATGTACATCTCAAGTAGGAGCTCTACTTTGGTGTTCAACAATAAATGATGTTCTTTTCCAGTCAGGTTCCCTAAGTATTACACCAATGACTTCCATCCTTATCTGCCGGACAAAATCTGGGTTTCAAATTCAGTCTCCCCCATCCTTGTGCTCTACTGTTTCTCTCACTGTGATACACTGGCCCTAGCCTTCTCAGGCCACTCAAATACCTCATTGGCTCTCTTCATGCAGTACTGGCAGTGCCTTCTACTGAACTTTGCTGACAGTGATGGAACTGCCAGCAGTTAGATTCGCCAGCAGATTCACCAACTCCCAAATGAGTTAACCACCGTTAACCAATTTAGCCTGGCCACAGCATATCATAGCTGTAAGTCAGCCTTGCGAAGAGCAAGTAGGCTTCCAGCTCCCCCAGTAAATTTCTGCCCAAGTGGCCCTGAGTCAAAATCTTGGAATTGCTCAGAAATGGCACATGGCATGCTGCGGTTCAAGAAGGCAGCTCATTAGCACTTTCTCAAGGACAATTAACGGTAGACAAAAACTGTTGGCTAGTCAGCACTACTCTCATTCCAGGAATGAATGGAATAAAAGGCCTCCTGATGTGAATCCCACATTCACAGTTAATGACATTTCATTTTGTTGATAGATATAACTGCGGTAAACTTGTTTGTAATTTCCTTTTTTATACAACTTGCAATTCAAAACTAGGTCATATTACAAAAGCATTGATTGAAAAAAATTACATGACATTTCAGTTTTCTGGCTTTCCTTGTCTGAACCTGTGACTTGGATCTTCCCCAGCAGGTTGGCAATAATATGTGCTGTTTCTTTCCTAAATTATGAATTTCATATCCACACTCCTTTAAAGTCTTATTCCTGATGTTTGTGGATCAAAATACCTGGCACCAAATGTTTTGAAAATCAATATTAAATATAGGCCAGTTGGAAATAATTTGGCTCCTTAGGGAAGATGTTGCTGAACGATCTGCATGTAACAGCTAAACCAGAATACTCAATGACTGTTTAAGAGTGTATTCACCAAGTAAATCTGATTGAGCCAAACCTGAAACTGACACTCATGCTCCCTCCATACTCTCAGGACCAGTCAAACACATCCTGAAGCTCAGATGTCAGCTATTTATGAGAGCCTCATGCGACAAACAATGTATGGAATGAAATTGCTGGTGCAGGGGCAAGCTGAAAATTAGAGACTTTTTTTTTGCCTAGGGTTGTGTATAATTTATGAATAATGCTGCAGCTGTAATGATAAATCAGTCCCATAACAGCAGAGCATTTACACAGATCAAATGATACAAGAGCGTAACCCTGTATTGCCTGTACGCATTCACAAGTATAAATCAGTTCCACATGTGTCTGTCAGGAAGCCACCTATGGGTAGGATTTTTTTGGATGGCAGAATTTCTTACTATGCCACATGAAATAACTGCACAGAAGCTGGTATCCTTTCTTTACATGTATACAGTACATGGACTCTGACCAGCCAGCTCACAGCCAGTCCCGAGAAAGAGGAGAGTCCTTACATCTCCTGTTTACTTTTTTTTGACACTCCTGTTTGTTTTTCTTTCCTTTTTTTTCATTGCGTCCACACTACCGCCTAACTGTGATAAGTGCTTATTTTTCCCCAGCACCTATGTTGCGTGAGTGCAGGTGTGAGACACAGTGAAACATCTCCTGTTTATATCTGTCAGCCAGAGATTCCCGATTGGGACAGGTTAACAACCCCAATCAAGGATCTCATAGTCAATGAGATCCACCTGGCTCTCGGTCCAATCACTACACCAAATGAAGAGTCAGCGGGGAACATGTCCACTTCAATACCATCTGCCCAATAGCAATTTGGCCTTGTGGGAGCAGACATTAATTTGGGCTTAATTTGACCACAGATAGTCTCTCTCAACAGATGCTGCCAGACCTGCTGACTTTCTCCAGCACTTTGTTTATTTTATTACAGTCGTCATCAAGATCAGCTGATTAAGATAGAATGTTCTTGATACAAGAGAGACCTGCCATTCTTCGGATTCAGACTTCTGAAGGTAGGAAATAGTTTTAAAGCAAGTTTTACTTTTTTCAACATTCCATCTATAGATTCATGTCCCCACACAGAGTCTTAGAGTCATAGAAGTATACAGTACAGAAACAGGCCCTTTGGCCCAACTCGTCCATGCCAACCAGCTTTCCTAAAGTGAACTAGTTCCATTTGCCTGTGTTTGGCCATATCCCTCTAAATCTTTCCTATCCATGTATCTGTCCAAATGTCTTGTTACATGTTGCAATTGAACTCACCTCTATCCCTTCCTCTAGCAGCTTGTTCCATATACACACCACCATCTGTGTGAAAGAGTTGCCCCTCAGATTCCTTTTAAATCTTTCCCCTATCATCTTAAACCTATGCCTTCAATTAATGGCCATATGCGGGTATAAACCCAGTTCCCCAATGACCTGACTCTCTTGTTGGTTACAAAGGCAATTAGTTTCCTGTTTGGGAAAGTAAATTTGGGGCAAGAATAGTCAAGGGGATGGTCTCTGAAGTCTAACATCTGCCCTTGTCTCTAAGCCTCATGACCCCACCTCACTACAACCCACACCCTGTGAAGAACAAAAAACACTTCTCATTGCTAGGTTCCCAGAAGAATGGCTCACTGCTGGCATACTTTCTAAACAAAAAGTTACTGTTTTCTGGATTGCAGCTTTAGGTGACCTGTTTCGCTAGTCTTGAGGGTGAGATACCCTGATTGTATTCCAATAAAAAAAATAGGAAAAGTCTGGCCACAGGAACAACTGCTGCTGATGAATTTAGGATTAGGGAACATGGCCTATAATTTAGACAAAGTCCTTTCAAGAGTAAAATCAGGAAACATTGTATTTGCAAAGAGTGGTGCAGTTTTGGATTGCTGATTTGTGAATGGCAATGGCTGCTTGGTTAATTGTTAACCTTAAATTTGAGAATCATAGCTTTGGTTATCAAAAATATAAAAGGATATGAGGCATCATTGGGAATATGATTGTGATTTCACTGAATGTCACAGTGGGCTCAAGGGATTAAATACTATTCAAATGCCGTGGGGAAAATGGTCAGGGTTCCGCAGTTTTGACCACGTGTTTTAATTGTACTAATAAAATCAAATTCTTGTATTGCCACAAAATAACAATGAGTTACTCCGCTCTACTCAGAGTGGTTACAATGTGGAGGTAAATCACGCAGATGCATGTGAAGGGAAGCTAGATAAGTACAAGAGGGAGAAAGGAATAGAAAGAATGTGCTGATGGAGTTAGATGAAGGTGTGTGGGAGAAAGTATCTCCTGTAAAGCTTTCATAGATCAGTTTGATTGAAGCCACTCCCTTTGCTGCAAATGTTGTGTCACTTCTATAATGCAGGCGTCACTAAAATTGATGTAAGACAAACTTAAGAGTTCATACTGTTTCTCACAGATATCAAACCACCATCAGGTATTTGGATCACTTACATCACCTCCCCAACTGGTTGCTAGAACTTTTGAAGATGGAATATGGCAGGCTCTGTTGTGAGGCTTTTCCTGAGTGCTAGCTGAGAGCCAGGATTGCAGGAAGGGATTGGCTGTTCGTGTTTCAGTTTCAATGGGCTCCCTGTTGACAAGTTGCCCTTTGGAAATTTTAGTCACCTCCCTGATTCCACTGGTTTTGCTTTGAAGGAGGAGATTGGATGGATGAATGTATCAGTGAGTTATTGTCCTAAATCTTTTGTTTAATTCAAATAAAGGCATGATGCCTGGAAATGTTCTTTTTTCCTGCAGAGGACAGGTTCCTGTGTCTGAATACATGTGACTTCGAGCAAGTGTAAATAAACCATCTTGCAGGATGATGTTCTCCACGGCAGTGCTATGACCAACCAGGGCTTACTTGCCAACTAATCAGCACCCTTCTCTTGTGCAGTACAAATCGTTGCTCCCTTTCAAATTTGACGTTTTTTTGTCTCTCCTGTTATGATCCAGTTGATGGCAATATTGGACAAGTCAGTTCCCAGAGTGATTTATAAGTTTTATTTTCTCAATTTGTTTACCATGACAGTCAGTCATTGAACAGACTCAAGAGAATACCGATGTATTTTTCAATCAAACCTCAGTGAGGGGTCCCCCACCTCTATTTTAAAGTTCCTTATTCAGCTGGCATTCTGTAATCAGTTTGTTTTCAGCAAATTTCTCAATTAACTGGGTGCTATTTTCTTCCGTTAATGTATAAACCTAAGAACCTCAACTAAACTGCTAATAAAGCTCACTTATTATTAACAACAACAAAATTAGAAATTACTGGAAATGTTCAGCAGGTCTAACAGCATCTGTGGACAGAAGTCAGAGTTTACGTTTCTGGTTAAGTGACCCTTTTTAATACTGATGGTAGCTACGAAAATGTTAGTTTATTTGCAGAAGATAAGGTGGGGGGGAAGAGGATAAGGTGTAAACAATAGGTGGGGAGAGAGCCCAAATAGAGAGACAAACAGTTCGACAGACACTGGACTGTGTAATGATCTGGCTAGGAGAGTGAATAGCTGTTAATGGAGACTGTTAATGGCTAACAATGGATTGTGTGCAATGGCAGGCTATGTGATAACAAGGCCTGGTGTGTGTTGCATTTGGGGTAAGGACATGGCAGAGCTCAAGCCTTAAAGTTGTTGAACTCAATATTGAATCGATAAGGCCACAGGATTCCCCAGGTAGAAAATGAGGTGCTGTCCTTCCAGTTTGTGCTAAGTTTTGCTGGAGCACTGCAGCAAGCCTGAGACAGAGATGTTGGCCAGGAAACAAGATGCTATGTTGAAGTGGAGGCAATTGGAAGCTCAGGGTCTTTTTGGTGGACAGAATGTAGATATTCTGCAAAATGGTCATCCAGGCTATGCTTCGCTTTCCCCAATGTGGAGGAGACCACTTATTATTAAACCTGGTTTCCTTAAACTCATATCTTCATCAGCTTTTTACTCCTAGAGTTTTCTTTTAAGCAACGAAGAACTTTCTTCCATTTCTGACTGCTCAGGAGACTGTTATTAACAGCAGCTCTTCTGATTCAGACCCTTTCTCTCTTGAATGAATCAGCAAACTGCCTGATGAGTTCTGGATGGTTCAGACTTTCCATGTTATCAAATTCTTGTTGCAAGTCAACAGCAATTTTGCTTTTGATTCTTACCTTTGTTTTGATAATGCATTGAAATGTTTATCTCGAGAGTTTAACGGACTTTGTTTAAATGCATGTCAACAAACAAAATTTCCAGATACGCCAATACAACTGTCAGAACTGCAAGATGAAACTGTAACTATGTCTTCCCTCTGAGCATGCAATGATGGAAATGCAAATTAATCTCCTATGGTATGCCTCACCAGCGTAGCACATTAGAACTCAAGCCCAGTTATTTCCAGGGTCATCAGGAAAGCTAAAGATTTTATAAATGTGTGCAAAGGATCCCAATTTTCCTGCCTTTTAAATCCAACTCAGGTCTCTATGTTTAACAACAATTATTAATTATTACAAATTGATAGGTTATATTAAACAATTATGTAAACAATTATAAATCAGAAACATATACTTCTGTTAGTTAAAACTTTAATCCCCTTATAAATCTCCCCTACACACACATACTGACAGACACAAAGCACAGTAGCTATAAGTACAGGGAAAAGCTGACAAGTTAGTTCAATGGCCCCTCTGCATAGAGTTCAGGGAAATGATCCTTTTAATTTCCCAGATCCTGTTGCTCCTCAATCTTTCTTCTGTAGACACTTCCATTTGCTTGTATGAGGCACAGAGCAAATAGTTCATATTTATATGAAGTTTCAGTCTTATTGGTCATGAGCCACAGCTTGCAGCAACTGATGTAGAAAAATAAATTGGTATTCTTCAGACTGGAAGTGTTTTTACTTCAAAGAGAAAGACAATTCCTTCTTTTCAAGAAGTCCAATAGCTTCTCATTAAACCTTCATACACTCAAGCTATTCAGCTACCTCAGAACAAATTACATAGTTGTTGGTAGGCAGAAGGTTTTTGTAATTGACAACTGGTTACAAATTCCCAGATCAATCAGCTACTTGTTGCTGGCCAAATCTCTATTCATGATCCCTTGGCTCCAATTTGTCTGAAACTAGACTCTCCTCCAAACGCTTGAACAAACAGCAGTGTAAATAGCACTCATAATGAGTGTCAGATAACTTGTTTTTAAAAATTGCAGCAATCCTTGCTTTTTAAAACAGTCTATTCCCATTTCAGTCCACAATCAAAAATATCGAAAAATAAAAAGGCACAGTCTTTACACTTAAAAGTCGTATATAGTTTTCTCCCTGTACAATGTGAGTTTTCAAATAATAATAAATCATAAATCTTCTTCACAATCCTGATAAGTGCAACATGAAAAGCTTCATCAGTTTCAAAGAACAAAATACAATAGAGCACAGGAACAAGCCCTTCAACCCTCTAAATCTGTGCCAACATATTTTTCCCTTCCGTACTAAAACTGTCATCACTTACAGAATCCATATCCCTCTACTCCCTTCCTATTTATGTACTCGCCTAGGTGCTTCTTGAATGCTGCTACTGTGTCTGCCAGTTTCTCTTTCCTTCAGCAATATTCAAACTCTGTGCTAAGTTACCAATTTCAATGAACGTATTTTGAGATGATTAAGAAAGCACTAATTGTAGAGGGACAGGGTATTTATTAAAACTGTGGAAAGTGATGACTGCAGATGAAGATCAGAGTTGAGAGAGTGGTGCTGGAAAAGCACAGCAGGTCAGGCAGCATTTGAGGAGCAGGAAAATCGACGTTTCCGGCAAGAGCCCTTCATCAGGAATTAAAATTATTAAAATTGTGCCTACTCCCCAGAATCACTAATTGAATGTCACTAGTATAGAGATTAGGTTATTGAAATTGTTCCTAAACATGGTTATGGGCAGTGTACAGGATGTTAGGTTGATGTCTGTGAATTATCATACTTTCTCCCTACTCTGCCTTACTTATGATTCGCACAACTTACCTTCACAAAATTTCCCATTAGTTGCCAATCTCTGCCCAGTCGGGCATTTGCAATAATAACTGCCGATTGTGTTGCAGCACTGGTCTTGGCAACCTCCATTTTCTGTAGCACATTCATTCACATCTGTCAGAAGGTGTGAAAAAAACAATTCAGTGATTATAAATAACTTTGATAAAAAAATGTTTAAATTAAACATATGCAGGAAGTAGGGTGGCATTTTCAAGTTAACCCATTGTTGATCATCATACAATAATGATCACCTCATGCAAAGTCAACGAGTGGGGAAGACAGAGAGAGAGAGATATTTTTACATTGTCATTAGTTCACATTCCAAGTATCTATAATCATTGGCTACATACAGGTAAGAGACAAAAAAACTGCAGATGCTGGAATCCAAAGTAGACATGCAGGAGGCTGGAAGAACACAGCAAGCCAGGCAGCATCAGGAGATGGAGAAGTCAACATTTTGGGTGTAACCCTCCTTCAGGACTGGATGTGGGTGTGCGTGCGTGAGATAAAGGGAGCGGGAGGTGGCAGGGTAGTGAGGTGTGGTAGGTAGAGATAGGCAGAGGATACAACCTGGTTGTTCGAGAGGAGGGATGAAACTGGTAGGTGGCTGAGGGGAATGGAATGGAGGATGAGGGGATGGGAAGGGAGGTTATTTGAAATTGGAGATCTCAATCCCTCTTCCATTCCTCTCAGCCACCTACCGGATTCATCCTCCTATTGACCAATCAGATTGTACCCCTACCCATCTCTATTTAACCACCTTCTCCTCCCCACCCCCTTTATCTGCAGTTCCCTTCCACCCTTCCACAGTCCTAAAGAAGAGTTACACCCAAAACATCAACTTCTCCACTTCCTGAGGCTGTCTGACTTGCTGTGTTATTCCAGCCTCCTGTGTGTCTACATACAGGCAAAGCTGGTAGCCCAGAGACCTACTTTTCCCTGAGTGCTACCATATGTCATTTGTTAAACAACATTCAGTAGTCACATGAACAAGCATCAGCATGGTCTTTACTTGGATTAGGCATACTGATTTGATTTGATTTATTATTCTCATATGTACCCAGGTATGGTGAAAAGTTTTGTTTTGTGTGAAATACAGACAGATTATACCATACAAAGTACATTAGGGTAATAGAACAGAATGAAAAATGTAATGTTATAGCTGCAGATAAGGTGCACAAAGAATGAAATCAACATTAAATTTTAAATTTCAGAGGTCCATTCAGAACTCTCATAACTGTGGAGCAGAAACTGTTGGTACATGTGTTTAAGCTTTTGTACTTCCTGCCCGAGGAAGAGGTTGGAAGAGATTATAACCATGTGGGAGGGGTCTTTGAATATGCCTGCATCCCAATGTTACATTGTGAATTTATTATGTACACATCTCTAATGGGTATATGCCTTTGACTGATGGCATCATGGTGTAATTTCATCACATATGCTCACAATCATTCAGTGCAAGTATTTTCTCTCAGAACTTGTCTGGCCAGCAGCAGTGTATCTGTCAGGTAAGTCTTGGAATGCAAAGACATTCTCCCAAGACACAATCTAAATATAGAAGCCTGTATAATTAAATATGTCAGGCATTGCCACATCATCTTTTAAGTGTCCCAGGTAAAAGTCTTCCTGGAGTCTCAATTTAGTATTTTAATGGCTCTCTGAGAAATCTGTGGGAGTTGTGCAAGACAGTAGATAGAATGCTTTCTCCCACATCTGCCTGCAAACTTTGATCTCAACCAGAGTTAGAGAATTCAATTTTTTTTCTATCTACTTGCTTCTTTCAGAACACAGAAACAATCTTAACTTGTCAGGAGGTGGCACTGAACCCAAGCTGGATGGTGTAAAAGCTGAAAGATTCTCCCACTAACTAATCTATTCTCTGTTGCAAACTTTCGGAGGCAGGTCTGCTTACACGATCTCTGACCAAATTTATGCCATGACTAGTGTTATAGTTAGAGTTTTTTTTGTTTAGAAACACTATCTTCTAAGTGTAAAACAAAAGTAAGCTCTTAAATGATCTGTGAGATTTCCAAGTGCACTTTATTGCACTGTTAATGATCTAAGATATAATGAATTCATGCTGAGTACCAAAATAGTAAAAAAAAATTATATGGCTATTGCTATAATTTAGCACCATTCATCTTGATGATCACAAAACTTCACTAAAAATACAAACGTAATAAATTAAACCCAGCCACCTGAAATTAAAGTAATATACAAGAGTGTGAGGTGGATAGCAGTACAGTGGTAAGTAATAGATTAAGGAAATGTTCTGCAGCCAGCTGCAAACACTCAGGTCACATAAGTGCATGTCAAGGTTAGGGATGTTATGAGCACTTAGATGATTCACTCCCCTGGGATCACTAATTGCCCAAGTTGTTGAAGAGTTAAGCAGTCATCCCTTAAAGATTTACTCCATTTTATTAACTTTGATGCTGCCTTACAAAGAGATTCTCCCACTAATAAATCTATTCTCGCGCATTTATTCTATTTTCTGTACAGGTTTAAGAGGTGACCTTTTTAAATTTCCTATCCATATATCCAATTGGCTCTCCCAGTCTGCTTTACTAACTCCAATCCACAGATCTATTTGGCACCCAAATACTTATCCGTGTTTCCCGGTTCTATGAATTGTGTAATCCCTTCATTTAATTTCCAGTTTGCTTTATCGTTAAATATAAATGACTTATTTCTGTATGTAAGATAAAATCCTACCCCTGACATTGTTCCTATATCTATCACCCCTCAATTTAAAGCCATGTCCCATTGTGCTAACCATCACCATCTGAGGAAAAAGGCCCTCATTGTCCATCCTATCTGATCATCTTGAGTCACCTCTCAACTTTCTTCTCTCTAACGAAAACGGTCTCAAGTCCTTGTCTTTCCTCATAAGACCTTTCTTCCATACCAGGCAACATCCTGGTAAATCTCTTCTGCACCCTTTCCAATGTCCCTTTCAATAAAGTGATAACCAGAATTACTGCAATACTCCAAGAGCAGCTGCACCAGAGTTTTGTACAGCTGCAACGTGGCTCCAAAACTCAATCCTTTTACCAATAAAAGCTAATACACTGTACGCCTTCCTGACAATCTTATCAATCTGGGTGGAAACTTTCAGGGATCTATGTACATGGACACTGAGATCTCTCTGCTCATCAACACTACCAAGAATCTTACCATTAGCCCAGTACTCTGTATTCCTATTACTCCTTCAAAAGTGAATCACCTCACACTTTTCCGCATTAAACTCCATTTGCCACCTCTCTGCCCAGCTCTGCAGCTTATCTATGTCTCTCTGTAACCCGCAACGTCCTTCAGCACTGTTCACAACTCCACCGACCTTAGTGTCATCCGCAACTTTACGAACCCATCCTTTTACGCCCTCATTCAGATCATTTATAAAAATGACAAAAGCAGTGGCCCCAAAACAGATCCTTGCAGTACATCATGAGTAACTGCACTCCAGAATGAACATAGCAATAGTCATGTGCAGAATACAACTCTTAAGTTGTACTATAGTGCTGAAATCAAAATTAGCATTGCTGGAAAACCCAACGTTCCTTATCAAAAGTTTAGGATTATAAATCAATTTTATTATAAAATGAATCTTGCCATTAAAAGAGAATAATTTTTAGCATCAATGTCTTGAATATTCCTTTTCCAAGAATACATTGCATCATTGATACAAAAGGATGAAAGATTCCAAATTTAGATGGTAGCTAAGGATAGATAGCGCAGTATTGAAATATTTACCAGTACACAATAAACATCACAACACTCAAGCTGCCAACAGGAAAACATTGCTAAGTGAGGAGATTCTGATATGTAATGACATGAACAACTAATGAAGGGTTCCACCAGAGATAAATATGGAATATATTTGTCTTCTGTAAACAACTCAATTAACTGGGTTACATAGATGTGTTTGGTGTGAGATCCCAAAGACAATTGAGCAGCATAGATGTGCAAATTTGTCTTTTGCAATGGAATAAAACAGGGGGAGGCAATGTTACCAGATCAGCAGCACATTATACATAGTTTCTGATACACTGTTCCATTGCAGTGAATGCAATTAAATTTCAGGTCCTGTATTTAACAGTAGAGACTGATGCAATACTACTCAGTTTGTACCACTGCTCAAGACTAATAACTCGCCCCCAATACTTTCCTCAACTTATTGGAGTAGAATCTGATTTCTAATTTATTAATGTTGACTCATAAAAATAACAAACAATATTTTAAAACAAAAACAAATAACCAAATATCGAATAATATCAAACCAAAATCTTTTGAAATGCAGAAAATCAGCTTGGGCGTTTTAGACTTTCTGAATGAATTGAAATGATATGGGGGGAGGGGGGCATGAGGATTGTGGTGATTGCATAAATGCATTACGGTTCATGAATGCAGCAAGACAAATATCCAAAAGTGAGAGGTGATAGTATCTTCATGCTCAAGAAAAGTTGTTGCATTTAATGACATAATTTTAAAAAATTAAAGCGTTTATGTTTCTGATTGAAGCACACAGAAACAACAAAACCAAAAATGCTTTTAAAGAGCCCAGCGGCTGTCTGTGTGTTGGCTCATTACTTCTAGTCACTGCCAGATAGATCATGGATCTGAAAGTTTATACAGATGCAAGACAAAGTGCATGCCCCTTGCAGCCTTTCCCTTGGGGGCACCTGCCTTTTGCATTTGTATGGATAGTCACGGTGACTGGCAGCTGTTTAGTCACTCGGCCCCTCTGCATCTTCTTGTACTGCTTTAACAGTCTTTCCGACATGCCTTGAAGCTCACTAATCACATCAGATCCAAACACACAAAACTAGTTCCAGCTGGCTGAGTTGACATTTCTTTTAGTGGCAGTGCTAAAGCTTTGTTATTACAATATATGTTACTGTACATGGACACACTCCTTATGGGTCTGCAAAGGAGCACTTAAATTTCCCTTAAAGGCAGCAATGTCATTCCATTTCTGATGGTAAGAAAAAAGGAGTCAATCCCCTGAAAGCCTATGAAGTCATGTTGCTTTTCTTCACACAAATGTGTATAAGTTACTTCTGATTTTTGCTGAGCAATTGATATTTAAAATAAAGATGGTACCCTAACAAAATCTTATTGCTGTACAAGTCCCAGAAAGAGCTGAAAATGCAAAGAGCCGCACTCTAGGTTTCACAGCTAAATTAACTTCCTTGAAAGGTTACGATAACTCTTCTAATCCGGTTTATTTTTTAAAACATTATTGTTACAAACCTGTGAAGTACAGTCAAGCTCATGGAACAAAAATCTTCTGTGAACCTCAGATGGCACTGGTTAATGAACATTATACAGAAATGACTGGATGGCATTGCCGCTAATATGCCAACTTATGATCACTTGGGACTGGCCTGAAATCTAGCTGTTGCTGGAGACCAGCTGGTACATCGACAAGCTTGCAATATTCACTGTGGGATATTCCCACGTGTGTTCACAGTCCTTACCATCCTCACATACAGATCCCGATGTCTCACATGTGTGGGTTGTGTTAATTATTCCAAACATTTTCCCTGTGGCATTTCGATGGAAAAACATTAGTACACAAGGGAAAATGCTGGCAGAACCTGCTGCCACTTTTATACGTGAATCCGTAATGGGGTGCAAGAAAAAAGATTTTAAAAACTAAAGTTACAGAAAAGGAGAGAGAGGGAGAGAAATTAATTAGGTCAACGCCACGTTTACACAACACGAGGTATATGGTTTCATCGTGATTCAATAAGAGTGAGCCACAATTTCAACAGCAGCTGTGAGTTTGGAAGAGCTAGTGCTCACACATGGTTTTCAAATTGCACTTTTATGATTGAAAACAACTGAAAAAATGGTCATCAAATTGGAAAAAAATGGCATGGCAGGCCTTGTTTTAACTGGAAGAGTTAGCTATTGCTCCTAATGCTTTGGATAAGCTGCTTTGTCAATGGCTCTTTCTGTGATATGACAATGGGCCGACTGTTGTCCACTTAATCGTTGTATTGAAAGGAGGGAGAATTTTTGTGTCAGAAACAGTGCTTTGCTGTTGCTTTTGCCCAGAGAAAACTAATAATCAGCACTTTCTTCTGGTTTCTGAGATTAGGAAAGATTATGCCCCTAAATAAGCAATGCTCAATGTCTACTCGAAGGGACTCCAAGGAGAACTCACATTGGCAACAGTAATTGTAGCATTGTAAAGAAGTAAGACTGCTTGTAAGTAAGTGAGTCTCTGGTTCATAGACTCATCTTTTGAGGTGATTATTGATGCTGTGAAGGAAGGGCGAGAAGTCATTTTCCCTATGGATGGCGGGAGAGCACCAGCCAAGAGGGTGTAGGTCTACATTGAAGAGTTTTTAGCAGCCAATGTGATCCTGAAGACCCAGATTCAAGATTACACAATACTCAGCTGTCACTTTCTCATCCCTTCCTCACGCCGCCTCCACCCCCGATCTCCAATGTTCTCCTTACCACTCTCTGATCGCAACATCTTGATGTCACACAAACTCCTTTCTCTTCAACCTCTTCCTAAAACTTCTATCTCAACAGGCAACACTTTAGATTAGATTAGATTACATTACAGCGTGGAAACAGGCCCTTCAGCCCAACAAGTCCACACCGACCCGCCGAAGCGCAACCACGCAGACACGGGGAGAACGTGCAAACTCCACACACTTGCATGCCACTATTGCTGTCTCACACACATTCTTTAAAGTCACCCTCTATAGATGTTTGTATTTAATCCTCAACAACTGGTTCCACACTGAGCTCTTTGGCTTTCCTCATTGCATGAGAGATTATGCATAAAACCAGGAAGGAGCCAAAACTGGACATGTGCTTGCAGTGTACACACTGCACGTACTTTAGTCAAGTCTTTCTAAGTTCAAGGAGAGCATCTTAGTCCAGTTGGGGGGATGGAGAGAGGGTACTACAGTTAGTCAAACGCATTGTATAATCTCAATGCAGGGGGTAGGCCATAGCCAGTCTAGTGTTTGCTATGATCAATGTCTGAGATTGAACCATGGTCAATTTTGGGGATTGAGTCTAACAAGTCTGAGGATTACTGGTAAGTCCATCAGGGAGCGACAGAGGTGGGAGCTGGCCCACCCCCAGTCAGGAAAGCTGGTGAAGCATTCCAAATAAGTGTATAGAAAGCAGGAAATATTATCATTTTGGGAAGGTGGGATGCAAGAGAGCAGCTGAGAATAGATATTACGTACAATACTGAGAGACATAGAATAGGAGCCCTGGTGGGTGCTGGGTGCAGTAACAGAGTTGCACTGTGTGAGGGAGCAGCCAGAAGGTGGAGGCACTTATCCTTGCATACCGGAAAAAGTCATTAACTTTTTTGCAGCATTGCTATATGTTCCTCCACCAACATACATCACCAACTAACATGACTTTCTTTCTTCAGGCTTTGTCTGGTGCTCTAGTCTCCTCTGGCAATCCTGAGATAAGAGGCCAGCTCTCCGGTTTGCCCCTCCCTCCCTCCCATCCCAACCAGATGTGCAGCTAATGAGCTGAGCAGTGGAGAACTGCATGAGAAAAACACCAATGGTTTCCCATCTTTTGCCAGAAACGTACACAGTTGAACAGCAGGAAAATTCAGCCCGGTGTCAATTTCTGAGATTTTCCAATCCCACATGCACCAATATTCATATCCACCAGCCTAGAAAGAAACATCTACCCTGTGTCTTCCAGTTAAATCCTGATTTGGAACTGTTGAATACTATCCATGGAGTTACCAGAAGGTACAACTCATCCACTCTGTCATAATTAAATAGCTCAGTGACTTATAAAACTTATGGACATAAAGAACAACAGCAGGAATAAACCATCCAACCTCCATTCAATAAGAACATGGCTGATCTTCAGCTTCAATTCCACTTTCTCAGCTTATCCCTGAGACCAAAAACTCTGTCCATCTCAGCCTTATATGATAGAGAATCCACAACCTCTTGAGTAATGAATCCTCCAGTTCCACAGCCCTTTTGAGAAGAAATTTCACCACAATTCAATTCCAAATGATCTGCCATTTATCCTGACTCAAAGCTTCATTTTGCTAGCCACAGAGTAAAAGCAGGTTAAGAGAGGGCAGATGGAGCTTGTGTGATTGCACAGCTTTTATTTTAGGTGATGAAGTGAGATCATATCGTAGCTGTGCAGATTAAAAAATAAATGAAAATCTTGCAGCTTGAGTTTATCTTTGCTCACTCTTTTGCCTTTCAAACTTTTAAATTTGATTTCTTATCCAGCTCAAAAATGTTGCCTTGAAAGTCTCCTGATTCATCAAGCTGTATAACTCCTCAGAGACATAAGATTAGGCAATCTCCAACTAGATCTTAGTAGGTGCAGAAAGCTGTGCATAAATTCTGCACTAAATTCGCTACCTCAATCAGTGGTACATGTTGTTACATGCCTCTGAAGCAGTTGGGACTTAAACCCAGGTGTCCAGTCTCAAGACCTTGTCTCCTTTATAAGGGATTCTGATTCTTCACTATTAAAGAATTACTGATGTGGTAAATGGAAATTAGCACGGTGATGCACCACCCGTGTTCTGAGGTTTAAACTTGGCATAACTTTGAAATTAAAACAGAATGTTGAGAAAAAGTCTTTTAAAACAATAATAAGCATGAAGTAAAAGTCATATTTTACCATAAGCACCATTCAGAGCAATTGTAAAAATAGCTGTAAATTTCTGTCTTGAAATACGGTGCAGATGCTTAGCTTTTGCATGTGACACAGATTTCTGACTGAAAAGTTTCCTCGCCAAAGTATCTTACCAGAATAGTGCTATCTTTTCTCTCCCATCTTCTTGCTCCACATATCTGCCAACTTAATCCTGAAAGACTAAAATGCCTAAAAGCAATTCATAAAGAAAATGTTCCCTCAAACTTCCTTTTAGCATCATTAAACATCGGAATATGATACCAGTGAAGCAAACACTCAGTTATACCAATCTTCCAGCAAATGACTGGTCCATGTAGAATGGTTCATAAAATGCGCTGTGGCCGTATAGCTGGTTTGTTGCTCAGTTGCTTTGTTTTAAAGTCCAGTATAATGGACCTGGGAGGCAGAAGGCTTGGTGGCCTCTCCAGCATGTTATTAATTAGTGTAGTTCCTTGCTTTTGCCCCTAGTCTGTTCATGGATGATGTCGTGTGAATCACATGACTTTCTATTTCACCCATAATTCAAGAATAATAATATTTGCAAATATGTGTCAGATATCTTTATGATACGATTGGAAAAAACAATCCATGATTAAGGCACACTACAGCTTGAGAAATTCTAGTTACAGTCTCAAGAATCACCAGAAATATTAAGAGAGATTTTCCCATCAACCAATTCACAAAGATGTTGTTACATGCCTCTGAAGCAGTTGGGACGTAAACCCAGGTGTCCAGTCTCAAGACCTTGTCTCCTTTATAAGGGATTCTGATTCTTCACTATTAAAGATTTAACATGGAACCCCATTGGAAGCTGTTTGGTCATTGACTGCCGCAAAGACTGCTCACCTTCCTGTGGGTGAATCTCTTTTACTGAGATTGCACTCCCCTGGATTCATGATGGTGCACTCCAGCAGCTACTCACTGCATGATTCCATCTCTTCATAGACACAAGATTCGCAAAGCATCTGGGATTCTCTGAGCTCCAGTACGTCTCAGCTGCTCAAAGCAACTATTGCTTGTGTCTTTCTTCAACTCCACCATCAGCTGCACTGAAATATAATTTGCTTCCAGGACTTCTTCTGAGCCCTAACTTCCTCCAAGAACCAATGATTTTACATCACTTTCTCAGTCCCTCATGAGTGCTAGTGCTAACATCAGCAATGTTTACTCAATGGAGCCTCATTCACCTGTTTCTGTGTATCTGATTGTCCAACACCCACAGGTAGAACCTCTTGCTTTGAATACCTCCACCCAATACGGGGTTACATCTCAACTCTAACTCTTGAATGACAGTTCACTGACCCTTGAATTGGTCTGGATGACCTATCAAAATTCTATAAGAATGTCTAGCCTTGTTACTAGGAAGGAACAAAATGCTCCAAGCACTGGAACACCTTGCGATTAAATGTTAAAATCTTGACAGACTGCCAGCCAACGCAATATAAATAATACAAAAAAAAAATCTGGATTTTATCACAGCTCCCAAGTTCGAATCTATTGGACCATGCCTGGGACATCTTTTTTTTGGATCAGTATTGCCTGTATATTCAAAACATGGAGTTTGTATCCAATATTTTGCTGCAAAAGTTGCTGATATATTGTTGTGGGGACAAAGAAGAGGAAAAGAGAAATTATTTCTATTAATGGGATGTCTTGCTGTCATCCATTGGCAATATCAGGATTCCTCCTTCCTCTGAATCATCATTGCTTATCCATCCCTTCATCAACATCAGTTCCTAGGAATATTGCCAATGTGTCAGTGCATACTTTAGTCTATACTGTCTCAAAACTTAAATATTGGCTCAAAGAGAAAGCAAAAGCTCCCAGACCAGTTCTCAACTGTTTTCACCTGGGAGGAAATTGTATCTTTTGAATTTCCTGCCATGAAGATATTTCTTTCCTGATACATAGATCGTATCAAAGGAAACGGAACTCAGCTGACATTTCACGCCTGTGCTAAATTTAAGATCCACTTGGATTCAGATTTAATGTCATTCAATTTTCCTGCATTCTCCATAAACTAATTCAATTTTCTAGGATGAATACAAAAGCACACTAGAAACATTTAAAGCAAGCTGATTCAGCCAATGGCTAACTTGTATACTATGGCTTTAAACAGAATAGACGCTCCAACAGATTTTCATCTCACGTAAGGGCATAACTGCAAGACATAAAGAATAAATGGAGCCTGGAATCTCAGAGAGTTTGCCCTCCATTTCCAAAGCACCCAACATTTGTTAAAAACCATTATCTACCAATGTGTTTTGAACTGCAAATAACAAGTAAAGACAGCAGACACTAAAATCTAATGATTAATCAAAGGTGAAATGCATTCACATTGCAATGTTTGTATCAGTATTAATTGAAGCCCCTTTGAAACTGATAGATTCAGCAACTACAGTGGATCACTCTATACATTGGAGTGATATATTGACTGTAGGCCATATCAGGACTTCCCAAAATGGGAGTCAGAACTTCAAGAGGAGTTGGAATTTGAGATTTTAGGGTCACAAGCTCTGAGGCTGCAATGGCTGACACTCCCTTCCCTGCTTTCATGTATTCTCTTTGGAAAGTTGGCATCTATAAGTAAATGTCGCAGAAGCATCATAAGAACAACTATTGAATATCATCTTAATGTCAACACTGTAACAGTTTTTCAAATTAATTCCAATACATATTTACATCTAATATTCTTAGAATAGAATACCTACAGTGTGGAAACAGGCCCTTCAGCCCAACAAGTCCACACTGACCCTCCTAAGAGTAACCTACCCAGACCCATTTCCCTACATTTACCCCTGACTCATGCACCTAACCTACACATCCCTGAACATGTGGACAATTTAGCATGGCCAGTTCACCTAACCTGCATATCCTTGGAATGTGGGAGGAAACCCAAGCGGACACAGGGAGAATGTGCAAACTCCACACAGTCACCTGGATTTGAACCCGCGTCCCTGGCACTGTGAGGCAGCAGTGCTAACCACTGAGCCACTGTGCTGCCCTAATTGCTGAGCTGCTGGGAAGACTTAGTAAAATTACTAGCTATATTGCATGAAACTGAGTAGTATGAACCACAAAGAATCCAGGGTCCATCCACATTCCAAACTGCAGAGGCGGAAAGAAAGACATGAATTTCTTCAGTATTCCCATACTACAGGAAGGAAGAGATCACCAGACACATGAAATGCTCAATATTAATCCTACCACCCAAACAGATTGGGACAGATAAGTGATTAACCTTACTGCCCAACTTCCTACTGAATTCATGACTATCCTCATTTTAACCGCACAGCATTCTGTGTTGCATAAGGTTCTTGCCACAGGCAGACATTGATCTGACACAGTTAGCACCCCTAGAGAATGTTAACAATCAATCTGGCAAATGTCACACAGTCGCACCTGCTAAAGATATTTACAGGGAGCAGCGGAACTGGAGAAATGCCACAAAGGGATGTACTGAGAAGAAAGAGCACTAGACTGGGTTCCACAAGGCAACATGGAGACTGCCCTGATTAGATCTTCTACTTCATTCCCCAATTCCATTCCATTGCCCATTGACAACTCACTTGTAATGATGAGGATCATTTCTTCAGACTACCAGCAGTGGCTTTCTGACAATTAGTATCCTCTTCTGACCCACCTAACAGGTGCAGATTCCAGACATCCAACACAGAAATAAGGGCCTAAAGTTAATACATCTCCCCCCTTCATTTTCACTATCACCACCTCTGCCAGCTTCCACATGTCACATTCACACCTAAATATTTGTTATATGATTCCAAAGTTTGGGAGGTGTCCATTAATCTTCCGTAGAAATTTCTTTCAGCAAGAATTCAAGCATTCCAAGATGGGTGAATTGCAGAGAAAAATAAAACACACGCAACTGTCATTCAAACTGTTGTGCATATTTTTTTGTTTAAAATACTTTTACCTTGTTTTTGTTTGGTTCCTTTATCACTAGAATTAGAAAACAGAGGCTGCAGGTGGCTCAGTGGTTAGCACTGCTGCCTTACACCTCCAGGGACCCGAGGTCGATTCCCACCTTGGGCGACTATGTGTGTGGAGTTTGCACATTCTCCCCATGTCTGCGTGCGTTTCCTCCGGGTGCTCCAGTATCCTCCCACAATCCAATGATGCACAGGCCAGGTGAATTGGCCATGCTAAATTGTCCATAGTATTAGGTGCCTTAGACAGGGGTAAATATAAGGTAGGGGAATGGCTCTGGGTGGGTTACTCTTTGGAGGGCTGGTGTGGACTTGTTGGGCCAAAGGGCCTGTTTCCATACTGTAGGGAATCTAATCTAATCTAATCTAATCTCATAATTCTCCACCCAAGTAATTCTTGTGAAGAATACCTGGGTATCATTAGTGAGAGTATTGGTATCATTGCACATCCTCAGCTATGTTTGGTACTTCTGCAGCTCAGACCAAAGACTAAAGGCAATCTGTACACCAGGTCCTGGTCTTTGCATTACTGTCACCAGTCATCCTGACAGCAGAATTACAAACATACACAAATGTATTCCAAGTAACGTGAAACTGTCTTTGGATGGAAACTATAATCAGCCATATTTCAGCGGTAGCCTTTTCACCTTTGAGTCAGTAAGTTGTCGGTTCAAGTCTCACTTGAGCAAATCCTAAGTTGATATTTTACTTGGAGGGCAGCATTTGCAAAATACCACTTCCTCCAAGAATCTCATCAAATCACACAGGATCTCTACCTTGATTTTTATTATCATGTAGCAAAAGCTACTTTACGTAACAGATTTGGAACAGTATCTTCACCATACTATAGGACATAGGAGAAGAAGTCGACTATTCACCCCATCAAGTGTGCTCCAGCACTTGATGAAATTGTGGCTGATCTGATAATCCTCAATCCAATTTCCTGTCTTTTCCCTAAAACTCTTGATTCCCTTACTGATTAAACATCTGTCTATCTCAGCAGTGAACATACTTCTTGACCGAGTCTCATCAGCCCCTACAACTGCAATGGTTTACAATGAATTCCTACCAGCAGCTTCTGTTTAGTTAGGGATAGGAAATAAATGTTGGCTTCACCATCTGCATACTAAGAATGAATGAAACAAAAGTTTTGTCCAGTGTAGTAATACATCGTCAGCTACAAATTTCCACGTAAATGTTAATATTTAGTTTATTTCATCAACTGGAATTAATACCTAATTCAGTTTAGTTTGCAGTTTAGTTCGATAGATATGACTGCTGCTAAATATTGCATCCCAATCAACATTTAAGCCTGTGACTGTTGTGTTTTGGTGCTCCTGTTCACTTATCCATTTACAGTTTGTAAGTGCTTTGACAGTTTATTGCTTAAGCCACAGTTAAGCCAAAGATGACAATTGGAGACAATGAAATGATTAGGAAAGTTAAATGCAGAATCAGGAATTTTCTGTTCAATTTCTCTAGATTTGTCACGAATGACTTAGGCTACATAGTGTAAAAACCTCAACATCTCTTCACCTCTCCTTTTTGACTCATAACATTTCAGTCCAGAAAGCTGGACAGAATTCCATGTTCCTTCATACTTAGATTTGTATTCATAATAGCTTTGCTCTCTAGAAATGATTGAGTATTTGCTGATGTGATTTCCTTATCCTTCCTCAAAAACTAGTTGACCCTCACTTGGGGAAATGTAAGGCTTAAGATCTCAGACTAAAGACAAAGGAAACCTCATTGTAAACAGCATTTGGCTTTCAACAATGAAGGAATTTGAAAGAAGAATTCACTTGTTTCAGATATTTAAGTGCAGTATAGGAGCCATACAGGAAGGAAAGAATTATGCTGCTATGTGGCTGACATCTAATCACCTAATCACTCTTTGTAGCCTTTGCTTAGACTTCTCTAAAATGAAGTTGACTTCCGTTCATTACCAGACTCGAGAATTTCAGACCTTTCTCAGCAGGGGAAGATTTAAAACAAAAACATTTAAGTCTCAGGCTGAAGCAAAGTAACATCTGCAAGGTCTATCAAAAGCAGAGCCATGAGACAAATAAATAACAAGAAATAAGAAGAATCATATCTATCCATTGATGAACATCCCTCTACAAAGAAAAACACTGGGTATTCTTTGACATTATACACATCATTTTTTTCCTCTTGTGTATTTAAACAGCAATACCATGTGTCTCAAAATGTTTTTAAAAAATGATAGTCTTATCCAATGATGCAGAACAGATACATAAGACAGAACCAGTCCACCCATAGCACACAAGACCACCAGAGTCAGTCCAGTCCCCTCATATAATTGGTGTCTCTCTATTGTCAGCAGACTACAGTAGGGACACCCTCATGCTCTTTTCATTCATCCATTATCCTATTCTTTACCAATCCAATGCAAAAAAGCAGGACAGAAATTGGCTCCAAATAATGCTTTAAATATCTTTAAAATAATTTGTTTATTCACATTTTACCCACATCAAGTGACAGATTGGAAACAGAATGGAAGAGAAACACAGATCAGTGATTTAGAAATGTGCTGCTTTAGACTCAGTAATAACGCAGTCTTCCTTTCTTTCAAATTGTTGGACCAAGTACTGCATCCATCCCGAGTGGTTGCAACACTAATAGTTCTATTCAGTAAGCACTTCACACAACCTCAATCATTTCATTGCCAGTTGTGTCTGAGGGGCCAAACTGTTAACAGCTCACAGAAGCTAACTTATTGGATTAACTCTTGCACAGCAATGAGGTTTGGCATTGACCTGAGACTTTCCACATATGCTGTGCTTTCCAGCTCCCTTAATGCTCCTGCCATGTATCTCAGGTTACTTCTTTCCTCCTTCCTAGCTACATATCTTTCTATAAACAGCACTGTTTGCAGCAATCTTTACTTTTGTATTAGAGAAATATCCAAGGAACTTGTTCTGAAAACCAGTGTATTGCTGCTAGTGTATATGTGAGACAGCTCACTTCCATCAATTTACTCCAAGCAATACTGAATAAAGGTAAACTCACCACAGTCTTACCAGGCCAGAGGACTGGTGGTGGCTTAACCTGAGGGTCACCATGTCTCAGGTAAAATTTATAAGTATTGTTCTTCATGGTAACCTCAGCTGATGTAAGAACAGAATCTATGCTTTTGACATTGCTCTGTATCACAAACCAGCTAACTGAGCTAATCAACCCTGACTGAGTGCTACACTTTTGGAACTGCATTTCTTTTGATGAACTGTGAAATTGAGGCCCTGTCTGTCCTCATAAATAGTCATGGACATGGTAGTTGGGCAGGTAAGTACAGGAGAGTTATACTCTATGCCCTAGCCTATACAAAGTTTGTGAGAAGATTTGTAGCTCAGGTGCTCGTTGTTGTGGTTCTGTTCGCCGAGCTGGGAATTTGTGTTGCAGACGTTTCGTCCCCTGTCTAGGTGACATCCTCAGTGCTTGGGAGCCTCCTGTGAAGCGCTTCTGTGATCTTTCCTCCGGCATTTGTAGTGGTTTGAATCTGCCGCTTCCGGTTGTCAGTTCCAGCTGTCCGTTGCAGTGGTCGGTATATTGGGTTAACAAAGACGGCATACTCAAACTATTAGAGCTGTGCCTCACAACACACTTCACATTCAACAACCAAATATATGAACAAATCAACGGCACACCCTTGGGCTCACCCATCTCTGGACTCATAGCAGAAGCGGAAATGCAAAGATTAGAACAAATGGTCTTACTGCAAATTCAACCCAAACTCTGGGTCAGATATGTGGACGACACCTTTGTAATCATTAAAAACACAGAAATAGAGAACACACACCGGATCATCAACGCCACACTCACAGGAATCCGATTCACTAGAGAGGAAGAAAAGGACAACCAACTCCCATTCCTTGACGTGATGGTACAGAGAACACCTAACGGAGAATTCACCACAAAGGTATACAGGAAAGCCACACACACAGACCAAGTCCTGAACTACGAAAGCAACCACCCCAACACACACAAAAGAAGTTGCATCAAGACAAAAGGGCCAAAAGGGCCACAACACACTGCAGTACACCAGAACTGCAAAAAGAGGAAGAGGAACACCTGTACAATGCACTTGCCAAAAACAGATACCCGTGCAATTTCATCGACAGATGCCTAAGGGAAAGACAATGGAACGAGGACATGCCGCAACCCAAAGGACTAGCCACGTTACCATATCAAGGACATTTCCAAACTGACAGCCAGACTACTGCGACCACTAGGACTCATAACAGCACACAAACCAACAGCCACTCTCAGACAACAACTCACCAAAACGAAGGACCCGATACCCAGCATGAGCAAAACCAATGTACTGTACAAAATCCCATGCAAGGACTGCACCAAACACTTCGTAGGACAAACAGGAAGACAGCTAACGATCCGCATCCATGAACATCAACTAGCCACGAAATGACACGTCCAGCTATCCTGAGTAGCCACACATGCAGATGACAAGCAACACGGCAGATTCAAACCACTACAAATGCCGGAGGAAAGATCACAGAAGCGCTTCACAGGAGGCTCCCAAGCACTGAGGATGTCACCTAGACAGGGGACGAAATGTCTGCAACACAAATTCCCAGCTCGGCAAACAGAACCACAACACCTAGCCTATGCTTATTCCTCCATCAGCATCACAGGAACAGATTATCTGGTCATGATCATGTGTTGTTTGTGGAAACACTGTGGAAGAACTGTATGCAAATTGGCTGCTGAAATTCCAACATTGCATGATCACTGCACTTCAAAGCCAACCTCTGTAAAGTACATTGGGATATCCTGTGATCATGAAAGGTGCTACATAAATGCTATATAAAAATCTTTATTTTCATCAATATTTCAAGAAGGCAAAGGAAAGATTGGAAGGTGTAATATCTACTCAACCTGCTCCATTGCTCCAAAGCAATCCCATCATTTACACATGCTTTATCTCTTCGGGATTGCCTTTCTGATCCTCCATTTAATTTTTCATGGGAACTATCAAATTGTACATTCTAGTGACTTACAAACAGCAGAGCTTGACTTCTCTATTTTATCTAAGATGAATACTACTCATACACTTGCAACTTTCAAAGGTTACCAAGCTGACACGTCCAGTGGCTGACCTGGTTATGTTCATGAATTAATGATGACTGTGCAAACTCTGGGCCTCAAGTTTAATTCCTGGTCTATGTGGAGTTTATTATCTCTGTCAGCATAGTGGAAGAAGTCCTTTTATTAACAACACTTTTTTTGGAACAACACACTATATTTCGCACTCCAGATTATGACTGAGTGGAATCGGGGAGGTCAGTCGGATGCGGAATCAGTTTGAGTTGTGAATCTAACAGCTTATTGATGCTTACCATTGCATTTTCACATTGGACAAGGCAAAAACTCAGAGGTATCTGTTTCTGAGCATGACTCCGAGTTTTTATCAGAGCAGAAATTAAAATTACCAAGATATACTTGATAGGACAAACCAGGGGCCGCTTCAATTCGATCATACTCTAATCCTGAATATCATTTTTAACTCTACAAAAATGTGTATTTTACAACAATTGATTAAGCAGTACAAATAACACAGCAATGTGGGAATTTAAAGGTTAAAAAAGACTGAATTGTGAATAAATTACACTCTGAGAAATGATAGCTCTGAGTTATCATCTCAGAATGATGGCATAGGAAATGCCAGAAATTTTTAACATGTCAGGCTGTCTGTGGAGAGACTGAAACAAAATAGTGTCTCATTTCACTGAGCTTTTTAAAGGTATGCTCTGTTTCTCCCTGTGTGACCACTGCCTGTCCTATTGATTGCTTCCAATAGAAGTAAACAGCATTAACAAGATTATATCTGGACACTGAGGAATTAAAATGAAGATCGCAATCGTCTCAAGCTTTATATTAATATAGCTTCAAAGCAAACTTCTCTTTAATACTCAAAAATTCAATGGAAGTAAAGAATTTGTTAACTGAAACAAATTTGATGAGGGCATTTTTTCTTTTGCTCTTTCTGAAAACAAAACAATACCATAATTTGCCCAGCAATGCCACAATGTGCTTTACCTGCAGTGCTGTATTCAACCCAAGCAAATACTATTGCTACAAACTACACTAAGCAGATGTATGTCAACGTGCCTACAGAAATGAGTAAAGGTTGCTTTGAATGTTTTACAAGCTTTCAGCAGCAGCAAAGGCTTTCAGCTTGCTTGTTTACATGGTCTTGAAACCTACTATCTTGGCATTCTGGAGATAACGTCTAGATGAAGCAAGGTCCACTTGCTACTGCATCAATCTCATGGAAGTAATGTTCCCGATTTCCAGATGTAATTGTTGCACAGTGCATAGTAAAACATCTTTTTTTAATCAACAGTCTTACTGCAGGGGAGCTGCTTCTGACACAGAGAATTAAGATTCCAACAGAGTGAGCTCACAAGTCCCTTGACCAAAACAATGTTTTGGCAGAACACCACCAGACTTTTGTCCTAATGATATGAAACTGCATAATATTGACAGAGTGAATTATTCAATTGCTTCTATTACAATTATTGTTCCTGCTATAAAGCAACTTTGATTGTAATGCTAAAAAAATGATGTTGGCGCTTTCTCCTAAAATGCTTTCTCAATAACTATCTCATCAGCAGTTACCAGAATCAATTTTTATTCCTGTCCATCTAATTACTGTACATTTTTGACACTTCTATTTTTTTCATTCATTCATGGGATCTGAACATCACCGGCTGAGCCAGCATTTACTTTTCATTCCTAACTGCCTAGAGCACAGTTAAGATTCAATTACATTGCAGTGTGTCTGAAGTCACATGCATGCCAGACTAGAGAACGAAAACTAGTTTTAAAAAAAATTAAAAACACCTATGTGTACTTTGGTTGAGAAATAGTTTAAGAATTTATCAATTTTAAATTGTCACTAATTGAACAAACATACAGGTTAGCAAAAAAATGGCACCATGCTAAGAGCAGCTACAGCAGGAATTCTTTGCAACTTGGAATGGTAGAGCAATGAAACATTTAATGTTAGAAGGAGAAGTTAGAATATTTCTGTGAATCAAAGGAATCTACAGGACCATGGAGAGACAGAGCATGGGATTATCTTTGAACCACTCAAACAAGGGAGTTAACAAACAGATTTATGTGAATGGTTTCCTTCCATATTTTAAATCTTACTGGTCCTGCAATAGCTAGACAACAGCCTTCATTTGAATCCAGAACTGCACACGGCTTGTATGGTGTCAAGTTCTGGTGATATACAGGGTTAGACAGGAGAGAACTATTCCTTTCAATGTGTACCGAGCATGTACAAGGTCTGACACAGAGATGGCAAGTGAACTATTCCCTTTTACCTTACATGTTTATAAACTAATCAAAAGAAATTGTTTTGGCACTTTAAACACAGCATAAAAATATGCAGCTCAGCCTTCAGTCTGGTTTTATATTCATGCCACTTTTTAAAGTTTCTTATAGAATAGTTACATCATTCCCAAGACCTCCATAAAACATACAACTGATTTTCCACATTTGAAACATCATCATTATACAGTGTGCAGGAGACTGTATAAAAGGTGGCGCAACCCACAATAGAATTGATTTGAAAGCCTGTTTTATATTTCCAATAACAGGACTATTTTAAAATGCTTAAGGAGTTTGCACTGTGATACTTATGCTGTCTAGACAATAGATGGAAGGAAAAATTCACAGACATTTACAGTCATGATAATTAAGTATCACCTGCAAAACCATAAGCATTGCAGAAAATTGATTGCATTCTCCAATGCACAAAAACAGGATCCCATGCAAATGAATTAATTCATATTGTAAACTTAAATGCAATCACAACTCAGAAAAATGGGGAAAATGGTCTCTTATTTTAATCCATTGCAAAGGTCCTAAATGAAATGATTTTGGACAGGATTAAATTGATTTTGTTGAATATACCCATCGTAAAACTTGGTAGTGTCATTAGGACAAGTCACAATGAAGACTACTTCAGAGCTCAGATTAAATGAATGAATTTGTCTTTTTGTAGAACTTTTCATGTTGTCAATACAATTAATTAATGGAGTAGTTACTGTTGTATATAGGTAAATAACAATGTCCCCTTGAGGAATGTTGGAGTGTTGCACAATTTAATCCAATTTGGTTGAGGGCTAGATGTTGATGAAGATAGTGGGGAATTGGACTTTCTTCCATTATCCTGGAACAACGGGTAGGAAACAAGACTTCCGACTAATTTTTCAATCATGTCCTCCTATTACTATCATTCCCTTAGATCATTGGAAGGTTTTAGTAAGTTTGGACAGCAATATCAATGGCCTGATGCAGTCAAAGACAAGGCGAGGGTAAGTCAACGTCTTCTTCAGTTTGACCCAAAGGATTCAGCCTTTTAGTTGTAATCTCAAATCGATAGTCTTTACAAATGACAGGCAATAACCACCTCCAAAAAGAGAGAATCCAACCAATTCTCTTTGACATTCAAATGATATCACTATCTCAAAAGTCTCCACTAGCAACATCCTGACAAGAAACTGAATGGGAATAGCCATATGAAAGCAGGTCAGGGACTCAGAATCCTGTCATAAATAATTCACCTACTGATTCTCCAAAGCCTGTCCACCATCTTTGCAAGACACAAGTCAGGAGTGTGATGGAATACTCCCCACTTACGTGGATGAGTCTTGATGCCATCCAAAACAAAACTGCTCACGATCACCTTCTCATGGACAGCTTTGGAATAAATGTTGGTCTAGCCAAGACATCTACATCACATAAATGATGAAGAATATGAATGAAACAGTAAAACAAAAAGCTGTTCAGAGAATGCAAGAGGGAAGTTGGGCATCCCATCTGATCACTGAACTATTTTGTTTAAGGAATTATAATACCATGGCATGTTAGCTCTCCTTTCTTCCCTCAGCTCAGTACATTCCTGATTGACACCACATCCACAAACATTCACTTCCATCATCACTAACACACAGTTTCAGCAGCGAGTACCATCTACACTATGCACTGCAGAAATTCACCAGCGCTTTTTAGACAGGGTATTCTAAGCCTGTGACTACCACCATCTAAAAAAGATAAAGGGCAGCAGATAGATGGCAATTCCTTCAAGTTTCCCTCCAAACCATTCACCATTTGACTTGGATATATTCCTTTAGTGTCATTGGGCCAATATCCTAATTCACTTCCCAACAGCATTGTGAGTGTATACCAAATGGATTACAGCGATTTAAGGAGGCCATTCACCATCATCTTCACAAGGGCAATGAGGGATAGGTAATAAATGACACCCACAGCACATGAATGATGAAGAGAAAACATGGTTGTTCAGAGAAGGCAGACGATATGTGGGCACCTCATCTGATCAGCAGTGAAATATTCGATTTGAGGGGAATTATAATTCCATGGTACTTTAGCATTCCTTTCTTCCCTCAGCTCAGTAGTTTCTCCAAATATATTCTGTAAAATAATTTAAGCACAATCTTCCCTTCAGCAATTAAAGCTGACTATCTCTGATTAGATTATGTTTTTCCAAAAAGAACATTAGAAACATACAGAGATCAACACCATCTGAGATTCAGGTTCTTTATACAGCAAGAAAAAGTATCGAGAACATGTTCAACATCTGCAGCACCCAGCAGAATAACTGTCACAAACATGACTTCAGTTGCCTTAATCAAGTGGCGTCAGTTCATTTCCGAATCTTGAAAGTGAATGTGCCACTGGCAATACATTACAAGTTACAAGCTTACCAAGAAACAGAACTCACTGCCAAGTAATGCAATAAAGACTGCTGTAACTGTGACTGCAATTCCATCCATTCATAGTGACACAATCCCTGGCAGGGCTCTCAACTCTGTGGTCCTAAATGAAATAGCCTGTGGTTTAATGTAGTTCCAGTCTTTCCAATTATCCAAAACAGCAATGGGACTTTGTTATGAGCTGTGCTGAGACCAGACCATAGTCAGGAGCATATGAGCCTGTGTCTCATCTACAATAAATAGAAGTGGCTAAGTACACACTCCTTGCCTACTTACTGAACAAGAAAGAATTCATTTCAGGAATGTAACATTAGATTGTGACATGGGATCCACATCACGTGAATAAGTGATACACAGTGGCACTGTCTAACTCAACAGAAATTCTTATGGATATAACAGAATGTATCCAAAGCCACCATTATGGGCCTCTTCCAACTATATGAATCTGCTTCTGGCTCCTTTTCTCTCTCGCTCTGGCAGTCATAAAACTCAAGTCAGGAAACACTTCAGCAATTATCTCTACTGGTGGCTTTTACCGGTCACAACTGAAATGACATGATTTCTTGTAATTGCTTTTTTCAACATAATATTCAAAATGGCTTCACACAATCAAAAACTGACATCTACTTTCTTTGCTTTGGAATCTAAATTGACAAATAATAATATATGATGAACTTTCATAACAATATGCAATTCCTTCTTAAATTTCCATTGAATCTGCTTCCATTGCCCTTCAGATGACGCATCCAGAATCAAGACAACTAATCACAAAGAAGACTATATTAATTTTCCCACTGGATTTAAGCTAATTAGAGTCATAGAGTCATAGAGATGTACAGCATGGAAACAGACCCTTCGGTTCAACCTGTCCATGCCAATCAGATATCCCAACCCAATCTAGTCCCACTTGCCAGCATCCAGCACATATCCCTTCAAACTCTTCCTATTCACATACCCATCCAAATGCCTCTTAAATGTTGCAATTGTACCAGCCTCCACCACTTCCTCTGGCAGCTCATTCC
>NC_057722.1:57076344-57158622 GCF_004010195.1 Chiloscyllium plagiosum | reverse complement strand
CTGAGGTAACCCTCTTCGCTGTCCACGACACCTCCAATTTTGGTGTCATCTGCAAACTTACTAACTGTACCTCTTATGCTCACATCCAAATCATTTATGTAAATGACAAAAAGTACAGGACCCAGCACCGATCCTTGTGGCACTCCACTGGTCACAGGCCTCCAGTCTGAAAAACAACCCTCCACCACCATCCTCTGTCTTCTACCTTTGAGCCAGTTCTGTATCCAAATTGCTAGTTCTCCCTGTATTGCATGATATCTAACCTTGCTAATCAGTCTCTCATGGGGAACCTTGTCAAATGCCTTACTGAAGTCCATACCGCTCTACCCTCATCAATCCTCTTTGTTACTTCTTCAAAAAACTCAAAGAAGTTAGTGAGACATGATTTTCCCATGCACAAAGCCATGTTGACTATGCCGAATCAATCCTTGCCTTTCCAAATACATGTACATCCTGTCCCTCAGTATTCCCTCCGACAACCTGCCCACCATCAATGTTAGGCTCACTGGTCTATAGTTCCCTGGCTTGTCCTTACCACCCTTCTTAAACAGTGGCACTACATTAGCCAACCTCCAGTCTTCTGGCACCTCACCTGTGCCTATTGATGATACAAATATCTCAGCAAGAGGCCCAGAAATCACTTCTCTCACTTCCCACAGAGTTCTAGGGTTCACCTGATCAGGTCCTGGTGGCCTCTGGCAGCAAGACACTTATTAGCAGTTCCCTACTCACTCTATCAAATCACTGAATATGTACCTAAAAAGATTGTCTAATTTTGATGAATTATATTCTTTGTTGACAACAATTAATGTGGAAACATAATCTCAGTATTGAAAAGGCAAAAGATCCATCTTGTCAATCTTCCTGTTGTTGCACCAATGTTATCTTATGCGTTTCTACCAAGCTATTTGTGTGCATAACATGCCTCACAAGCAACCCAAAAATACATTATTCTCTCAGCAACATTTTTTTACAGTCCACCTGAATCTATCCTTCTCTGAGTATAGTCTCTTGCCCTCATTTTTCTGTCTTGAGTGTTTAGATGTAGCTCTGATTGACCCTATTCACTTAGCACATGATTAATATGAAAAGCTCAATTATATTCCCCTTTATTCATTTCGTGAGCAACAAAGGTCCCATTTTTTTGAACCCACTCTATTATTCTCTCGTCCTTTGTCATCTTAAGCACTGTTCTCCAGATTTCAGTTACATCCTTTGTGTAGTGTCAGTTCCAGAACTTACACAAAACTCGAGGTGGCGTTCAAACCAAGCTCTATATAATGGCAGAATTAATCCCTTTGATCTACACTCTAATACCTTTTTTATTCAACTAACATCCCATCAACTGTCACAGTGATAAGCCATGGCTGAGCAGGCAGGTCTACAAATTCTCAACTCCATTTATCTATGATTTATGTTAAGCTTCAAAACTGACAGCTTTGTTGATGTAAAATTGTTGAGGGAAGGATTCAATCTCTGCATCATTCACCTTCTATTTGTCAGGAAACGTCATCACCATGGAAGCATGTGACTGCATATGAGAGATTTTAGTTTGAACATGAACAGTTCTTGGGGAAATAGTGGTCTAATTGTGATCCTGCCTAACATTTACAATCCTAATCAACTAAATGCCAATACCGTGGAGTACTATGGCGCAGGAGAGTTGACTTGATCTACAGCAAGGCTCTAAATAATCAACCGATCAAAATATCTGTCACATTACCTTGAAAGACTTGCCATCACACTTATGATTACTAACAAATGGACTGCATTATTCTATAATCAAACAGAAGGCTTGTCATCAACAGAAAATACTTCCTGGCTTTCAGAGGGATGATGTCTTGTTATGGCAACACTATATGCAAATACCTGACCAGAAATGCACCTTGAGTTGTGTTTGTCCTGTCAGTACTGAATCAGGAACATTCAGCGAAGCACTGCTTTACTTCTGTCATTAATAATTTACAATAGCCGCAAAGAAAACATGGATTCAAGCCATTTGCATGACTACTTCTTGCAAAACTTTCTTTATCGAGACTAGTGCAAAACTTTGAATTGAAACTATAACCATGTCCACTGAACTTTGAGAAACATCCTCAGCTAAACGTTCAATAGTACTGCAAATGTTAGGGAAAAGAAACAAGATATTCAGTTGTAATGATTTTATAATGATTTTCTTTAGCCACAGGTGAGATCCCAGAAGCCTGCAGAATAGCCAATAACAAAGACAGAAAGTGCTAGAAAAATTCAGCAGGTCAGGCAGCATCTTGAAGAGAATGTAGAATTAATGCTTCAGGTCCAGTGTCCTTTCTTCAGAATGTGAAGCCAATAGTTGATGTTGTTCCTTTGGTTAAGAAGAGTAACAAGGTTACTCCAGGAAATTATAGATGGTGAGCCTTACATGAGTGTTTGCGGAATTATTGGAGAAGATTCTTAGGGACAGGGTTTACTCACATTTGGAAAAGAGTGCAATTATTAGCGATAGTCAGCATAACTCTGTGTAGGGGAGGTCTTGTCTCACAAATTTGGTTTGTTTTTTGATGAAGTGCTGAAGATGTTTGATGAGGGTAGGCCAGTGCATGTTGTCATCATTGACTTTACTAAAGCATTTGACAAGGTCACTCATGGTAGGCTGTTCCAGACGCTTAAGTCACATGGGATCCATGGCAAGTGGTAACTTGGATTCAATATTGGCTTGATAATACAAGAGGGATTTTTTATTGACTGGAAGTCTGTAATCAATAGTGCTCCACAAGGATCAGTGCTAGAACCTCTGCTGTTTGTAACATGTACAAATGATTTGAATAAAAATGTAGATGATCTCATTAGTAAGTTTGTCAGATGACATGAGAATTGGTGGAACTGTGGATAGTTAGGAAAGTTGTCAAAGAATAGAACAGGATATAGGTCAGTTGGAAACTTGGATGGAGAAATGGCAGATGGACTTTAATCCGGAGAAGTGTGAGGTGATGCATTTCAGGAGGTCAAATGCAAGAGGATTATACAGTAAATGGCAGGGCCTTAGGAGCATTGATATAAGAGGGATTTTAGGTTGCAAGTCCACAGATCCCTAACAGTGGCAAAAGTGGCAGTGAAGGTGTACAGCATGCTTGCCTTCATCAGTTGGGGCATTGAGTATAAAAGTTGGCAAGTCATGTTGCAGCTGTATAAAACTTCAGTTGGGTCACTTTTGGAGTACTGTGTGCAGTTCTGGTTACCACACTATAAGAAAGATGTGATGACTTTGGAGAGGGTGTAAATGAGATTTACCAGGATGTTCTGGTAAAGACTCACAGGACTCGAAACATAACTCTGTTTCCTTCCCATCGATGCTGCCAGACTTGCTCAGCTCCACCAGCAATTTCTGTTTTCAGGATATTGCCGGGATTGGAATGGATTAGCAATAAGGAGAGATCTGAAAAACTCAGATTGGTTTTGCCACAGTGTCAGAGGCTGAGGGGCAACCTGATAGAAATGTAGAAAATTACGAGAAGCATGGATTGGGTAGATCCCGAAAATGTCAAATACAAGGGGATGTAGGTTTAGGTGAGGGGGCAGAGTTTCCAGGAGGTGTGCAAAGCAAGCTTTTCTTTACACAGAAGATGGTAGGGGCCCGGAATGTACTGCCAGGGAAGGTGGTTGAAGCAGATACAATAGCAACGTTTGAAGGCATTTAAACAAACACATGAACAGACAGGAAATAGATGGATAAAGACAGTGTGCAGGCACATGAAGCTGGTTTAGATTGGCATCATGGTTGGCACAGACATGGTGGGCCAAAGTGCCTACACTTGTAATGGACTGTTCTATGTTCTCTGTGTTATGACATGATGATGGAAGGGGCTCAAAGATCAGGTGATGTTGAAGCTTCCATAATGTTATCTACACACTGCTGTGGGCATGCGCAACTTCATTATCACACGAGTTACGAATTGAGTTGAACTCTGTGAACTTTTTAACAAACAGCTTCACTTCTAAGCTTATGACAGAAGGAAGAATGTTAAGAAGTTGCTGAAGATGGTTGAGTCATTAAAAAATGTTTAGATTTGCCAGGAAAGAATATAGTTAAGATGAAAGATTTGAAAAGCAGTATGAGGCTTGGAGTTTTTCACTCTTCCCTCTTTGGAAGTGAGCTGCCAGGCAGTGGGTGTCAACATTGTGCAGATGGTGCCACCCCATCACTTCCTTGTTTCCACTAGTATTTTGCCATAACCAGTGATGGGCAGGAAGTGAGCAGTTTACACATCTTTAGCCAATTAAGGCCTTATAAGTGGCCAATTAATAGCTGTTTATGGCTACTTTCCAGTTGGTATTTTACTAGTAGTTTAAGGACCGAAGAAATACACCACAAGAAAAGGTCACCAGACCATGTATAACCTAGAGGTAAAAACAATGACTGCAGATGCTGGAAACCAGATTCTGGATTAGTGGTGCTGGAAGAACACAGCAGTTCAGGCAGCATCCAAGGAGCAGCAAAAGCGACATTTCGGGCAAAAGCCCTTTCCTGATGAAGGGCTTTTGCCCAAAACGTCGATTTCGCTGCTCCTTGGATGCTGCCTGAACTGCTGTGCTCTTCCAGCACCACTAATCCATGTATAACCTGGAGGCTTGTGTGGGGATTTAGGAAGGACCCTCATGATGAAGCGCCCTCTGCCAAACAGAGAGCATAACATGGCTGTTTTCCCCCAGTCTTCACTCACTTTCTTCTCAAGCTTCTAACCCTGCATCGTCACAGCAGTAGCAACCAATCTGGGTAACCCAACCTGGCTGTTGGGCACTCAGAGTGGCAGGTGTCATGGCTTCAGGCAACTAATTCCTGAACCACATAAAACAGTCATGGTTTCCACAGCCAGTTAAGATTGGCTCGCTCCAACGTTTCAGCCAGTGGGCAGGGTCACACTGCTGTGTTATATACCAGCCATATTGTTCAAAGATATGAAAGCTTCAGAGGGTAAATTGTGAAGGAATATGTTCACTAGTCTGTTAATAGAAAGCAAAGAAGAATAAAACAAGATGAGTATATAATGGAATAAAGAGGGAGACTAGACTTTTTTTCTTGCAAAGGAGCATGGCAATTGAAAATGTGCCAATCATAAAATTTATGTTAGAAATTTAAATATTTGCTAAAAAATCAGACCCTATAAGGGATAAAGCAGGAAAATTAGCAAGAGAGGCAGCAGCAGCACAGGCACAATTGGCCAAATCTTTTTGTCTATATGTGTTTCAATTTCTCTGATTATATGTTATGCAGTAGCCTCCTCACTTAAAAGATACTTTTGTATTGTGTCCACTCTGTACAGCATTAATACAGATTTGCAGGTGTACAAGTAGAACATAATGTTATGCTGACCATAACCATATAAACAAACATTGGTATCAGGAAGTCTTGAAACTTTAATTACTGAAACTCAGAAATATTTAACTGGGTGATAGTGGCTTAGTGGTAATGTCATTGGACCAGACATCCAGCCTAAAGCTATGGGGCAATGTGTTTAAATCCCATCATGACAACTTGTAAAATTTGATTTATTTGAATAATAACAAAATCTGGAATAGAACCCAAAAAGCTATGGTTGATTCTGGCATTCTCTCACTACTGTCATTTGGGGAAGGAAATCCTTTCTGAATTAGGCTGATTTAGAATCCAGATCCAAAAAGAATCTTAACTGACCTTTGAAATGGCCATTCTGTTGAAGGGTAATTTGGGAATGACAACAAATGCTACATTTACTAATCATGCCTGGGTTGTATGAAAAAGAAATAAATCTGAGAAGTCATAAATCACAGAAATCAGCAAATATACAGGGACATACCTGCAGAAGTGTAGGATATAGAGAAAATCTTTTGAAATCAATGTCAAAATAGTGATAAATTCAATTTATATCTTTCAATCCAATCTCAATCTCATTTTTCCATTCATGCCCTAATGATTTTTTAAGGCAGATCGAGGTTAGAGTGACAAGAAATATATTCAGAAATATGTTCAGCTGCAGCTTTACTTTCCTTCTACTTTATCTCATTCCACCCTCTATCACATTTGATGAGTCTGGAGTTGCACACTATACTTTACAAATATAAACCAATGACATTCAAAGCAGAATGACAAAGATTCTGCTTTGGTTCGAGTGCTGTTGCTGTCTGCTGGGCTTTCATGTCTAGCATTTGTTAGTAAACAGAGGGTGGAGAAAATGGCCCAAGCAATGAAGACTTACACAGTGGCATGGCAAATAGTTTATTTGCTCCCACTTTATGCAATGCATCTTGTACATGGTGCATACTACTGCTCTGGGACATCAATGTCGAAGGGAGAGATGCTGAAGGTAGTGGATGACGTGCTAATCAAGCGGAATATATTCTCCAGTAAAATGTGGAGCTTTGTTTCTGTTCATTCATGAGGAGTGTGCTTTACTAGCTGGGCCTGCTTTCATTAACCATGGTAACTGACTTTGAGAAATTGGTATTGAGCTGGCTTCTTGAACCACTTCAATCTATTTGGTGCAGGTACAACTACAATACTGTTTAGGAGGGAGTCCCAGGATTTTGACCCAACAACATTGAAGAAATGGTGGTATATTTCCAAGTCAGGATTGTGGGTGTTTTAGAGGGCAACTTGCAAGTGATGGTGTTCCCATATATCTAATGCCCTTGCCCTTCTAGACAGTAGTGGACATATGTTTAGTAGATACTATCTAAGGAACCTTGGTGAATTTCTGCAGTGTACCACGTAGATGGTATACTGCTATGCGAGGGAATGAATGTTTCTGGTTGTCGTCTCAATGTCCTGAATGGTATCAAGTTTCTTGAGTACCATTCAAGTTGCACTCATCCAGGCAAATGGGGCATATTCAATCACAGTCCTGATTGTATCTCCCGATTGTGGACAAATTCTCAGGAGCTGCAGGATTTCCTATCTCTGACCTGTTCCTGTAGCCAATGCATTTATGTGGCTAGTCAAAATTACTTTCTAGTGAATGATAGCACCTCGTTTGTTGATAGTAGAAGATTCAGTAATGGTAATGCCATTTAATGTGTAGGGGCAATGTTTAGTCCCAACATGATGGAATGAAGGTGTCTTATCATTGTCATGCTGTTAAACAAATTTCTGAAGTGTTGACCATTGATAAAACTATTGCCATTATGCAATACTATTGGTGACAAATTTACAGATGAGCTAATGTTCGAAATGTGTAATGAGGTATTTAAGGGCCTTGGTCATGAGCAAAGAACTCTACCATATTAAACACTAATGAGGAATTAATATGATTATGGGATAGGATGTCACAATTTATCTGACTTTGATAACAGTAAGTAACACCCTGTTGGAACTGGTTAAACTCAGGACCTCAGGTCCACTGTGACAGACCATCAGTCTCATGAACTCAACACAGAAATAAGGAAAGCAACTGCAGGATCTTTTTATTCACTCATGGGCCGTGGGCCGTAGGCCATGGACATCACTGGCCGGACCAGCACTTATTTCCCAACCCTAGTTGCACTTGAAAAGGTGTTAATGAACTGCCCGGACTCAACATTGAGTTCTCCAATTTCAAACAACCTCCCTCCCCATCCCCTGATTCCCTTCCCAGCCCCTTCCTATCCCTTCCACTGCTCTCTGTCACTAACTGGATTCATTCCTCCCATTGACAAACCAGGTTGTACCCTCTAACTATCTTCACCTATCCCTACTTCACCACCCTGCCCCCCCACCCCTTTTATCTGCAGCTTCCCCTACACCCATCCCCAGTCCTGAAGAAGGGTTACACCCAAAACATTGACTTCTCCACCTCCTGATGCTGCCTAGCTTGCTGTGTTCTTCCAGCCTCCTGCTGTGTATTTCTTGAACCTCTGCAAGCCATGTGCTGTAGATAGATCCATAACTCCCTTAGGAAGGAATTTCCAGGATTTTGACTCAATGACAGTGAAGGAGCATCTATATATTTGCATGTCAAGGTGGTGAGTGGCTTGAAGAGGAACTTGTAGGTGGTGATGTTCCATGTATCTGCAGTCCTTGTCCTTCTAGTTGAAAGTAGTTGTGAGTTTAGAAACTGCTGTCTAACGATCTTTGTTGAATTTCTGCAGTGCGTCTTGTAGACGGTGCACACTGCTGCTACTGAGAGTCAGTGATGGCGGGAGTAAATGTTTATGGATGTGGTGCCAATGAAGCGAGCTGCTTTGTCTTGGATAGTGTCAAATTTCTTGTTTTGTTGTCAGAGCTGCACTCATCCAGACAAGTTGGGAATATTCCATCACACTCCTGACTTGTGCCTTATAGATTATTGAAAGGCTTTGAGGATTCAGGAGATGAATTGCTCACAGGAGTATTCCTAACAACTGACCTGCTCTTGTAGCCAATGTATGTATAAGGTGAGTTCAGTTAAGTTTCTGGTCAATGGTAACCCACAGGATGTTGATAGTGGGGGATTCAGTGATGATATCATCATTGAATGTCAAGGGATGGTAGTTAGATTATCTCTTACTGAAGATGGTTATTGCCTGGCATTTGTATGGCATGAATGTTACTTGGAGAAAGTGAGGACTGCAGATGCTGGAGATCAGAGTAGAGAATGTGGTGCTGGAAAAGCACAGCTGGTCAGGCAGCATCCAAAGAACAGGAGAATCAACATTTTGGGCATAAGCCCTCCATCTCTTGGCACTTGTCAGCTCAAGCCTGGATACTGACCAAATATTGTTGCATTTGGACATAGACTACTTCAGTATCTGGGGGATTGTGAATGGTCCTGACCATCCCCACTTCTGATCTTATAATGGTGGCAAGACCATTGATGAAGCAGCTGACGATGGTTGGGTCTTGCTGAACTTAAAGGGCATTCATGGAATTGCATCAAGCTGACCCTTAGCACTAAAATGTCGGTTTACAAGTTCTGCATTCGTAGCACCTTTTTGTACAGTTGTGAATCATGGAGAGCTTACAGTTACTGAGAACAAAAGCAAAACATCTCTCTATCTTTGCTGCCTGTGATGTATTCCAGGCATCACACGAAAGGAAAAAAAGATCAAGTGCCCACAATTCTCCCAAGGATAAATCTTGCCAGCATGTTGCATTCATCAGACAGGGAATTTCTATAGCTTGGGAATGTTCACAGAATGGAAGCTGACTCACCCCAAAGATTTTCTGAGTAGTGATGTAATCGGAGCCAGATGACCAATAGTATGCCTTATTTCAACGACGCTTAAACATATGACATCAATTCTTACCCTTGTGAGTCACTAGTTGACAACAGGGGGAAGTGGTGACATGTGGTGTGTGTCACCATGACAATCACTGCATACAGCAGATTGGCAACAGGCACCAACATAGAGAACAACAAATCAAAGGACACCAGAGAAGTATTCCATATGTGTCACTGTGGGAGAAGCAGCCTCTCACAGCTTGGTTTCTGCAGCAATCAGCAAATGTGCTCCACGTGAAATTACATCATCACCAACAGATTTGCAGCATGTCCATTATCTTATGTCAATAATGATAATGTGGAAAAGCTAGTGCACTCAGCAGCAATTTCTATCACATTACAAGTGTCTCTGAAGAGAGCTGTTGATGAATTATTGTCAACGGATGTGTTAACTCCTGAGAATAAATCCACCAAGCTGTGATGAATTTTGATGATAATTGCAAAATCAAATAAACTGAGACGTAGCACACTTTCTATGGTTCTCAATAAACAGTTAAGAAATCCCACTATTTTACAAGTCACAGTACTGCGTGTATAGGTTTGTAAGAAACAGCCATGAGGAAATGTAATGCTCTTGAGCAACAAAAGAATGAGCAATAAAATCAAAGGAGATCACCAATAAAATGAAAGCTTGCAATAAAGGAGTTTATGATCGTGGTGTACATAAAAAAAGAGAAAATCTCTCCCATGTGTCACACTCTGCAGAGTTTAGAATTAGGCAGGGGATAGTTAAAGACTGACTACTTTCCTGTGTTTTGACAGGACCCTTAAGACTGGAATTGGAGCAATCAAACTGGCTCATCATTCCTTTTTGATTTAGAGTTGTCATTTAATGCACTAAACTTCTGTTATGTTAATTCTATGAACTCACATTTTGTTCTTTATTTCTCCCTCTCTATGGGGTCAGGGTTAACTTCTTTATTTATTATCTTTTGAAAAAAATCATTAAGCTGGTGAAGTCTACAAGTATTCCACTTATATTGCCAAAATTCCCGGAAATCCCACAACATCGCTGAAGCAGAGCTGCAGGTCAGTCTTAGTGGGACCAGTGAATTCTTCTAATTGGAAAACCTGTATTGACAGCAGTCACCACTGGTCTGTGGCACTCATTAGCTGAGCAATGTCTTCTGCAAATGCTCCCCCAGGAGAACAGACTAGTAAATAATTTATAATGTGGCTCATCACATGCAGTAGGCAAACAGAGACAGATACACAAATTTGGTAAAACAATCTTCAAGATATCCTCACTTTGACTTAAAGTGTTTCTATTGGATGTCATAATTTGCAAAAGGCAGAATGCATTACAACAAAAGCAACTCGTTACACTTTGTAGAACAATGATCTGCCACTGTGAGAAAAAGACTTCAAGACAGAATGGGGTAATAATCTCGTATGCAATCCATTGTTTTGGCTCCAATGCAGAGATCCACTGGGAATTCATTCTGATGTGGGTCAGAAATTGTCTTACAGTCATGCAAATCCAACCAGCTACAGTGAGAAACTCACTTCTGAATAAAGTCAATATCAATATTGGAGTTTTCTTGATGGTCTACAAAGCTGAAATAATTCAGTTGTCTCCAAACTATTCTTCCATTAACAGGTAGGTCTGAAGACAGTGAGCAGATATTCAAAGTAATTACTTCAAGGGGAGCAGAGGAAAACGTTTTCATCCAGAGTTCAGAATTCACTGTCTGAGTGGGAGAAAGCCTCAAAGTATTTTTTTGAAAAGTCACAGTTGGATCTGCACTATGATCCAAGAACTGGATAGTGGGATTAGAATGGCTGGATCTTATGCATGGGGATATATAGCTTTATCTATGCCATATATTTCTATGATTCTACTTTGAGCTGAGGTATCATTGAAGTATCTGTTTGTTTGGACATATGTTTGACAGCCAACTATTTTCAACTGATGAAGGGCTTTTGCCCAAAACGTCGATTTCCCTGCTCCTCGGATGCTGCCTGACCTGCTGTGCTTTTCCAGCACTACTCAAATCTTGACTCTAATCTCCAGCATCTGCAGTACTCACTTTCGCCCAACTATTTAGTTAGAACCTTGGAGAGAGCACACCTGGAGTATTATGTGCAGTTTTGGTCTCCTGATCTGAGGAAGGATGGTCTGGCTATGGAGGGAGTGCAACAAAGTTTACCAGGCTGATTCCTAGGATGAGCACAGCTGGTCAGGCAGCAGCCAAGGAGCAGGAGCAGGCATAAGCCCTTCATCAGGAATGAGGCTTTTGGGCTGGGGGAGGATGGGGGGTTGGCTGAGAGATAAATGGGAGAAGGGTGGGATTGAGGGGAAGGTAGCTGGGAATGCAATAGGTAGATGAAGGTGCAGGAAAAGGTGATAGGTCGGAGAGAAGGGAGGAGCGGATAGATGGGAAAGACAATGGACAGATCAAGAGGGCGGTGACGAGTTGGAGGCTTGTGACTGGGATAAGACGGACGAAGGGAAATGAGGAAACTGGTGAAATCCACATTATGCCTACTTATGCCCGAAACATCGATTCTCCTGCTCCTCGGATGCTGCCTGACCTGCTGCGCTTTTCCAACACCACACCCTCAACTCTGATCTCCAGTATCCGCAGTCCTCACTTTCTCCTGCTTCCTGGGATGGCAGGACTGACGTATGAAATGTTACTTGATTGGTTTGAACTATATTCATTGCAGCTTAGAAGAACTGGGGAGGATCTCATAGTAACCTATAAACATTTTAACAGGACTAATACAGGCTGAATGCAGGAAGAAACAAAAACAAATTGCTGGAAAAGCTCAACCAATTTGGCAATACCTGTGGAGAGTTAACGTTTCAGGTCAAGTGACCCTTCCTCGAACTAAATGCAGGTAGGATGATCCTGATAAGCAGAATCCTGGACCAGGATTTAAATATATGGGATAAACCATTTAGGACTGCGATGAAGAGCAGTTTCTGAACCCAGAGAGGGGAGTGTCTGTGGAATTCTTTGACACAGAAAGTAATTAAAGCTAAAACATTGAATGTTTTCAAGAAGGAATCAGATGCAGTACTTAGGGCTAAATGGATCAAAGGGTATGTACAAAAAGTGGGAACAGCATACTGAGTAAGATGTTCAACCATGTTCATATTGAATGATGGACCAGGCTCGATGGGCCAAATGGTCTACTTCCACTCCTATTTTCTATGTTTTTATGTTTGCATAAGACATAGGAGCAGAAGTAGGCCATTAGATCATTATTTCCACTCCACTATTCAATGAGAACATGGCTAATTATTAATCCTCAATGTTACTTTTCTGCCTTTTCCATGTAACCCTCAATTCCCTTACTCATTAAAATTCTGTCTGTCTGTCTGAGCCTTGAACATACTTTTCAGCACAGCCTAAACAACCCTGAGTGATAAAGAATTCTTTATACTCAGGGAGGACATTGCTTCCTATCTCTGTCTTAAATGGACAACTCTTACTCTGGGATGGTGTCCTCTGGACCTACATTCTCCCATAAAGGGAAACAACTTCGCAGCATCTACCCATTAAGTCCCCTCAGAATCTTACACGTTTCAATTATTCTGCTAAATTCCAAGGAGTACATTGTAATAAATGCCTTGACAATTACTGAAATCTAAGAAGCTTCTTTATCTGTTTACTACCTACCAAAGGAGAAGGGAGAGAAAGAAAGAAAGGATTCAAAATAAATTATTTAACAAGAGAGATCAATTTTTGTTCGATTTGTTTGTAAAGTATGCAGATCCATTTTTTTTTCCATTTGAAAGAGGTAAAAAGTAAATAAAGGAACAGACCTTTTGTATTCGTTTGCATGTTTGCAGTCAACTATTTAATAAGAAAACCAGGATATAATAGTTCTTTGCCAACCTACATGTTTTATTGGCATGAGTTCAAATATGTGGTTCTCAGGTCCATTGGAGGATAGGAAAAAAGAAAATGAGGCTCACAAGACATAAGCCAGAGCTCCTTGTCAGTGATTTACCCAGAGCCATATTTCTTGAGGTCAGGTTGACTTGCTGATGAAGAGAAATTTTAATCTTGAAGGAATAATTATAGTAAATAGGGACTCTGCATAAAATCTCCAAGGCAGGATTAACCTGATGGTGTTGAAAATCAACAGTGGAAATTGTAGGATGCTGGTTTTCTGCCTGAAATGCTGTCAGTAATGAGAGAGAGAGAACCACACACTCCAAGTATGGAACAAGTAGCTCCTCCTGGAACACCCTTATAGTTCACCTTTGTGGTTTTGAGTAGTTGCCCTTGGAGTAGCTTTAAAAGAACTTTGATTAAAGGCACACAAGGGAGGGAGAGGGTGGGAACAGATGTGGAATATCTGTAGTTTGATCACCAATATCCACTTATGCTCCAGAGATCTGCTTTTCCCATCTAAATGCCAGAAACATAACTGCACTGGATCAGCTAGAATCATAGAATCCCTGCAGTGTGGAAACAGGCCATTTTGTGCACCGAGTCCACACCAATCCTCCAAAGAGCATCCTACCCAGACATAGCATCCCTATTCCTGCATTTCCCATGGTTAATTTGCCTAACCTGCACATCCCTGAAGACTATGGGCAATTTAGCATGGCAAATCTACCTAACCTACACGTCTTTAGACTGTGGGAGGAAACTGAAGCACCCAGAGGAAACGGAGACATGAGGAGAATGTGCAATTTCCACACACACAGTTGCCTGAGGGTGGAATTGAACCAAATCCTTGGCACTATGAGACAGCAGTGCTAACCACTGAGCCATTGTGTTGCCCAAAGCCTAACCTGTACTTTCCCATTTTGGTCTGAATTTTTGTGGAAACCGAGAGGTTCTGCACATTCACAAAAATGGCACAAGAGGCCTGAAGTTGTGTCACCAATCTCTATTTCTGCAGAGGGAAAGGGATGGGGTGGATTATAATTTGCAGTTTCATCGGCTCATGAAGGCACTTGCAAATGTTAAAATACAGCTACTCTCAGTCAGATTTGATGTTCATTAGTGGATATCCAAAACACAATTTTTACACTTCACAATAAGAAAATTAACAAAAACAAATCTACGGATGCTTGAAATCAGAAACAAAAACAAAAATTGCAGGTCTGGTAGCATCTATGGAGAGAAAGCAGAGTTAATGTTTCTTTAGAACTGAAGAAGGGTTACTAGACCTGAAATGTTAATTCTGCTTTCTCTGCACAGGGTTGCCAGAAGAAAATTTAATATTGCCAAAGCTCCTTCTAGAGGTAGCATACCCTTTTGGAGAAGAAAGGTGTCCATTTGAATATGGTCCCATGACACCTTTGGGCAAGATCACATATTAATTGCAAGAGGCAAAATGCTTTGGTAATGGTCAACTGCCCTTTTGGATAGTTAAAAGTAGACATTAATGTGGGTAAAGGTACAGAAACTCATTGGAATTTTTAAGCCCAGTTTAAACTGTCAAAGGTGACTGTAAAATGGAACTATCAAATCAAACAGTCAAAAAAATCATATTATTTAAATATCCTGCCCATTAAATATTTGAACCATCTGCAGTACTAAGAAGAAACAGTGCTTGAGGTTTTAATCTGTATGTTGACATAAGTCTGACAATTATATTGTAACCCATTGAGGTAACATGCTGGAAATCAAGTTCCCCTATTGCTGGGGTCATCACACATAAGAAAATGTTTAGTTAACCTGTCCAATTTGGAATTGTCAATCAAACTGTAAACTGACAGGAACTGCACTGCGTGATTGTGAGAACAGTCCAACCACACTAACTCCCTTATGATAACTGCGAAGACCACATCTTCTTCCTTTGTTATTTTTGACTGCAGATTAAAACTGGAAAAATATTGTTTTGGCATGGTGGGTTTAAGGGCAAATGTTGGTAAACAGAGACATAGAGCACAGAAACAGACCCTTAGGTCCAACTTAACTAGGCAGCCTAAACTGAAGCAGTCCCATTTGGTCTATGCCCCTCTAAACCTTTTCACATACCTGGCTTTGGCCCATATATCAGATTACATTTTCTTCATAAAAAACTATCTCAGATTTAAAATTAACAACTGACCCTGGATTCACTGTCATTTGGGGAAGACAGTTCCAAACATCTGCTGCCCTTTGTGTGCAGAGGTGCTTCCTAACACCTCTCCTTAACAGTGTTGCCCTAATTGTAAGAGTTTTAAAATCCCCAATCAGCGGAAATAGTTTATCTTTATTTACCCTGTTAATATCTTGAAGACTTTAATCAGATCACTCCTTAACCACCTAACCTCATAGAAAGAGGACTACTTTGTATAATCTCTCCTCATGACCCCTAAAGTCCAGGTATCATTCTTGTAAACCTACATTGTACTCCCTCCAAGGTTAATACATCCTTCCAAAGATGTGGTGCCCAGATCTGCTCTCGATACTTCGGGTGGGGTCTGACTAGGGTATTGTATAACAGCAGCATAACTCCTGCATTCTTGTACTCAAGTCTTCTAGATATAAAGACCAGTATTCCATTAGCTTTCTTAATTATTTTCTGCACTTGTTCATGACATTTTAAGATCTATGCCCCTGAACTCCCAAGTCACTTTGGACATTCTGACGTAATGAAGTAAGATTTGTCAGAGTATATGGGGAAGATGTTTTGACATTTGCTGGCTTAGAGGATATAAGAAACCACGGGCAGAGGTTAGCATCAGGGTTCAAAACATTTCTTTTTGAGGGCTAGTGAAATTGTCTGGACAGATATCCTTTGATTTTTGAGGGCTTCATTTCATTCTCATAATTCATTTACTAGTTGTAACATTATCTTCTATTCAGGATTTTCCTGAAGAAGGTCTTATGCCCAAAACGTTGATTCTCCTGCTCCTTGGGTGCTGCCTGACCTGCTGTGCTTTTCCAGCAACGCATTTTTCAGCACATTATTTTCTATATATGTGTCGAATAATGGGGCACTCGAGCTCACTCAAGCAAATTTACAAGAATTCAGTAATACCCTCAATTACACCTCCATGAACTCTAATGCCACAACACAGTAAAATATTAAATTTCTAGGCAACAGTTTTTAAATTTGCACATGAGAACACGAATACTTTAGCAAAAATGTCTTTTTTGAAATAACGGTCACAAACATACACACAAAAAGCCATCATCATAAAACATTCCTTCTACTTATTGGCGAGGATACAGCTAATGTGTTCCATTACCTATGTACAAAGCTGGAACTTTCTAACCAAACAGTCACAACTTTCTTTCTGCACCTCAAATTTGAATCTCAGATTTAAATTTAGCAGTTGACACCATTGTCCCTGACATTGACAACCACCATCTTTTTCCCCGTGTAGTAGCTCCTGAACATATGTGGCCATTGTAAAAACTTAAGCCTTTCGTTATGCTTCAGGCTTCAAGCATTTGATGTTTTGCTGCTTTGACTCAGTACATAAAGTGATCCACCCATATAAAATCAATGCTAAAGTTCTCCTGAATAAGAAGATGAGGAAATAACCAAATCTGAATACCGTAATTGCTTTATGGGCCAGTCATCATTAGATAACAATAGCTTCTTGTAAATTTAAGGCTCTGGGTCAGGAAAACTGAGAACTCTTTCTTACTAACATTGCTTTGAATGTGTAACAAAATGCAACATCCAGAGTAGGCATATATTAAATACAGAGCAGCCAGACAGATGTTGCGGCTTAATATTCATTTCAATTACATTTCAAAGCCAGCAGCCGTGCTTGAGGGATCATGAGCGGCTTTTGCTAAATGCCACAAAAGCTGTACTGTTCAACAAGCTAATCCTTTAATTGTTAAAGGATAGAAAGATAAAAATAAAATTTTTGGAAACCAAAAATACACAAGCAAAGGAAGAGTGAACATTCAAGTAGTTGTTTCCCAATGGAAGGATATTCCAGCATTAGCTCAATTAAAGAAACAGTGTTCTTCCATGAAAGAGATGTTGCTTGGCAGAAAACATCCTGCACATTTCTGCCTGTAAGCCCTGATTGGAAAAGCAATCAGGTCTCTTTATTACTGTAACTTATGTTTAGCATGGCTAAAAGTAATTTACATGGAAATATTCTGGGAATGTCTTCATTCTCACTCATACTCCCACTCACCTGCAATCTATATCTTTGCTTATTCAAAGTCCATCACCTAAAGCCTAGGAAACCAAGTATGGGTCGCCTGCTTTGCACATCATAGGCCTCACCCAAGCTTGATTTCTGAGGCCTGAAGGGCAATTCTGTTGCTGACATTCACAGGAGGCAAATCCTTTAAAGTCACTTGGTTTTTATTACTTTGTTATGTTGGAAGATGTCAAGGCCAATTGTCCCTGTGTAGAAACATGGCTGCCAAACCCAATGATTCAAGACAGTAGGATCGAAAATGCAAAAGGAAGACAACTGCAAAGCCAGAGAAATATCTGGGATTATGATCTGGTTTTGCTGAACAGACCAAGCAAGAGCAGGCTCCTTATTCATGATGTCGGATTGTAAATCAGAGTTACACCAGATATACATACCTATTAAGCATCCAAGCAGAATGACTAATAAGTTATCAGTACCTACTGAAATTGAGGAGGATCAGCATGGGTTTCTCTGATGAAAGGTTGAGTATGTTTGGCCCATTACTTTGGAAGGTTGTAAAAGATTGAGATGATTCTGAAGGGGCTTGGCACTGTGAGGTTGTTTCCTCTGGCAGGAATTGGGGCTGAGAGTCAGCCTCAGGTTAAGTAGGTGATTATTTAGGATTTCAATGAGAATAAAGTTCTTCACTCAGAGGGTTGTGATTCACTGGAATTGTCTGTGCAGAGGGTATGAGTGAATCATGTGCTGACCATATTTAAGACCATGATAAATTGCTATTTGAACTCTTAGTGAGTTGAGGTATGTGGCCCATTTGGCAGAAAAGTGGAGTTGAAGCAGAAGTTCAGGTTTGATCATGTTGAATGATGGAGAGGCTCAAAAGGCTTAACATTGGACCTGGGTCAAAAGGATGAATGCCCCTATTCCTTATGTACTTAAAAAAGGTAGAAGAAAGTGAGGATTGCAGATGCTGGAGATCAGAATTGAGAGTGTGTTGCTGGAAAGGCACAGCAGGCCAGGCAGCATCCAAGGAGCAGGAGAATTGACGTTTCAGGCGTAAGCTGAAGGCATTCAATTATTCCTGATGAATGGGCTGATGCCCAAAACATCGAATTTCCTGCTTCTTGGATGCTGCCTGACCTGCTGTGCCTTTCCAGCATCACACTCTCGACTCTTAAACAGTATTTGATACAGAAGTAGATCCATTGATTCAGGAACATGAATCTTTTGAATAACTCAACTTGCTCACTTAAACGCATATTATCTGCTCTTTGGTACAAATTGTGCAGCTATTCATTGTTACTTAATTCTATATAGCATGATTTATAGTATTTTGCAAAGTAGCCATGTGCCAAGAACAAACAATAGTATGGGAGAAGGATTCACATTTTTGGACCATTAGAATCTCTTTTGGGGTAGAAGTGACCTGTACAAGAAGGACGGTTTGCACCTAAATTATAAGGGGACTAATATACTGGCAGGGAAATTTGCTAGAGCTGCTCGGGAGGATTTAAACTAGTAAGGTGGGACCCAAGGAGACAGTGAGGAAAGAGATCAACCTGAGACTGGTACAGTTGAGAACAATAGCGAGTCAAAAAGTCAGGACAGGCAGGGACAAGGTAGGACTAATAAATTAAACTGCATTTATTTCAATGCAAGGGGCCTAACAGGGAAGGCAGATGAACTCAGGGCATGGTTAGGAACATGGGACTGGGATAGCATAGCAATTACAGAAACATGGCTCAGGAATGGGCAGGACTGGCATCTTAATGTTCCAGGATACAAATGCTACAGGAAGGATAGAAAGAGAGACAAAAGAGGAGGGGGGTGTGGCATTTTTGATAAAGGATAGCATTACAGCTGTGCTGAGGGAGGATCTTCCTGGAAAAACATCCAGGGAAGTTATTTGGGTGGAACTGAGAAATAAGAAAAGGATAATCACCTTATATTATAGACCCCCCAATAGTCAGAGGGAAATTGAGAAACAAACTTGTAAGGTGATCCCAGATATCCATAAGAATAATAGGGTGGTTATGGTAGGGGATTTTAACTTTCCGAACACAGACTGGGATTGCCATAGTGTTAAGGGTTTAGATGGAGAGGAATTTGTTAAGTGTGTACAAGAAAATTTTCTGATTCAGTATGTGGATGTATCTAATGGAGAAGGTGCAAAACCTGACCTACTCTTGGGAAATAAGGCAGGGCAGCTGACTGAGGTGTCAGTGGAGGGAGCAATTTGGGGCCAGCGACCATAATTCTATTAGATTTAAAATAGTGATGGAAAAGGATAGACCAGATCTAAAAGTTCTAAATTGGAGAAAGGCCGATTTTGACGGTATTAGGCAAGAACTTTCAAAAGCTGATTGGGGGCAGATGTTCGCAGGTAAAGGGATGACTGGAAAATGGGAAGCCTTCAGAAATGAGATAACGAGAATCCAGAGACAGTATATTCCTGTTAGGGTGAAAGGAAAGGCTAGTAGGTATAGGGAATGCTGAATGACTAAAGAAATTGAAGGGTTGGTTAAGAGAAAGAAGGAAGTATATGTAAGGTATAGACAGGATAGATCGAGTGAATCCTTGGAAGAGTATAAAGGCAGTAGGAGTATATTTAAGAGGGAAATCAGGAGGGCAAAAAAGGGACATGAAATAGCTTTGGCAAACAGAGATAAGAAGAATCCAAAGGGTTTTTACAAATATATTAAGGACAAAAGGGTAACTGAGGAGGGAAAAGGGCCCCTCAAAGATCAGCAAGGCGGCCTTCATGTGGAGCCACAGAAAATGGGGGAGATACTAAACGAGTATTTTGCATCAGTATTTACTGTGGAAAAGGATATGGAAGATATAGAAAGTAGCGAAATAGATGGTGACACCTTGCAAAATGTCCATATTACAGAGGAGGAAGTGCTGGATGTCTTGAAATGGTTAAACATGGATAAATCCCCAGGACCTGATCAGGTGTACCCTAAAACTCTGTGGGAAGCAGAAATGATTGCTGGGCCTCTTGCTGAGATATTTGTATCGTCGATAGTCACAGGTGAGGTACTGGAAGGCTGGAGGTTGGCTAGCGTGGTGCCACTGTTTAAGAAAGGTGGTAAGGACAACACAGGGAACTATAGACCAGTGAGCCTGATATCGGTAGTGGGCAAGTTGTTGGAGGGAATCCTGAGGGACAGGATGTACATGTATTTGGAAAGATTAGGACTGTGCCTGGGAAATCATGTCTCACAAACTTGGTTCAGTTTTTTGAAGAAGTAACAAAGAGGTTTGATGAGGGCAGAGCGGTAGATGTGATCTATATGGACTTCAGTAAGGTGTTCGACAAGGTTCCCCATGGGGGACTGATTAGCATGGAACACTGGGAGAACTAGCCATGTGGATACAGAGCTGGCTCAAAAGTAGAAGACAGAGGGTAGTGGTAGAGGGGTGCTTTTCAGACTGGAGGCCTGTGACCAGTGGAGTGCCACAAGGATCGGTGCTGGGTCCTCTACTTTTGTCATTTACATAAATGATTTGAATGCGAGCATAAGAGGTACAGGTGACACCAAAATTGGAGGTGTAGTGGACAGTGAAGAAGGTTACCTCAGATTACAACAGGATCTTGACCAGATGGGCCAGTGGGCCGAGAAGCGGCAGATGGAGTTTAATTCAGATAAAGGTGAAATGCTGCATTTTGGGAAAGCAAATCTTACCAGGATTTATACAATTAATGGTAAGGTCCTAGGGAGTGTTGCTGAACAAAGAGACCTTGGAGTGCAGGATCATAGCTCCTTGAAAGTGGAGTCACAGGTAGATAGGATAGTGAAGAAGGCGTTTGGTATGCTTTCCTTTATTGGTCAGAGTATTGAGTACAGGAGTTGGGAGGTCATGTTGCAGTGGTACAGAACATTGGTTAGGACACTGTTGGAATATTGCGTGCAATTCTGGTCTCCTTCCTATCGGAAAGATATTGTGAAACTTGAAAGGGTTCAGAAAAGATTTACAAGGATGTTTCCAGGGTTGGAGGATTTGAGCTATAGGGAGAGGCTGAACAGACTGGGGCTGTTTCCCTGGAGTGTCGTAGGTTGACCTTGTAGAGGTTTACAAAATCATGAAGGACATGAATAGGATAAATAGACAAAGTCTTTTCCATGGGGTGGGGAGGCCAGAATTAGAGGGCATATGTTTAGGGTGATAGGGGAAAGACCTAAGGGGCAACTTTTTCATGCAGAGGGTGGTACGGGTATGGAATGAGCTGCCAGAGGAAGTGGTGGAGGCTGGCACAATTGCGACATTTAAAAGGCATTTGGATGGGTATATGAATAGGAAGGGTTTGTTTGGAGGGATATGGGTCAGGTGCTGGCAGGTGGGACTAGATTGGGTTGGGATATCTGGTCGGCATGGACGGGTTGGACCGATGGGCCTGTTTCTATGCTATAAATCTCTATGACTCTAGAATAAGTGGTCAATTTTAACCCAGTACTGGTTTATTAGTTTTGAGGAGAGGGGTTACAGTGCAATTGTGAAACACAATCACTGGTCTAAACATCAGAACCAGAACATTTTAAATCCTTTTTTTTAAGTGCCATCAGCCCACTCCCACTGTAGGAAATTCTATGGGATCTTAAGACATAGAACAGAATTAGGCCATTTGGCCTATCAAGTTTACTCTGGCCTTCATTGAGATCATGCCTGATCTAATAATTCTCACCTCCACTTTCCTGTCTTATTCCCAGAAACCTTGCTTCTGTAACTGGTAGGGAAATCTGTCTATCTCCACCTTAGTAAGTGGTCATTGTCAGTGTACCTGGCTGGTGTCAGGGGTGAGATTTGTAAAGAGTCTCATAGGACCAATGAAGGATGACAGTGCCAAGAGAAGTCACAACAATCCTGTGCCATCCTGAGGACAGTTCTGTCTATTTTAATGCGACCACTGAGATTGAAGTGTGCACAATTTCATTTTTAAGTTTGCTTCTTCCTTTGGACACAAAAAGTTTGCAACATGACTACCTGGTTGATGTGGCCAATTATCAGTTTGTGGCTGCCATAGTCTCATACTATGTCAGGATTAGTATTCAGAACAAGTCAGCTAGTTTTCTTTAATCACCTATAAGTGTTTGGTGCATTACAAAAACATACTTACTGAAGCAAAGATGCAAAAATTTTTAATAGTTATAGACACACACATCTATCCACTTTAAAAAAACTCACACACACAAATATTTGAGGAGAAATGTAAAAAGGCAAACTCTTCACTGCGTTAACGTTAAAATATTTTGGTCAACTAACAATTAAACATGTGAAAAGAAGTGATATGTCATGGATTGTCCAAAATAGTGTTCTAATTCTGATCTTATCCTGAACACAGACACACAGACACACAAACATATGACACTGGAGTGTCTTCATAGAATAGATGAAGTTGGCTGAATTATCTTTGCTTCACATGGTGGGATAGATTTCAATAAAATGCACTTCAGAAACTCTCCCCAAGTGGCAAAGAGGAATGTTGGTAGGTTTTTTCAGCTGAAGCATTGTGCTGAGAGGTGATGCAAAAAGACAGAGTGTGAGCAATAGGCTATTGTTTCTGAGGCAGGTCTCAAATCCTCTCCCACTGATATCAAAGTCTTATTGTATTCACAAAGCTGGCCATGTACCACCGTCTCCTTGTAAATGCTCTATTATTGTATCCAGTGCCCTTTCCTTTGTAAAGTGTCTTTAGTTTACAAGTTCAAGGTATATTTATATGGATCTACATTATCTTTGCAAAATAATACATTGATCACATCTCTTCAAAATAGTAAAATCATAGACTTAATCTGGAAAGGCTCTTCATTGTCCCAACCCAGCTGTTGAGTGTTTCAGCCATTGCAACATCCCAATTCCAGCTCAGGGTAAAATACCATCCAGCTCCTACTGATATAATGGCACTTCTGTTGACTTGAGGATCAGCTTGCTATGGGCAGGTGGCTTACACTTGTAGAATTGTGTAAGGTAAGATTGAAGCAAACAAGAAAGCTTCATATTATACATATTTGAAGCTTTGCAAGTCTATTCAGTGCAAGGGGCTCAATCAGCAGAGGCTCGTGGTGTTTCCTTTCCAGAGTCCAAGGAATCACCAAATAGTGTTCAGCAACGGCCATTTTCCCTTCCCTCCCTCCCTTCCAGACATATATGTGAACTGTCAACCCAAGCTTCTACCACTAACCCAGATGAAATCATATAACTCAGTAAAAGTCAAAGAACAGGCCAGACACTTCCTTATCTTTATGGTTCAATAGTATTAAACAACAGACAACCAAGTGTTACATTTACCCAGCAAGGAATTAAAATAGTTCATTAATGAACAGCATACATTTATAACAGTAGGCTGTAGGTAATTATCAAACAGATGTAATGGATTCGGAAAAAAGCAGATTGAAATTATGTTCAATGGCTAATACTAGTGTTTCTTGTTAAAGGTTCTATTTTCTACACACAAGTGTGCAGCTCAAGTAACTCATGATTAATAAAAATCAAATCAGAATTCAGACATTAGGGATTATATAAACAAGCCTGATGTCCCAAACCAAGGCTAGACTTGATTAATATAACCTGCATTTTCAATTCCTGTATTGTGGCCTCAAAGGTATCATAGGCGGAGGTAATTATGTGTTCATCATCGGCTTCAGACCAGCCAAAAGAGAAGGTTGTTAATGACAACGATTCAACCTGTGTAATCGTCTTTCTTAAGTATTTGTAACTGGAGGATTGAAACTGAGAAGATCAAAGCCAATCCTTTACACAATGTCCTGCATTGTTATTCCATTTATATGTTTGCTACCCCTTGACAAAAGAATGTAACCAAAGTATATGGTCCAGATCCTCACTAACCACTTCCTGGAATTTCTGGACAATTAATAAAGTCCATGTCTGTATTTCATTCAGTTTGACAAAACAGAGGTCACACAAACCCTAACTCCCATCACAATACTTTTCAATTAAACCTTTGTTTCTCTCAGTTCATACTTCAATGGTCTGATTCAGATTTGAAAAAAATACTATCATTTTCTAATAAAGTGAATTTCATACTTTGGTGACTTATTTAAGGAAATAAGCCTGAATCTCTGATGCAATTTATCTGCATATGCTGCTTTCAAACTTCTTTGTGTTCACAAAAACTCTGCTGGAAGATAATCTGAATTGTTTTTTGAAGAATACACTGAGAAAAAATGCAGTGCATCTCTAAGGAAAAGCTTCCAAAGCTTTACCTTCAATGTTCTCTCTTTTTCACATCTGCACTGACATTCAACAAGCCAAACTACCTGTAATAGCCTTCGTGATTATTTAATGATCAAAAATAGACACAAATGATTTCTTCTCGCTTTCCACCAGGTAATTTTCAGTGCACTTGATGGTCTAGGGTTAGACTCATTTAATTTAAGATGGCATCGTTCTAAGGCTGTTGATGCATATTAATTTAGAATCTGGGATGATTACTGTGTCACTTTTTTTTTAAATTTAGAGCTGTGTATTCTGGTAACTTCAATTTCAACCACATTGTCACGGAACACTTTGATCATGCGGGTAACCTTACCACATTCATTTCAAGAATATCACAATAAGCATACTTTGGAGAGAAAAGTAATTTTTTTTGTATTGAATGCACCTGGGAATGGTATGTAATTTTACAGAATTTTGGGATTACCTCTGATTGAATTTTGCCCACCCCAACAACTTTTTTTTGTTTTTGCAAACAAACTAATTATAACAAACTGTTAGTTTTTCAACAGAAACCAAATGAGCTTCAATCCGAATTATAGTCTATTTAAAACCAAATTAAGATAAGCTTTTTCATGTTGCACAACTCTCATATTTAAAACAGCATCCCTGAGAACAAAAGGACTAACAAATTAGTAGGCAAGCAGATGCAAAGGTGATGTAAACATGCCAATTTGAGATTTCAATGTTAATTGTTCTTGTAATTTGCTGTTAACTTTAGCTTTGTGTATAATTCGCACAACAGAAGGGTTCAGCTGGAAGCTACCACTTCAAGGACACAATTCTTATGTATCTGCCTCTAGTTTGATGCTGAGGTGAAGTACTCAGGTAGCAATGTGCATGTCAGAATTTTGCCATAATATTCACAGATATTTCTGTTACATGTAGAACTCACTGCAGCATCACATACAACTGAGTGTGTATAATCTATTGACAAACGTTAATCCCTGAACACCCTATAAGCCATGAGTGACTGGCATACACATTCTGTGTAATCATCAAATTAATATACCCCTTAAACAAAATCCCTTTGGATTTTCTGTTTTAAATTCATTCATCAGAAAGCAAAACACTTTTCAAATGGGTTTATATTTTTGTGGCAGCTTATGTAAGTTTGCAATATGGTCAACTGTATGTCTGCGTTAGAACAAGTCCTGGCTCCATATGTAACTGTAATATTGGCATAAGTAATGCACAATTGCTTGAACCATTCATCAACAGATTGGGTTGGAAATTGACAAGTTTTAGAATCACGAGGTCTACAGCACAGAGAACGGCCCTTCAGCCCATCATGTCTATCCTTGTTAAAAAAGCACCTGACTATTCTCGTCCCATTTTCCAGCGCTTGATCCATTGCCCACAACAAACACTGATCTGGTGGGACCCATTTGACAGATTTCCAGTCAGAAACTCAGCCCTCAACCATTACCCTTTGATTCCTGCCACTCAGCCAATTGTGGATCCACTTTGCCAAATTTCCTTGGATCCATGGGCTCACCCTTTGCAATTAGTTGACCATCCTATGAGCAAAGGATGAATAGTTTTTTTAAAACTTCATTTGTGGGACGTGGGCATTGCCGGCTGGCCAGCATTAATTACTCATCACTAGGTGCCCATGACAAGCTGGTGGTGAGCTGTCTTCGTGAACTGCTGCAGTCCACCTGTTGTATGTTGAACCACATTGTCATTAGGAAGGGAATTCCAGGATTTTGACCCAATGATAGTGAAGGAACAGTTTCAAAGTCAGGATGGCAAGTGGCTTTGAGGGGGACTTGAAGGTGGTGGCATTCCCATGTATCTGCTGCTCTTGTACTTCGAGAATAAATTTTCATGGGTTTGGAAGGTGCTGTCTGAGGATCTTTGCTGAATTTCTGCAGTGCATCTTGTAAACCATATGCACTGCTATTGAGCATCGGTAGTGGAGGAAATGTGGATGTGGTGCCAATCAAGCAGACTGCTTTGTCCTGGATGGATGGTGTCAAGCTTCTTGAGTGTTGTTGGAACTACACCCATCCAGGCAAGTAGGGGCTCCTGACTCCATTACACTCCTGACTTATGACTTGTAGATGATGGACAGGTTCTGGGGAGTCAGGAGGTGAGTTTGAATTCCCAGCCTCTGATCTCCTTTTGTATTTATATGCCGAGTTTCTGGACAATGGCAACCCACAGGATAGTGGATAATTCAGTGATGGTACCACCATTGAATGTCAAGGAGCAATGGTTAGGTGGTCTCTTGTTGGTAATGGTCATAGCCTGGCATTTGTATGGCTCAAATGTTATTTGCCACTTGTTAGCCCAAGCTTGAATGTTGTCCAGATCTTGTTGCATTTGTACATCGACTGCTTCAATATCTGGGGAGTCAGGAATGGTGCTGAACATTGTGCAATCATAAGCAAATATCCCCACCTTTTGCCTTATGATGAAGGGAAGATGAAGCAGCTGAAGATGGTTGGGCCAAGGACATAACCATGAGGAACCCCTTCTGAGATGTCTTAGAGCTGAAATGACTAACCTCCAACAACTACAATCATCTTCCTATGTGCCAAATATGACTCCAACCAGTGCAAAGTCTGCCCCGTAATACCCATTGATTTCAATTTTGCTAGGGCTCCTTGATGCCGCACTTGGTTGAATGCAGCCTTGATGTCAAGGGCAGTCACGTTCACTTCCCTTCTGGATTCAACTCTTTTGTTTGAACCAAAGCAGTAATGAGGTCAGGAGCTGAATGGCCCTGGCAGAACCCGACCTGGGCATCACAGAGCAGGTTATTTCTGAGCAGATGTTGCTTGATACCACTATTGAGGAGACCTTCCATCACTTTAGTGATGACTGAGATAGACTGATGGAGTGGTAATTGGTTGGATTGGATTTGTCATGCTTTTTATATACAAGACATACCTGAGCAATTTTCCACATTGTCAGGTAGATGCCAGTGTTGTAACTGTAATGGAACAGCTTGGGTAAGAGAGCAGCAAGTTCTGGAACACAAGTCTTCAGTACTGTTCCAGAATGTTGTCAGAGCTCATAACCTTTGCAGTATCTAGTATGTCCAACTGGTTCTTGTTATCACTTGACGTGAATCAAATTGGCTGAAGACTGGTATCTGTGGTGCAGGGGACCATCGGAGGGGGCTCCGATGGGTCGTCCAACTCAGCACTTATGGTTAACGATTGCTGTGAGTGCTTCAGCCTTATCTTTTGCACTGATGTGCTGGGCTCTTCCATCAGGGAAGGTCATGTCTTACCAACTTAATAGAATTCTTTGAGGAGGTGACAAAGTTGATTGATGAGGGAATGACTGTAGATGTCATATACATGGACTTCAGTAAGGCATTTGATAAGGTTCTCCATGGTAGGCTGATGGAGAAAGTGAAGTCACATGGGGTCCAGGGTGTAATAGCTAGAGGGATACAAAACTGGCTGGGCAGCAGGAGATAAAGAGTTGTGGTGGAAGGGAATTTCTCAAAATGGGGAACTGTGACCAGTGGTGTTCCACAGGGATCCGTGTTATGACCACTGTTGTTTGTGATATACATAAATGACCTGAAGGAAGGTAGAGGTGGTCTGATTAACAAGTTTGCAGATGACACTAAGATTGGTGGAGTAGTAGATAGTGAAGGGGACTGTCAGAGAATGCAGCAGAATATAGATAGATTGGAGAGTTGGGCAGAGAAATGGCAGATGGTGTTCAATCCAGGCAAATGTGAGGTGATGCAGTTTGGAAGATCCAATTCAAGAATGAACTATACGGCAAATGGAAAACTCTTGGGGAAATTGATGTACAAAGAGATCTGGGTGTTCAGGTCCACTGTACCCCGAGGGTGGCAACGCAAGTCAATAGAGTGATCAATAAGGCACATGGGGTGCTTTCCTTCATCGGACGGGATATTGAGTACAAGAGTTGGCAGGTCATGTTACAGTTGTATAAGACTTTGGTTCGGTCGTCACATTAGCAAGAGGATGTGGAGTCATTTGATCAGGTAGAGGCTTTGGAGAGGGAGCAGAGGAGTTTCACCAGGATGTTGCTTGGTATGGTGGGCACTAGCTATGAAGAGAGGTTGAGTAGATTAGGATTATTTTCATTAGAAAGACGGAGGTTGAGGGGGGACCTAATTGAGGTCTACAAATTTGTGAGAGGTGGATAGCAAGAAGCTTCTTCCCAGAGTGGGGAATTCAATTACAAGGGATCATGAGTTCAAGGTGAAAGGGCAAAAGTATAAGGGAGATATGCGTGGAAAGTTATTTACACAGAGGGTGAGTACCTGGAACAGGTTGCAAGCGCAGAAGGTAGAGGCAGGCATAATAGCATCATTTAAGATGTATCAAGACAGATACATGAATGGGCAGGGAGCAGAGGGATACAGATCCTTAGAAAATAGGTGACAGGTTTAGATAGAGGATCTGGATCTGCACAGGCTTGGAGGGGTGAAGGGCATGTTCCTGTGCTGTAATTTTCTTTGTTCTTGTTCTTTGGTGTCACATGTAAGCCAGACTAGGTGAGGTTAGCAGATTTCCTTCCCTGAGCCAGATGGGTTAACTTCTGACAATCGACAAGAGTTTCGTGTCATCAGTAGATTCTTAATTCCAGATATTTTATATTGAATTCCAATTCCACCATCTGTCATGGTGAGATTTGAACTTGATCCTCAGAACATTTGCCAAGTTTCTGGAATAATATTCTTCTCATAATATCACAAAGCCTCCCTGTGGGTCTGTACTAACTGGAGTTTAGAAGAATGGGGAGTGATCCATTTGGAAGATACAGGATTCTTAAGGGGTTTGACAGAGTAAATGCTGAGAATATATTTCCTTCATGGGAGAATGTTGGTGCAGCTGGCATTGTCTCAGAATAAAGGGATGCCAATTTTAGACTGAGATAAGGAGGAATTTTTCGCTCAGAGGTTTGTGAATCTTCAGAACTCCTTGCCACAGAGAGCTATAGGAACAGTATCCTTGTGTATATTTAAGACTGAGATAGATAGATTCTTGGTCAATCAGGAAATCAAGAGTGAGAGAGAGAGGGCAGGAAAGTGAACGTGAGGAATGTCAGATCAGCCATGATCCTACTGAGTTGTGGAGCAGGCACACAGGACTGAATGGCCTACTCCTGTCCCTATTTCTTCTGGTTTTATGGACCTTATCCAAAGCCTTGATGAAATCCAAGTAGATTACATTAAAAGCAAAGCCCTTCTACATACCCGGTCAACACTTTAAAAATTTCAAACAAGTTGGTCAGGGATGACCTCCCCTTAACAAAACCATGCTGACTGTTTTTGATTAATCCCGACCTCTCTAAATGCAGGTTAACTCTGTCCTCCAGAATTGCTTCCAATAGTTTCCCCACAATCAAGGTTAGACTGACTGGCCTGTAGTTACCTAGTGTATCCCTTTCTTCCTTCTTGAATAGCGATACCACATTGAATGTCCTCCAGTCCTTTGTTACCTCTGCTGTAGCCAGAGAAGAATTGAATATTTATCAAGGATCCCTGCTATTTCCTCCCTTTCAAACCTCCGGTATTTACCATAAGTTTTCCTTTCTCTCGTAATCCAATGCTGTATAGCCCTCAATATCCAGATTTACCTAAAGGCATCTGCTCCCAGTCCACTCAAGCCAAATCATGTCTGATCTTATTAAAATCAGATATGTTCCAGTTGAGAACTTTGACTCCAGGCTCATCCTTGTCCTTTTCCATAACAACCTTGAATCAAATGGAGTCATGATCCCTCCACAAAATGCTCCCCTTATGATACTTCAGCCACTTGCCTAGCTTTGTTTCCTAAAATTAAGTCCAGGACTGCCCACTTTTTTGCAGGGTCTTCTATGTACTGTCTTAAAAAGCCATCATGGATGGATATTAAGTATTTCACTCCCTCCAAACTTCCATTCATCATGCCCAAATCAGATATGATTTGGCCAGAGGTGGACTGGGAACAGATGCCTTTAGGTAAATCTGTCTCATAGGTAAATCTGTCTCAGACAGTGGGATATATAGACAAAGGAAACATAGAGAATACAGAACCAAGTGTTATAATAAAGACAGAGGGGGAACCATCAAATCTTGTGAACTAATCTTGAGTTATCCTAGAGAGCAGTTCACTTCTTTTCTCCATGGGCAGCCAACTCCATCAATCCCTCTCTCCCACCAACTAGTGCTCATAGGCTTCTTTGTTACTAAGACTGAGACCATTTAAGATCGATACCATATATTCCGTCGCTTTCCATATTCATTTTCCCATGCCGAACAAGTCAAACTTTCTCCAACATCTAACCCGGGACTGCCCTTCTCTATTTCTGAGTCCATCATTTTGTCACCTATGCCTGTTATAGCCATCTGGTCCACAAATTCTGGATTTTCCTCCTTTAACCCAATTTGCAATAAATTGATTAGCAACTAATTTGTCTTCCTGGCCACGTATTGGTTGGCAAATGTCCCTCTCCTTGCATTAAAGTTCTTTTCTCTTTCAAACCTGTCAATCTATTTGAGCAGATAGTTAATGCACTTACTTTAACTTAATTTGAAACCTAATAAAGCTGTTAATAACAACACAAAAGTGCTACAGTTGTATGCTGTTCTCCCATAAATTGGAGTAGGATCAGTAATTATAGGTTTTATACAGGACTAAACTGTCATTGTGGACCCCTGCACTCACAGTGGATTAGTGAACCTAAACTATTAACCTGTGTTCAATATCTTCCGTTTGTTTGAAAGTAAACTTAAAAAAAAAGAAATGTATCCTTCAAGAATACAACAATCCACTCAAGTAAACAGCTCATTTGTGCTAACAAGGGTCTCCTTAATGCTGCAGCAATCACAAACATATAGCATATGTTCTTTAATACTTTTCTGATAAGGATATACAAAATGAAACATTCACCCTTCTACAGCATCAGCATAAATTGTAGACATCAAAGGGCTCCTGCAACATTAAACCAGATGCTACAACAATTGGGAATCCAAAAAATAAAGTCCCAAGAACATCGATCTTGTTCAACTTTCATTTTAAAAGTATTTGATAGAGAGCTCCCTGTGATCTGAAACAAAATTAATCTCTGGATCTGTCATGCTAGGATTAATTTGAAAGAAAAAGGGGTAGAAACAGAACATAACTCAGTTAATGATAGGATGGTGACAGCTCTCATAACTGTTGCATTCAGGGCTTACTCAAAACGGACCAAAGGAAATCAAGTTGAGCTGGATGTGTGCTAAACTCTTGTCCAATGCAACTCAATTTTACTCAATTTTCACATGTGCTGTTAGCAAACTACTTCCTTCAACCTTTTGCCATCTCATTTAACCATTGAAAATAGATTTGCGTATCTTAATCCAAGAAAATATTTCAGATTTATTTGAAAAACCCAGTTTATTTGAAGTGTTTTATTTGTTCCTAGCAACCTCAAACTACCACAAGCTCTAACTCTTTCAAAAGGCTGCAGCCCCATCCTCAAACTCACCCTCTCCAAGAGAGCCTGCTACCCCTCTGCCACGTTATGTCAACAATAAAATTCTTACTGTTGTTTCAAATCTCACTGTAGACTTGCATACTCCGCCTTAGTAATCATGTCCCACTTTGTAGCCTTGCAAGCACCCTGTCTTCCAGTGACTGAACACCTCTATATCTTGCTTCTCCACTACACCAGTGCCAAATATCTGTTCGACCACTATGCTCCTGCCTTCAGCAACTTTCTACCCAGTTTCCTCAACTTCACCATCTCTTCACTGCTTTCAACAACCTCCTTAAAAACCTTTTTGTTGACCTTGCCTTTGGTCCTACATTTCAGCCTCTCTATCATTGCCCCATGCTTCCTATGATGATGTCTAGATTAGAGTGGTGCTGGAAAAGCACAGCAGGTCAGGCAGCATCCGAGGGGCAGGAAAATCAACGTTTCGGGCAAAAGCCCTTTATCAGGATCATGATGAAGGGCTTTTGCCCGAAACGTTGATTTTCCTGCTCCTCAGATGCTGCCTGACCTGCTGTACTTTTCCAGCACCACTCTAATCTAGACTCTGGTTTCCAGCATCTGCTGTCCTCACTTTTACCTATGATGATGTATCCATGAACATCTTCCTGGCTCTCAGGAGTGCTAAATAAATGAAAACTATTGTTGTTTACCATTAATATGGTTGGCATTTTCAAAAGTGTTTTGCAAGTTGTGTGGCAATTAACGTATTCACCCCCACCACCAAGCTAACTCCCTTAAAAGTTGACAGGTAGAGCAAAGACAACTTTCTTAGTCTATCTCAGGCTTTAACAGTGGTATTCTGAGGCCAGCAGCCTCTGAGTGCTGGAGACTGCCAGTCAAGGCCTGCACCTCGGAGTATTCAACAGTGAAAAGGAAACTAAGTTTTATCTTCTTCCTGCAGGGTGGAGATCCCAAGAAGAGGAAGGTCAAAGGCTTTGAGACGACGGGGGGGAATGCCTCTTTTTGAATCCACTCCTTCACTCCCCTCCCTTGCCTCTGATTGGCCACAAATTGGGATAATTTGAGCCCCCAAGCGAAACTGAGGACTGCAGATACTGGAGATCAGAGTTGAGAGTGTAGTGCTGGAAAAGCACAGTAGGTCAGGCAGCATCCAAGGAGTAGGAGAATCAACATTTCGGGCAAAAACCCTTCATCAGGATTTTAAGCCCCCATCCAACCCACAGCAAGAAGGCCATGTTGGGTCTCCCCATTGAGAAACTAGCCACATTTCTCACCATCAGGGAGATGGTTAAGCAGGGAGGTAGTCATTAATTGACCATTTAAGGACCTTAATTAGTGGTGAGTTAAGAGGTCCCCAGTAGAGGGACAAGAAGGTGAGTATCTCTGCTGGGCCAACTCAAACAATCACTTCCCCGTCTTGCCACCTATTTCAACACCTACAGGGAAAAGAAAATTGTGCCCATCTAATTATTTTTGCCAAACAGGCTCCTCCCTTCCCCGACATTGACTTTGTATGGGGACTTGATTTAACAGACAGCTGCTTCCTTTGTTATTTCATGTTAGACTTATCAGAAAATGTCAGTAAGCTTATCAATCAAAGGAGTTTCCATAACCAAGTCCAATCCTGATCTATTTCCTTTAAGCAGGTTTTGGGTGCCTGTCGTAATTAATATCTCCCTATGGTGCTTGTTCATTTCAACTTTTGTTTTCACGATTGGATTGCTGCTCAATGTCCACAAATAGATCCATCCGTGTTCACTGGATATTGGTCAGAAGCAGGAAGTCAAGTTGATTTTCTTAAGACCAAAATGCATTGAGGACACCTCCTGCCCATTTATTGTGCCTTAGCTCATCGCTACTCAACCTAGCCTTGGGAATCAGTGCTAGGAATGTCTTGAGACTTATTGCTATTCATCAGTAATTATTTTGGATGAAAAGGGAATGCTTGTTACCTCAGATAAACCTTTTCATTTTCCCCACTCCTGCCAGTCCCATTTCTCAATTCTCAGGGGACAGTAGGAGAGTAAGTCATTCTCAGCTCTCTGTTACGTGACCTGTAACACACGGCCTTAAGAGTGGATGCAATTGCAATCTATCAATTTTCTCTCTCACTCTTTGCACAAGTTTCTCTCACAGCCTCCCCACTGCACAATTACCACTGTTAGGGATTGACCACAGGGCTGAGAGTGAGCCTTCGCATTCCAAGAAAGAGAATTCTATATCATTGAAAATCGTGAATAGTAACATTCAAATAATAAAATGAAAGAGCTCAACAACAATGTATATAGAACCACCTTCAACAGCATTCAGAAAACTCTGCACTCTACAGTGTCTGAGCGAGAGGTCTTAACCAGGATTGTAACAGCATTAGCATGTTTCTATTCCGTGACTGATGGTGAATAATTAAAGTACAATAGTTCAGTCAAAATCATTTTTCCAACTGAAAATATTCAGAATAAAGCTACAGAATATGAAAAACACACTTGTGCTGGGTCCAACTTTTACCTTAAGGTTTTAGAAGAGATCTTAGATGTAACTCATTCAAAAGTACACAGCCTGTTCTTACATCTTGTATTTTGAACAGTCTCCAATTCTGTAATACTTGTCATAATCTCTCCTGTTGAATATCAGACATCCAATCAAATGAGACAGTAGAACATTCAAAGGAATGGTATCCCACATTAAACAAGTTAACTGTAACTTAGTCCAGCTCTCCCCACCCCCTACAATGTGAGGGATTCTCTCCACATTTACCCCATTCAAAAAGAAGGCCTTACCAAAAATCAAAGTATGTAACCTGTATACGAAGGGGAGAAAGTGAGGTCTGCAGATGCTGGAGATCAAGGTTGAAACTTTATTGCTGGAACAGCACAGCAGGTCAGGCAGCATCCAGGGAACAGGAGATTCGACGTTTCGGGCACAGGCCCCTGTGCCCGAAACGTCGAATCTCCTGTTCCCTGGATGCTGCCTGACCTGCTGTGCTGTTCCAGCAATAAAGTTTCAACCTGTATACGAAGCAATGTCAGCTAACTTTACAGAGTTTGGCTGTGCCACTGTCATTAAAACATGACAATAGAGGGAATTCCGGACTGCACTTCCTTTCTATTAAATTTTTCTTCAAGCTTAAGTAATCACGTACTTGGCATTTTAACAAGCAGCCTGAGAATGGGGCTTTAGTCCAGGGACAAAAATAGAACAGTCAGGAACCAGACCAGGAAGTAAAGGAGCACTACAGAATACCACACTAATAAAAATGGAAGCACTTGAGAGTATTGCCTGGCTTGGCCACCAAAGTGCAGGATTTAAAAAAATGCAGCAAGGCAAGATATCAAATTAGAAGTTTAGCAAATGAAGCATCATTCCCTGATGCATGACTGAACTGCCAACTCCTTAAAGACACATACAAATATTTTCTGTTTAATTAACTGTGAACAAAACTGTGCAAAAACATTGATGTTATCAAGAAGCTTTGTTTCATACTTGCATTTGGTTTTTAATTGAATTTACCTAAATAAAATACACCAGGGCACATATTAGGTAAACAGTTGATGAAACAAACTGTGTTTTGTGTGTAGTTGCACGTGCATGTTGACTGCAGCAATGGGAACCCTGGGTTCATAGCAATGCCCAGCAGGGGAACGAGACCTCTACCTGACCCAATGACTCCAAACCACTGTCTCTGCTACATCCTCTGTCCATAACTTTTCACCACAAATTTACTCTGTAGAGAGACTGAACAATCAGACTCATAAATCCTGACTCGACATTCTCATTGTTTGGAAAAGGTATTGAATAACTCCCTTGATTAAATTATGTACAGTTTAAATAATAAGGCCATCTTCTAAAGATCAGAGGACATAAGGAACTGCAAATCCTTAGAGTTCATAAGCCAAATGTTGAATACCATCGAAGCCAGGCCCCATAGCCTTTGAGTTGAAAACTGTTGACCGACTTTTCCATAAGAAGTTGCTTTCAAAAACAAAAATACATTCATCCATCAACTCAATAAGTAATGTTCCGGCCAAAGGTAAAACAAACAAAGCTGCAAAGTGGCTTTTGTCAGTTCAGTAATCTGTTCCTTTTCTCATATAAACAAGCGACTAATAAGTAAAGAACTGAAGAAGAGTTAGACTGGACTTGTAACGTCAATGCTGTTTCTCTTTCCAGAAATGTAGCCAGACCTGCGAAGTTTCTCCAACATCTGCAGTTTTTGGCTTTTATTTTCAGTACGAAATTCATTAGGTTACTCTCTTTATCTCTCTATGTACCTTGCAGGAACCTTTTCACTACTTCATATTTGCCTTTCATCTGGCATTTCCAAGCCAAGAATCCCAAAATGGTCTGCTAACAAGAACAACAACAAGATGTACATAGTACCTTTAACGCAAGCTGCTTCACATGAAGCTTATAGAACAAAATGATACCGAGCAACATGAGGAGATAGTAAGTCATAGAGTCATACAGTCATAGAGATGTACAGCATGGAAACAGACCCTTCGGTCCAACCTGTCCATGCTGACCAGATATCCCAACCCAATCTAGTCCCACCTGCCAGCACCCGGCCCATATCCCTCCAAACCCTTCCTATTCATATATCCATCCAAATGCCTTTTAAATGTTGTAATTGTACCAGCCTCCACCACATCCTCTGGCAGCTCATTCCATACACGTACCACCCTCAACGTGAAAAAGTTGCCCCTTAGGCCCCTTATATTTTTCCCCTCTCACCCTAAACCTATGCCCTCTAGTTCTGGACTCCCCAACTCCAGGGAAAAGACTTTGTCTATTTATCCTATCCATGCCCCTCATAATTTTGTAAACCTCCAGAAGGTCACCCCTCAGCCTCCGACACTCCAGGGAAAACAGTTCCAGCCTGTTCAGCCTCTCCCTATAGCTCAAATCCTCCAACCCTGGCAACATTCTTGTAAATCTTTTCTGAACCCTTTCAAGTTTCACAACATCTTTCCAATAGGAAGGAGACCAGAATTGCACGCAATATTCCAACAGTGGCCTAACCAATGTCCTGTACAGCCGCAACATGAGCTCCCAACTCACTGTACTCAATGCTCTGACCAATAAAGGAAAGCGTACCAAATGCCTTCTTCACTATCCTATCTACCTGCGACTCCACTTTCAAGGAGCTATGAACCTGCACTCCAAGGTCTCTTTGTTCAGCAACACTCCCTAGAACCTTACCATTAAGTGTATAAGTCCTGCTAAGATTTGCTTTCCTAAAACGCAGCACCTCGCATTTACCTGAATTAAATTCCATCTGTCACTTCTCAGCCCATTGGCCCATCTGGTCCAGACCCTGTTGTAATCCGAGGTAACCCTGTTCGTTGTCCACTACACCTCCAATTTTGGTATCATCTGCAAACTTACTAACTGTACCTCTTATGCTTGCATCCAAATCATTTATGTAAATGACAAAAAGTAGAGGATCCAGCACCGATTCTTGTAGCACTCCACTGGTCACAGTGCCTCCAGTCTGAAAAACAACCCTCCACCACCACCCTCTGTCTTCTACCTTTGAGCCAGTTCTGTATCCAAATGGCTAGTTCTCCCTGTATTCCATGAGATCTAACCTTGCTAATCACATGGGGAACCTTGTCGACCACCTTACTGAAGTCCATATTGATCACATCTACTGCTCTGCCCTCATCAATCTTCTTTGTTACTGAGATGACGCAGCTTGGTCAAAAAAATAGATTTAAGGAGTGTGATAAAAGAGGGAATTAAGATAAATAAGGGGAGAAGTGTGGAGCTGGAGATGTAGGCATCTGAAGGCATGGCCATCAATAGTGGAAACTTGTAGTTTATTTGATAGAGGTGTACAAGATGATGCGAGGCATAGATAGAGCGAATAGTCAGAGATTTTATCCCAGGGCAGAAATGGCTTTCACAGGGGGACATAATGTTAGGGTTATTGGAGGATAGTTGAGGGGAGATGTCAGAGGTAGGTTCTTTACACAGAGTGGTGGATCCATGGAATGCACTGCCAACAGTGTTAGTAGAGTCAGATACATTAGGGACATTTAAGCGACTCTTGGATAGGCACATGGATGATAGTAAAATGCAGGGTATTTGGGTTAGTTTGGTCTTAGTGTAGGATAAAAGATCGGCACAAAACTGCGGGCCGTAGGTCCTGTACTGTGCTGTACTATTTTGTGTTCGATGGAATGTACAAAAGGACAGAGTTAGAGGAGGACTGTAGGTATCCTGAAGTGTTGTTGGGCAGGAAGAGATTACAGAGATAGTAAAAGATATGGCCACAGGGAGATTTGAAAATAAGAATTAGAATTTTAAGTTAAGATGCTGCTTTACCATGAACCAGTGAAGATCAGTGAGCGAAGAGGTGGCAGGGGAACGGGACTAGCTGCAAGGTAAAACTTAGGTAGCAGAGTTTCCGATGACCTCAGGTTTATGGAAGGTAGAATATAGGAAAGCCATCAGGAGTGTGATTGCCGTTGTAAATTTTGTTCATGCGTTACTCATGCTATCACTAATGATACTCATTTACTCACTAATGCTTTTGAGGTATACACACTTGCCATAACTGGCAAACACATTGAACAGAAAACATTATTCCGCTGGCTGCACATGAGATTGTACAACTTGGCCAGCAAATGTTGCTTTGTATGATAATGTGAAATTCATCTGAAATAACTGCAATTGGCATCCTGTGACAAACTATTGTTCCCAGTAAAAGCTGAAGGCAGAGAGGGGAGGCACATAAGCCTGTTCCTTCTTGAAATAGTCTTTCACAATCTTTCAGACACGGAACTGAACCAGCCATAAAATTACTGTAGCTACAAGAGTAGCTCAGAGATTAGGAATCCTGCAGTGAGCAACTCCTGTCCAACTCCAACAGCCTATTCACCATCTACGATGCATAAGTCAGGAGTGTAATGGCATAGTCCCAATGCCTGGATGAGTACAGCTTCAACAACACACAAGCTTGGCACCATCCAGGTCAAAGCAGCCTGTTTGGTGAGCATTGCATAAACATGGACTCCCTTCACCACTGAGGCATTGCAACAGCAGTGTGTACCATCTACAAGACGCATCACAAGTATTTGCCAAGGCATTTTCGATAGCACCTTTCAAACTCATGACCACTTCCATCTAGAAGGGCAAGACCAACAGATACATGGGATCACCACAACCTGTACATTCTTCTGCAAGACATTCACCATCCTGACTTAAAAATGTATCCACAGTTCCAGTGCAGTTCATGGTATCCATATTTGAAGCAAGCATTAGTCGCTTGAGGAATTTCAACTCAGAATTCACAAGCTGCAGTCTGAGCTGCAGACACTGTGATACATCAGGGAGGGAGAAAGGGACCTGGACACTGTTTCCTGAGGCAGTCACATCCCATAAGTTGATTATATCAAATTTGTTCCATGGTCATGGAATGTAGGGCGTGAGACAGGTAGAGGGATTCAGAATTTTTAGCTTTGGGGGAGCTTCAGACAGTGTCCTTGTTCAATAAGTACAAAGTTCTTATTCCCAGTGGACAAGGGCACAGCCTGTTGGGAAGATAAGCAAACTGACTACAGCATCATGATCTATAGTGCCATTCAAGAGGGAGGAGGAAAGATAAATATAGTACTAATAAGGGATAGTATTGTAAGAAGAACGGACACTGTACTATGCAACAACATCCAAAGAATTACGTTACCTAGCTGGTGCTAAAGTTAAGAACATCTTTTTCTGAACTGGAGAGTAACTGGGCATGGGAGGGTAAGATACCAGTTGTTGTAGTCCATGTAAATAAAAAAAAAATGAGACTGGGAAAAAATTCCTACTGAGGGATTATGGGCACCCTAGGCTAAATTTGAAAAAGCAGCCTATCTGAGCCACATGTAAATTGGTGCAGGATAAATTAGATTAGCGAGGTAAGTGCCTGGTTCAAAGATTTGTGTGGGAGAACAGGGGCACTGGCACCAGTATTGGGGAAAGTAAAAGCTGTTCAGCTCGGATGGACTTCATTTGAACCATACAGGTACAAGTGTCCAGGCGAATTGTCTAACTTCATCTGTAGGTAGACATTTAAAGTAATTAGTGGAAACAAGGGTTCAGTTGAAGGAAAATTTAAAAATCAAAAAGAAACAATTGAGCAGAGGTTCAGGTTAAGAGGTGCATTATAATCAAAGTGTTAAAGGATAGTTAAAAAGCATACACAGAAGTGTGCAGCAGAAATGAGAATCAGACTAAGAAAGTCAATGCTTCAGGCTCTTTATCTAAATGCACGCAGCATTTGTAACAAAGTAGATGAATTAACGGCACAAATAGAAATAAGTGAATCTGACCTGATAGCAAGTACAGAGAGGTGATTGCACAGTGACCAAGGATATTCAAAGTTAGAGAAGAATAGGCACAAAGGAGTGTATCAGTGCAGTGGGAAGGAGTGACATTAGTGCATAGACAATGTCACGCAGAATTGATATGAGTGGAAATAATGAATAGCAAGGGAAAGAAGCCCCGAAGGTGTTGCCTCAATGCATGACAAAATACAATTCAGGAGATAATGTAGGTATGAAGAAAGGCACCACTATCGGCATGAATGATTTTAATCAGCGTATTGACGAGTCAGAGTGGAAAAGTGTGGGCCTGGAAAAGCACAGGGTAAGGTAAGCATCTGAGGAGCAGGAGAGTCAACATTCCTGATGAAGGGCTTATGCCCAAAATATTGACACTCCTGTTCCTCAATGCTGCCTGAGGTGCTGTGTTTTTCCAGCGCCACACTTTTCGACGCTGAATCGTCAGCATCAGCAGTCCTCACTTTCTCCATATTGACTAGACAAATTGGTTGGGCAAGGTTTTCATGGAAGACAAATTTGTCAAGTGCATCAGCAATTGTTTCTTAAACAGTGTGCTGCAGAACCTACCTATGAACAAGCGATTTTAGATCTAGCAATGTGTATAAGTTAGGATTCATGAGAAATCTTGTGGTTAAGAACTCTCTGGGCATTAGTGATCATGATATGAGAGGATCTCAAATCCAGTTTGAAGAGGAGCAATTCAGATCTCAAACCAATGTCCTCAATTTAAATAAGGGAAATTAATGAGTGATGAAAAGGGAATTCTCTAAACAGGACTTGGAAAATAGACTAAGGGATCGTTGGATGAGCAGCGGCAGACATTTGATAACATGCAGCAAAAAATTATTCTTGTCAAAACAAAGGACTTGATGAGAAGAATAAAAATCATTAAGTAGACTGTCCAATCAAAACTTAAGGTTTACAAGGTGGTGAAACCAGTGATTGACCGAGGTATTGGGACTTTGTTAAGAACCAGCAAGATTTGACCAAAAAGCTAAAAAAAATGAAGAGAATTTACGATGGAAGTAAATGGGCAAGAAATATAAAAACAAACACCAAGAGTTTCTATAGGCGCATGCCAAAAAAGAACATCTAGAGTAAGTGTGGGACACTTGGAGGATACAACTAGGAAGTGAATCCAAGTTAACTCTCAAATTTTGTGTCATATTTCTGGATAATTGCTCAGATCTCAAAGCCTTCTTGTCCCAGAGAAAGCTTTGTGCTTGTACATCTCCTTCTGATACTGTATAGACATTGAGCAGACAGATGAACCATGCATGTTGCAGGTTCATGGACTGATAGAAAAGGCAAAATTTTACTGAACCCGCATTGATAAGCCAATAAAACGGACTGCACAGCAGCAAATCTCCTCAATAATGGAGAATCTCAGGGCTCATGGTTCTCTTACCTGGTTCCAATATCATGGAAAAGGCACAAGATAAAGTCTTTTCTTTATGTATGCCTACACTAACCATACTGAGCAAGTGCCTAAAGCAATGAATGGCAGGACTTGACATGTATAGTCTCTCAAAGCGATGCTGGATTTCAACCCAGGTATGACACGCAAATAACTCAATGTGCCTGACAGCATGCAGCCAGTCTTTGAGGAATAATCATATTCCTAGTAGTGCTTGCCAAAGTTGCCAACAATCCACAGATGCTCTTTGTAAAGTGCAGTTAGTTATAGGTAAATGACTGGGCTATCAATATACACACTCTTAGAGATAACTGAAAAGTTGCAATCTGCTCCTTTTGAACTAAAAGCCACGTGATTAATCTTACAGGGATCATATCCTCTCTGAGGTTTCCTTCATTGTGAAGCAATTCTGTCAAAAACAGCAGACCCAAAATTGGCAATGTTCCAGTGCTCTTCTAATGTCCATCGCTCTCGGTTATTAATTTATACTATCCTCTGACACTGTGATACTTACACCACAGCTTTCAATCCCTGGCACCAGTCCAAGCTTCCATGTTGATTTAAAGTTGGATGCAACCCAGCGGAACAGATAGAGGGAGAGGAGATCTAATATCAGTTGTAGAGGCAGGAAATTAAATAATTTCAATATGACAGTACTGAGGTAGTGGAGCCACAGCAGATGGCGATTATTGCTCAAAATGAGCAGGAGCAGAAAGAAAATGCATTCGTGAATGTTAGAAAGAATGAGGGTGAGAATTATTGTTGTGTGAAGTTTGACATTTCTTTTACATGCAAGTATATTTTAAAAATTACACTCTTATGGGTGTAATGCTGGTAAGACCACATTTATTGTCAATGTCTAACTATTTTGATTATTTTACAATTAAGTGTCTTCCTGATCCATTTCAAAAAGTATTAAAAAGTTAACCAGTTAAATGTGGAAATTGAATCATGTTTAAGACATAATGGGTGGGAATGGCAGGGTTCATTTTTACATGTCATTCATGAATCAGTTGGCACTCTTGTGCAATCAAGCAGCTTTCTCAGTCATTCGTGTATTGGTGCCATGCCACATATGGCCAACTTCATTGAATTCGATTTCACAATTTACAAAAGAGGGATTTGAGTTTACAACATTTGGCTTGCCAAGTTTATGTAATAAATGTTACACTATTCTGTTGAATAAAATAGCACTTAGAGCTAGAATAATGCCAAATAGTAGAAAAACATGAATGAATTTGGTTGTTGAAATTCTATACTATGCAAGCAAGTTGGCCACTTTGGTTCTCAAACTTCTAAGGATCCTGGCAAACTCCAATAGTCAGGTTAGCAGAACTATTGAAAAAATACCGACTACTAGATCATCTCAATGACTTTGAGAGCGTCCAGACACAACTTTCCATCCATCCTATATCAGATCAATGCCATTGGAACCATTGGGACAGACCCATACATTGGGAGTTCCCATTTATCAGATTAATTAGCTCCTACTGTAAGATTACAGTATTGAGTTCAAGCAAAATCGTCTCCAGCACAAAACAAGTAAGCCCCACCAGAGAGAATAATCGTTATCCTACAGAATTAGAATCAGTATCCCTATTGTGTGGAAACAGGTCCTTTGGCGCAACAAGTCAACACCGATCCTCCTAAGAATAACCCACCCAGACCCATTCCCCTACCCTTAACTAATTGCGTAAAATATGGGTAATTTAGCACGGCCAATTCACTTAACCTGCAAATCTTTGGATTGTGGGAGGAAACCGGAGCAAACCCACGCAGAGAATGTGCAAACTCCACACAGACAGCCGCCTAAACTGGAATCAAACCCAGGTCCCTGGCACTGGAAGGCAGCAGTGCTAACCACTGAGCCACCGTGCCACCCTATCCTGAAAAAGATTACTTATATTGACTTTACTGTACAAATCTCTTTGCCAGTTCCCTAGGTCAGGGTTTTCAGGAATTAAGTGAGTCTATTGAACATGTTGCTACATTTAGCTTATCATAGCTTGTGATCAATGCTGCTGGGATGTGGAGAGTGGCCATAAAGATTGCTACTTTTTAGCATGAATGCTGACACATCCAAAGGCAATAAAGGAGGAAACTACTAGTTTGTACCAAATAGGTACTGACTACATAGATAACATGGCTCTCCAAGCATGTCCTTTACTGAGATGAATGCTATTTTTCAAGGAGTTGATTGGGGCAGCCTCAATAACAAACAGTAATAACCTCTGGCCTTAAGGTTGCGACAGGCACCAGCGAATGGTTAGGATCGCGATTGATAAGAATTTTCAGCACCATACCAGTCAGAATAATAAGACAATGCAGTGAAGAAATGTACAAGTTTGTAATTTTTTCAATTCCACCTGTTTATTTCCAGACAGACGACCTGATATTCTTTTTATATAGTAATTGACATTTGTTACTGTTTTCTCCTGTACAACATATTGGAGGCATTACTATTTAGCCATTGTATAAATTTATTGGCAACAATTAAACACCATCACCCTTCATAGGACATCTGCAGGGGACTTCCTAAGCTGGAATACAGGATGAATCTTTTGGCTTCTGATTGACTCATCTGGATATTTCTCACCATTAATGCAGAACACCTTTAAATATCCAACAGCCTTTTAAAAGCAGCAGATAGAAAATAATAATATAAATTTTATGTACTCATGGGACACTGTGCATTATAACAAAGGATTAGTTCAAAGTATTGGAGTTATATGAAATACCTGAAGAGGATTGATCCTGCCAATCATGAGCCAAGATTGCATTGACAAGCTTACTATCAAGAATGACATTAATGATTGAAATTAATTGAAATGTAAGTTTTTTTTTTAAATCCTTATCTAAATACCTCATTCACATTCCTGGCCTGGACTTGGCAGTATAGGAAATGTTGAGGTTGTAGACGGCACGGTTGTGGGCGGCACGGTGGCACAATGGTTAGCACTGCTGCCTCACAGCGCTAGAGACCCGGGTTCAATTCCCGCCTCAGGCTGTGCAAACTGTGGAGTTTGCATGTTCTCCCCGTGTCTGCGTGGGTTTCCTCCGGGTGCTCCGGTTTCCTCCCACAGTCCAAAGATGTGCAGGTCAGGTGAATTGGCCATGCTAAATTGTCCATAGTGTTAGGTAAGGGGTAAATGTAGGGGTATGGGTGGGTTGCGCTTTGGCGGGGCGGTGTGGACTTGTTGGGCCGAAGGGCCTGTTTCCACACTGTAAGTAATCTAATCTAGATGATCACTGTGAAGAGTACATAACAGGTTCATGCATTGACAATATATACACAATTAAAGCAAATGTGGTGTCTCATTTATTCAGATTGTAATCCATATTGGATAATTTTTTTTAAATTAACATTTTATTCATCTTTTATCTTCTTTGTAACCCTGGCTTTCAATCTCTCTATTTCAATATTTGTACATGATTTGGATTGAAATAATTGCTCTAACTCATAATTCCTGCTTTGAACTCTGTGTGGTTCATGTCCCACCTGCCCTGGAAGTGTGGCATAACACAGCTGAACAGGTAGATTTAAAAGTAATTCTCACAGCAAGCCAGGAGCCATCACTTTGATTTGTTTTGAAGCCAACCTAATTTTCTCTTATGTTGTTTGGCATCAAATTTTGTTTCGTATCTAGAGTGTGTGAAGAATTAAAATATTGACAACTAACTTATGATCATCAGTCAGGTTTGTGGTGCGGTGCATTTGAAGATATGAAAGCTACATCAATGGGTCTAACACACACGCACAGCATCTATTTCAAATCAACAAAATAGGGGATAGCCATTTTGTGGTTCATTGCTCAGAGAAAACCTGCTTTAATTTAAACAAAACTTGCTAGTAAACTGTCAGTCATCATCTAAGATGAGAGTGTGAATTAGAAAATTAAACAGATCAACCATCATCTCATTGAATGGCTGAGTAGGTTTGTGGAGCCAAGTGACCTACTTTTGCTCCCATTTCATATGTTTGTACCTAACTTGTGCATTCTCCATTGTAATCCACTTGCCAACCAATCAGCACTCTCCTCCTGTACAGAATACAGTAAATGATCCTTTTCCTGATATTTCTTGAAAATATCTGAATGAGAGCAAGTTGAAAATTATGGAAGACAAAATACACATTTAAAAAATTCAAAATTATTTAATGAAGGCTTAACTAACATAGCTAATCATAAAACTGAACTAACCTCTGGAAGCCACATGGATATCTTTAAACTGGCATGAGAAAGATTAAGCACTCAATTTGAGAATTTCAGCTCGTCTACCATTCCCTTCATCCATAAGACCATAAAATATAGGAGCAATATAGGACATTCAGCCCACTCCACCATTCAAAGAAATTATGGTTGTGGCTAATCTAATAATCCTCAACTCCAATTTCCTGCCTTGCTTACCTTACTGATAAAAAATATGGCTTTCTGAACCTTGCATCTTCTTCGCAACCCAAGCTCCACTGGCCTCTGCGGTAAAGAATTCCACATATCCAAAGACAAAAAAACTGCTTTTTGATGCCCCTAGCTACTTTGATGCTATTCCTTTAGGAAGGATGATTTGAGTCATTTTCCTTAATTATCCTTGCCTAACACAGTTTGAGATGCTTCACTGAATTAGCCCCTAGATATAGATGGAGTTGACACACAGAGCAGCTCGATGGAGAGTTAAGGTCAGGCCCCCTGCAGCACTCAAAACTAGTACCAGCTGTATTGGAACAATAAATCAGTGATGGGTTTATGAAAGTGTGTGTGAGAGAAAGAAAAATATAAGCTACTTTGGATGATCATTGTTCAGTGAAAATGCAGCAGAGAGATTGCACAAACATTTTGAAATACAATTTGACTGCAGACCTAGAAGGCAGTAATAAAAAGAGGAAGAAATTTATCTTGAGCCAAACCAGGCACAAAATCATTCTGCGTAGCAATCTTTGTCAGTCTGAGACCAGGGCCAAACTGGGCTTCAGGCATCATTTAATTTCAATGGCGCTGGCAAGCTGTAGGCACACTGTCATTGCACAGCCTTTGGAGGTGGGCAGAATCAAGATTGATTCTGGGCAAGCCTTGGACAGGAGTATTTTTGAGATCCCAGGTGTAGCAACTCTACATATTCAGGCATACAAAATTAAAGACGGAAAATTCCTTGAACGTTTTTGAAGCAGCCACCAGTAATTTAAAGATCCAGTAGTCAATAGTTGCAACCTTTCATTCCTGATGAAGGGCTTTTGCCCGAAACATCGATTTTCCTGCTCCTCGAATGCTGCCTGACCTGTTGTGCTTTTCCAGCACCACTCTAATCTAGACTCTGATTTCCAGCATCTGCAGTCCTCACTTTTGTCTAATAGTTGCAATCTGACTATTGCAACTAGCCAAGGTCCTCTTTCTTCTTATTTTTAACAAATCTAATGACCATTTCAGGTTGGACCCCCAAGACAACTAAAGGTTGCATAAACTAAAATGGCGGAGGAGAAAGTGAGGACTGCAGATGCTGGAGATCAGAGCTGAAAATGTGTTGCTGGAAAAGCGCAGCAGGTCAGGCAGCATCCAGGGAACAGGAGAATCGACGTTTCGGGCATAAGCCCTTCTTCAGGAAGGGCTTATGCCCGAAACGTCGATTCTCCTCTTCCCTGGATGCTGCCTGACCTGCTGCGCTTTTCCAGCAACACATTTTCAGCTCTAAACTAAAATGGCATCAACCTCAACTGTGTTCTAGGTCCCATAATGGGTCAAAATACAATATTTGGAAGCTAATAATCATTAATAGAGTCACAAACTCTTAGCATTCACCTGTACCTGTGTTTTTGTTTTGCTGCTGTTTACCTATAATTTACTTATCTATGCTCACAAGACAAAGATTTTCATTGTGTCTCGGTACACCTGACAGCAAGTTCAATGCAATTCAATTCAATTAAATGAGCAGCTTTTCCTTCAGGATTTTCCTTTGACTACATAATCAATGAGAGTAGTTTAAAAAGAGCAAGCTAATACACTAAAGGACTAGGTACCAAGTGGTGCAAAGGATTAGAATTATATTATTTCAGATTGAGACTTATTCTGAAATCCTTGTTAGATTATCCAAGTAAAATCTGTTCCTTTTTATGGGTGTCATGATTAATGTTGCTGCTCTCCCATCATTTCATTGTGAAGTGCAAAATTGTGTCTCAGTCTATAGCGGCACGGTGGCACAGTCTATAGCGGCACGGTTGGGCGGCACGGTGGCACAGTGGTTAGCACTGCTGCCTCACAGCGCCAGAGACCCGGGTTCAATTCCTGCCTCAGGCGACTGACTGTGTGGAGTTTGCACATTCTCCCCGTGTCTGCGTGGGTTTCCTCCGGGTGCTCCGGTTTCCTCCCACAGTCCAAAGATGTGCAGGTCAGGTGAATTGGCCATGCTAAATTGCCCGTAGTGTTAGGTTAAAAGGGGTAAATGTAGGGGTCTGGGTGGGTTACGCTTCGGCGGGTCGGTGTGGACTTGTTGGGCTGAAGGGCCTGTTTCCATACTGTAAGTAATCTAAACTAAAATAGCATATTTCAGCTTCTGGGTGCTTCCCAAATATTTTGAATTTGCCACTCTACCTCTCCTTCATTGCTTCAGATGTTCCTTAAAGCTTTTTTGGTACCTACCCTAATACCCTTATGTGGCTCAGAGTCAGATATTGTCTGCTAAAACATATGCAGGTGCCTTACTGTCTTGTTATGACTTTAAAGCTGAAATTTGTTCCTGATGTTGTTAAACCTGAAACTGTTTTCAGTTAAAATTGAAATGAAAATGTCAATCTTGCAACGAGATATATGACAGGCCAGGACACAGAAAGAATTAATTTCAATTCAGTGGACGGCATGGTGGTTCAGTAGTTAGCACTGCTGCCTCACAGTGCTTGGGACTAGGTTCGATTCTACCTTTGGGCGACTGTGTGGAGTTTGCACATTCTCCCAGTATCTTCATGGGTTTCCTCTGGGTGCTTTGGTTTCCTCCCACAGTTTAAAGATGGATTGGCATGCTAAATTGCCCATAGTGTCCAGGAATGTGTAGGCTAGGAGGCATGGGAAATGCAGCATTGCTGGGATAGGGTAGGAGGCTGGATCTGTGTGGGGTGCTCTTCAGAGAGTTGGCCTGCTTCCACATTGTAAGGATTCTATGATTCAGTTGTCCTTTCTTTATTGAAAAACAATCAATAATCATAAACAAAGCAGATATTGCTAGCTGTGTTTCAAAGGTAAAGAGAAAGCAGAAACATTCTAATCGGACACATCCGACAACCAATTGCAAAGTGTTTGTAGGATCGTTAAAACTCATAGAAATTCCTGCTACCATATCTATCCTGCACATTTTTGAACTGTGGGAGGAAACCAGAGTAAACCCGCACTGGCACGGGGAGAATATGCAAACTCCACACAGTCAGTCGCCTGAGGTGGGAATTGAACCCAGGTCTCTGCGCTGTGAGGCAGCAGTGCTAACCACTGTGCCATTCACTTGACACACTGCCAAAGACTTCTTGCCCAAATAGTCAACCATAAGTCAAATGGTTGTGAATGCAATTCTCATTCCAGGATTTGAGCTAAAGAAAATCAAGTACTAAGGGTACTGTCAAAGGTGTCAACTTTTGGATGGGATGTTAAACTGAGACACCTGTTTGCACTCTCAGGTGAATATAAAAGATCTTTTGGCCTTATATTGTAAAAGGGAACTAGGGAGGTATTCCTGATTCATTAACAATATTATCAGTTCAAAAAGAATATTTAGTCATTACCACATTGTAGTTTGTGAGAGCTTGCACTGCACAAATTGCCTGCCATATTTCCCACATGCAACAGTGTCTATGTTGACAGGGTGTTTCATTGTTCTAAAGTGCTCTGGGATGACCCATTATTATGAAAGGTGTGATATAGGTAAAATTTGTTTTCCGAATAGAACCTCTGGCCTGTGTGCTGCTAAACTTCCATATGCTGAAAAATACCCCAATTCTGTCCAATCTCAAGACTACTCCTAATGCTACTAATGCTTGGAATTGTGCTGAACGCAGCTGAAATTTACCATTACTGAATTTTGCTGAATGCCAGTACCCAAAACCAAATGGCATTACAATACTGATAAAAGAATGTGTCACTTTTATAAATAATAGCTGTTGATTTATTTTTACAGAATATTGGACAGAAGTATAGAATCTAACATTCAAATAACCAGAGATCTGTGCAATAAAGGGACTTGTAAATTACGTACATACCTGACATCAGCGGCCTTGAGGTACCTTACACAAACAATGCCAATATTGTTAATGACCAAAGGCATCATGTAAAACATTCAAATGTAAAATGTTAATTCAAAAGGCTTTCTAGAGTTTATAGCATTCTGATTAAATATATACAACAGGAGTCATTATGTAATACCAAGAACTCATAACATGATACTAATATATACATGAAACAGACTGTGCTGATGTGGAGTTTCATTCCACTTAACAATACTGTGTAATAAAAATATATGGTACTTTATATAGTCACAAAACTCCACTGGAACAGTTTTGACATGGTGCAAGTTTAAAATATTAACTGTGAACTCATAGCAATCAAAAATCCCTCTTCTCCTGTCTCCATCACTTCATGAAACTTACCCTCATCATATGAAATAAAACAGGTTATTGTCTGGTATTGTTCTTAGAGTCCCATTAATTTGCTATCTACATTTGATGCAGTTCAGTGGCAATATATCCAATTGAAATCAAGAAATTCTATAACATTGTCAAATGTTGACTGTGGTAACATTCTACAGAGCTAAGTGCAAACGATTTAGGTTCTTTTTCACATTGCAGCTTTATTTGACTAGAATTGAACTTAATTTACAACAAACTTAATTAAAATACATACCTAATATATTTGTTTATATGTAATCACTTTGTAACAGATTAAAATTTATTCCTTTTAAGACAAAAGTGACAAGGCCACAAACTTGATATTACCTTGCCACCAATGACCTTTAGCACAGGTATTAAGTGCGACTACACCTCCCTGCACATTTCACACACATTAAAACTGAAACATTATTTATTCCACTAATTTCAAAACCCAAGCTTCCAAGGTGCTAAAACATCAAGGGATTTTGCTGAAACTATTCCTTTCCTCTTAGCCCTACAGCAAATAGGATGTTGCAGTGGCAGGAAACATTGCAAGGCAGCAGCAGTATGGGGAAATATGAATCTCATACAAAGAGAATGTTACGCAGGTATCTTCTTCACATGCTGATTCTAAGTGTGGTCAATGTTAGATGGATTGTCTATACCATAGATAGATTATAATAGTTCCTTCACATGTGCTGATGAACAAGCCAACACATTACTCCTGTACATTTTTAAAGACTGGTAATCACTTTATTCCTGGCTAGTGACTTCCACAGAACAGTCATTGGGAAGTTTCCTGTACCATCATCCATTGGCAAAATCATTCCAAAGAAGCTCATATTAGTTGCCATCAATCTATACTACACAGGAGAAATTAGCTCAATTCAGAAACCTCCAGAATAACTAAGGTCAGATCTGTAACATTTTGCAAATTTTGATCCTGAATCCTCAATCAAACCATTTTCTAAGCTACAGAAACAAAGTGAAAAATTGCCCTGTTGCTTCAGCTTGCAGAATTTTCCAGAACTGTATGCGATTAAAGGTGCAACACCACCATTTATCTTCTGTCAGACCAGCTCCTTCAGTGAATTGTACAATGGTGCTTAACAAACACTCATTAACAAGATAAACTACATCTTGTAATTCAGCTGAAGGCTAATTGTACTTTTCAGATAAACATACAGCTCTTTGTATAAAGAAAGTTGTTTTATTGTGCAAGTATTTATAAGGTTGAAGTACGTATAAGTTAAAAAAATGTATTTCTATGTATGAATATGACTGTATTCCTGATGAAGGGCTTTTGCCCGAAACGTTGATTTTACTGCTCCTCGGATGCTGCCTGACCTGCTGTGCTTTTCCAGCACCACTCTAATCTAGACTCTGGTTTCCAGCATCTGCAGTCATTGTTTTTACCTATATATTAAATACCCTGTTGTACCCCATATTGTTCACATTTCAATGTGTAGCACGAAAGACACAATCAGAGGCTATACTTAATGACTATGTGGAGCAAAAGACAAAAAGTGGATAAAATAGCTAAGGACTCCAAGGTGCTGTCCCTCATTTTATGCTGCTTGGAATAGGAAGACTGGCAGATGTGAAGAATTAAATAATCTTTATCAACAGTGCCTTTTTGAAAATCAGCTGGTCTTTCTTGCTCATAGTTTATAGAATCTGATGTAACATAAATGTGACATTGGCCTGAATTTTGTTAATGAAAAAGAGGGTCTCAATCTTAAACAAAATAGTATTTGAGATAGGATTCCTAATTTTCCACCCCCAAAACTGGCACCTCTCATTTCCAGCTTGGGAGGGTGGAGATGCTGCTAATTAGGAAGCAAGGCTGACCCAGCCTCTGATTGGCTGACAGCTCTTGGAGACATGCACTTCCTTCAGAGGAGCCTGGGAACCCCAGCTGCATGGAGGTAAATACCTCGAATTGGGATTTAGTCCCATCAGAGCAAACAGAAAAGGCCACAGCAGGGTTACCTTCATGGACGGGACCATCAGTGCAGAAATTCATATTGTTGTCTCCCTCAGTGGCCTATAGGACAGCCAGCAATTCACAATAAGTCAGGACTTATACACTTAATGGTAAGGTCCTAGGGAGTGTTGCTGAACAAAGAGACCTTGGAATGCAGGTTCATAACTCCTTGAAAGTGGAGTCGCAGGTAGATAGGATAGTGAAGAATATGTTTGGTATGCTTTCCTTTATTGGTCAGAGTACTGAGTCAAACTCAAATCAAATTAAAATTTCAATCTATGCTGATTTTGCTGTTCTTTTAAGTGAGACATGTCACACTTTTTGTCCTCTCAGATAGTAAGATCCCCTGGAATTATTAGAGGAACTGAAAGGGACTTAGAGTCATAGAGATGTACAGCATCGAAACAGACCCTTCGGTCCAACCCGTCCATGCCGACCAGATATCCCAACCCAATCTAGTCCCACCTGCCAGCATTTGGCCCATATCCCTCCAAACCCTTCCTATTCATATACCCATCCAAATGCCTCTTAAATGTTGCAATTGTACCAGCCTCCACCACTTCCTCTGGCAGCTCATTCCATACACGTACCACCCTCTGTGTGAAAAGGTTGCCCCTAGGTCTCTTTTATATCTTTCCCCTCTCACCTTAAACCTATGCCCTCTAGTTCTGGAATCCCCAACCCCAGGGAAAATACTTTGTCTATTTACCGTATCCATGCCTCTCATAATTTTATAAACTTCTATAAGGTCACCCTTCAGCCTCCGACGCTCCAGGGAACGCAGCCCTAGTCTGTTCAGCCTCTCCCTATAGCTCAAATCCTCCAACCCTGGCAACATCCTTGTAAGTCTTTTCTGAACCCTTTCAAGTTTCACAACATCTTTCCAATAGGAAGGAGACCAGAATTGCATGCAATATTTCAACAGTGGCCTAACCAATGTCCTATACAGCTGCAACATGATCTCCCAACTCCTGTACTCAATACTCTGACCAATAAAGGAAAGCATACCAAACACCTTCTTCACTATCCTATCTACCCGCGACTCCATTTTCAAGGAGCTATGAACCTGCACTCCAAGGTCCCTTTGTTCAGCAACACTCCCTAGGACCTTACCATTAAGTGTATAAGTCCTGCTAAGATTTGCTTTCCCAAAATGTAGCACCTCGCATTTATCTAAATTAAACTCCATCTGCCACTTCTCAGCCCATTGGCCCATCTGGTCAAGATCCTGTTGTAATCTGAGGTAACCCTCTTCGCTGTGCATTACACCTCCAATTTTGGTGTCATCTGTAAACTTACTAACTGTACCTCTTATGCTTGCATCCAAATCATTTATGTAAATGACAAAAAAGTAGAGGGCCCAGCACCGATCCTTGTGGCACTCCACTGGTCACAGGCCTCCAGTCTGAAAAATAACCCTCCACCACCGCCCTCTGTCTTCTACCTTTGAGCCAGTTCTTATCCAAATGGCTAGTTCTCCCTGTATTCCATGATATCTAACCTTGCTAAACAGTCTCCCATGGGGAACCTTGTCAAACACCTGTGTCATGGTTGATACTTAAATCTCAATCATCATCAATAAAATATTGTTTTTTTGTGGAATTTGGCTATGTGCAAGTTAGCTATTTTAATTCACATACTACAATAATGACTAGTCTTTAAAAATATTTAATTTTTGTGAAGCATTTTGAGCTGAAAATATTCAACGTATGAAATCAATGCAACTCATGCCTTCCTTTCTTAGTTAAGGCACAATAACTGGTTTTGACATCCTTAGATGAAGGAAGTGCAAGACAGAGGAGCCAAATCATCAGCAAGATCTCCTACTCTTGTTGAGTGTGTTAATGAGCTAATGAGCAACTCTGTAGGATTAAATGAGGCTGTGATTCCTTCCCACAGTTGAATAATTTGTCAATGGTCATTATATATACTGACACACTGACAAAGGACTTTTTCATGAGTCACCCAAAGTACCCATTAAATAGTGGCCCCTATACCAATATATTAAGATGACAAATTTGCAGCGCAGATTAATTTGAGTTCTTCTAAGCAGTGATTGTTCAAATAACTCACAATCATTCCAAGTTAATTAGAAGTTTGATGTCTATAATAATATAGAAGTACCCAAACAGAAGGACTTCTAAATTTTACTCAATGCTTTTAGTTCTTCATTTTGTAAACAAAATGATTAATTTTCCCTTTTTTTGGATTTGCAAGTTACATTTGATATCACCTTGTTGTTATAGTGAGTAGCAGATGCCCAAATCCTCAGCTAATGTTGCTTTTGACGCAGCCATCAGACACAACAACTCTCAAATCTGTGCTCCTCCAAGCAAGGCTAGTTTCAGATGAGAATGAAAAACTGCAACAACCTTGGAAACTTGACAGCCACTAACACAATATCGGATTTAACTGGGAAGATACAATGACAATAGCCAACCAATGAGGCTAACAAAGAGCTTTTCTGGTGTACACTGAAAAGGAATCAAATTAAACAGGACATTGATTGTATCAGTCAGTGCTTTATTTGGAGAACAAGAGCAACATTCTGAAAACTTGTGTTTTCAAATAAACCTATTGGACAATAGTCTGGTGTGTGATTTTTAACTTTATTTGGAGAAGACAGAAGCTTGCAAAATACATTCAACAAAAAGGGAAGATTTAGACATCTGATCAAATCCATCACATTTTTTGTTCATGATTTTGCAATTTGAAATATCACTGCACTTCCCTTTCTCGCACCAGTTGTACCTTGATGTGATTAACAGAGACTGGTACTATGAAACCTGAGTAGCGCTATCCGGTTGCATCCTAATTAGACCCTGCAATTAGGTATCAGCAGGCAGTACAAATGACTAATGATCGTTATTAAACCATCACATGCAAAATGACTCTCTGCAAGTCTCATAACTCAAATTGTTAAAAAAGGGAGATCGACTTTACACACGGACTGCTTAAATTATAATGGAGATTTGTCATCATTTATGAAACAGAGCAGAAAGTGGTTGAAACAAAATGTGAATAGCCTAAGCCAAAACTATAAATCTCTCGAAGAACAGTTTGGATATTCCTCTGAACAATAAGATATAAATACTTCATGCATTTGTGTCAAATAGCTCTCTTCACTCTCTTCTTGCTGACTTCAACAATTTGATTTTAAACAGCTTATTGGTTATGTATGATCAATATGTCATAAATTCAATGTTAGAAGTTTCCACCTTAACCCTTAAAGCAAAATTATCACAAGTATCAACAAAAAGCTTTTCATTCCTAGATTTCACTTCATGAATTTGCCATCTTTCCATATCCTGTAAATTTAACAGACAATACAGCAATTCAAACATTGAGCATTTCTCATCCTTGTCTTGCTGTTAAAATGGCTAACACTGCCATGTCAGCACCAAGGCAAAAACAACAATGCCACCGTGCGCGAAACACTGCTTTTGATCCTGAAGGTCAAAGGTCATTGCACAACCCTTTGTAAAGTACCAGACACTAAACCATCAACAACAAATAAAAAGATCTGTTAATACACTAAAGTTGAAAGCATGGAAAAGATGGATGTGGCACTTACCTGTCAAGAGATGTCAACAAGATTGATGCGCAATTCATCAAATTGTTGATTCAGCAGCATGGAGGAAAACAAAAGAGTAAAGTTCTCATTAGTGGTCAATTCTTTTCTAGTAGATTTTCACATCTCTCTTCAATAAAAAGATAAAAAAATTCACAGTTGAATCTGGTAGTAAGGATATTAGTTTAAAAGCTGCAATGAACCATTACTAGGGCTCAGAGTTAACCCTACCTGCCTGGAGTTGGACATATATACAGCTAAAAATAAACACATTGCTGACCTTCTGAAAACCTGAAACTTCTCCATTCCCTGCAACATCTACAGGCTCTAACAGTGTTTTACCTGTATCTGGGAAGTGGGGAAGCCAGTGCCATTCTCGGCCAGACTAAAGCAGGCGCACACCTGTGAGAAGGATAAAGTGACCCTCAATTTGTGTTGACATATGTCTTCAGAAAGAGAGGTTGAGACCCTCCTATTATTTCCCCTGGATGGTATGGATGTTTTCTCACTGTCATTTAGCTGGAAGACTGGGCTGGCTATGAGCTAGTCTGATTTTTACTTGCTCGCAACTACTCTTGAACTGTCTTCCCATTCCTTATTGGCAATAAGTGGATCAGCAGCACTTAAATGAGGTCTAGTTGTTTAAAATCACTCTGGCCTCCTGTTATATGTCATAGGCTAGAAATTAAGTTGGCAAAGTGGTTTCCATCGCTGATCTGAAGTGATCAGTAAGGTCACAAATTTAATCCCTGGATTGCACTAAATTAATGATTTCAGCCTGTGCAGCACTGTGTGTGGGCACTACCCTTTGATTAAGAACTTATTTGCGAATTTCCCTGCCAAGTTAATGTGGGCCAGATTCCCTTTCACCTCAGTGAGTGGTGTTTTCTCCCAGAACGAAACCAAGCAATGTTTCTTCCTTTGTGAGACAAGAAACACGCCGACCCAGGGAGCAATCCGAGACACATCCTCAATAATGTACTCCTCATGCAAGAATTCCCATTATTCTAGTCAATTCTAAGATAATTAAAACCACCCGATGTTATTACCCTGCTGGTTTTATTCCATTTCTCTGAATTGTCTGTAATTCTCCATTCCTATCTCATCCTCAAAGATCGGTGGGTTCTGTAACACATGCCAAGAATTGTTACATTTTTGTTTCTTATTTTCAGTCATATGGATTCTGTTTTAACACAGCCCCCAGGTCTACATTCTAGTGGTGTGTTAGAGGCCTCTTTAATAATGTGAACTTCCATCCCTCGCACACCTCACCACAGCCACCAGTCCACATCTTTCCCAACCCTTCTTCCGAAACTGTTATAACCAGGCATATTGAGTTTCTACTCCTGTCCAAACTTTAGCTAGCTGTGTTATAGCTATTAGCTCATCAGTCTCTGCAATTATATATGTTTTAATTGTCCTGCAGTGCAGATTCATCAATTTCCTTGAGTATCAAACACTGCTTGCTCCAGTTTTTAATGAAATGTTGACCTTTTTTCTTTTTCCTGGTTTACAATTTTATGTTTTAATATATTTTGCTCTTTTCACATTTTGTTTCTATGTTGCACAATATGTCTCATTCAAAGAGTGATAAAGTCAGACATGTACAGCAAGGAAACACCCTTCTGTCCATCTCGTCCATGCCAATCAGATATCCTAAATTAATCGAGTCCCATTTGCCAGCTCTTCACCCATACCCCTCTAAACTCTTCCTGTTCATATACCCATCCAGATGCCTTTTAAATGTTGCAATTGTAGCAGAGTCCACCACTTCCTCTGGCAGCTCATTCCATACACACACCACTCTCTGTGTGAAAAAGTTGCCCCTTGGTCCCTTTTAAATCATTCCCTTCTCACCCTAAATCTACGCTCTCTAGTTCTGGACTCCCCCATCCCAGGGAAAATACCTTGTCCATTTATCCTATCAATGCCTCTCATGATTTTATGAACCTCTATAAGGTCACCCCTCAGCCTCTGATGCTCCAGGGAAAACGTCCTTAATGTATTTAGAAAAGCCCTTTGGATTCTCCTCAACCCTGTTTGCCAAAGCTATCTCATGTCTCCTTTTTGCCCTTCTGATTTCCCTCTTAAGTATACTCCAACTGCCTTTATACTCTATGGATTCATTTGATCTCTGCTGTCTATACCTGACATATGCTTCATTTTTTTTCTTAACCAAAACCTCAATTTCTCTAGTCACCCAGTGTTCCCTACACCTACAAGCCTTTCCTTTCACCCTAACAGGATATACCATCGCTGGACTCTCGTTATCTCGTTTTTGGAGGCTTCCTATTTTTCAGCTGTCCCTTTACCTGCAAACATCTGCCCCCAGTCAGCTTTTGAAAGTTCTTGCCTAATGCCATCAAAATTAGCCTTCCTGCAATTTAGAGCTTCAACTTTTAGGTCCGGTCTTTCCGTTTCCATCGTTATTTTAAAACTAATAGAATTATAGTCAGTGACTCCCGAGTGCTCCCCCACTGATACCTCAGTCACCTGTCCTGTCTTATTTCCCAAGAGTAGGTCAAGTTTTGAATCTTCTCTAGTTAGTACATCCATGCACTGAATCAAAAAAGTTTGGAGGAGGTAGGGGAGGCCCTTAATGAATATTTTGCTTCAGTCTTCATTACTGAGAGGGACCTTGTCATTTGTCAGGACAGTGTGAAGTGAGTTGATATGCTCAAACAGCTTGATGTTAGGAAGGAAGATGTGCTGAAAACTTCGAAAAACATAAGCATAGATAAGACTCCTCGGCCAGATGAGATATACCCAAGGTTCCCACAGGAAGCAAGGAACGAAATCGCTGCGCCTTTGGTGATGATATTTGCATTCGCACTGTACACTGGAGCCATGCCAAATAATTGGAGGGTGGAAAATGTTAATCCCTTGTTCAAGAAAGTGAATAAGGATAATGCTGGGAATTACAGACCAGTCAGTCTTACATTAGTGGTGGGAAAATTATTGGAGAGGATTCTGAGAGACAGGATTTATGATTACTTGGGAAAGCCATAGTTTGATTAGAGATAGCCAGCATGGATTTGTGAGGGCAGGACATACCTCACAAGCCTTTTTGAATTCTTTGAGGATGTGATAAAACATGTTGATGAAGGTAGAGCAGTGGATTGGTGTACATGGATTTTAGCAAGGCGTTTGATAAGATTCCACATGGTAGGCTCATTCAGAAAGTAAGGAGGAATGGGATTCAGGAAAATTGGCTGTTTGGATACAGAATTGGCTCACCCATAGAAGACAGAGGTTGGTAGTAGATGGAAAGTATTCAGCCTGGAGCTTGGTGACTAGTAGTGTTCTGCAGGGATTTGTTCTGGGAACTCTACTCTTTGTGATTTTTATAAATGACTTGAATGTGGAAGTGGCAGGGTGGGTTAGTAAGTTTGCTGATGACACGAAGGTTGGTGGAATGGTGAACAGTGTGGAGGGATGTTGTAGGTTGCACTGGGACATTGACAGGATGCAGAACTAGGCTGATAAGTGGCAGATGGAGTTCAACCTGTAAAAGTGTGAAGTAAATCACTTTGAATGCAGAATACAGGGTTAAAGGTAGATTCTCGGCAGGACTGCAGATGCTGGAGTTCAGAGTCGAGAGTGTGGTGCTGGAAAAGCACAGAAGGTCAAGCAGCATCCAAGGAGCAGGAGAATCAATGTTTCAGGCATAAGCCCTTCATCAGGAAGGACTTCATTCCTGATAAAGGACTATGCCTGAAATGTCAATTCTCCTGCTCCTCGGATGCTGCCTGACCTATTGTGCTTTTCTAGCACCACACTCTCGACTCACAACCATCACTCATAGACAAGGAAAAACTCTTGTAGGCCACCAGCCAGCTGCACAAATAAAGATAGGTATCTCCTCAATATGCATACTAGAACCTGAGCCACAAACCTTGCGGCATTATGAACCAGGTATGTGCCTTGATCTGACTTCATGGCTCCCTCTGATGAAGCATTTTGCCCAAATTCATCTCTTGATAGCAAGATTGGGAATTCACCACGAGATAATTAAAAGTTGGAACAAGTAAAGTCCCACCTGCTGCTCCAGAAGTATATTAACATCTTTGAACAGGTTGATTAGAAAATAGTTTCCCCATGCTTCAGCAGACTGGGGCATCAGTAATGCAGGTCCAATAGGTCATTACATGATACATGTATATAATAAGTAAAAGAACCATAATGTTTATGAGGATAATGTGTCTGAGCTTGTTTGGGATTGGAATGGAAGCATACAATGAAGTGAAATAAAAAGATTCAGCTGCTGGCCACAAACCGATGTCTCCACTCGATAGCGTGCTGGCTGCAGAAATAGTTTTCAGATGTCCTGAGGTTTGGATGTTGTGGTGATTTGGTGATTGAACCTAACCACATGTCCCACAGTTATTTATCTCTAAACAGCACTGTTTCAGGGCTGCCTTCAACTCAAAAGGAATCAAACAGCCACATCCTAATCCTGATTATAGAATCACTAAAGAGAGAAGGCTAGCAACAATGATGTTGTCTCAGAGCAATAATAAAATTTCAAAACCAGTTCTTATGGGCGATCCTAGACTATGAGATTCTCTTCAATATAAATAGAGTAACATTCTGCATGTTTAACATTTCGAGAATGTTCCAAGAAAAAAGTCTATCCTCAAAGATTTCTTGAAATTGCTCATGAGGTGTAGGCATTGTTGAGAAGCTTAGTGTTTAATGCTTATCCCTTGAAGTGAGCACAGCACAGTGGCTCACTTGGTAGCATTGCTACCACACAGTGCCAGGGAGCCAGACTTGATTTCAACCTCAGGTGACTGTGTGGAGTTTGCACATTCTCCCCATGTCTGCGTGGGTTTCCTCCAGGTGCTCCGTTTTCCTCCCACTTTGGATTAAGTGAGTCGACCATGCTAAATTGCACATGGTGTTCAGGCATGTGAAGGTTAGGTGCATTGGTCAGGGGTAAATATAGAGGGGTGGGTTGATGTTTGGAGGATCAGTGTGAACCTGTTGGGCTGAAGGGCCTGTTTCCACACTGTTGGGGTTCTATTCTATGAAACTTGCTGGTTTAGTTCAGTAGGTAGTTGAGAGTTAACCACATTGCTCTGAGTACGCACTAACATGTAAGTCAGACTAGGTATGGGTGACAGATGTCCTTCACCAAAGAACATATTTAGATAGATGTTTATGGCAAATGACACTAGTTACATGGTCACCAAACTAACTTTGAATTTCAGATCTTCACTGAATTCAAATTTCACCAGCTGCATGCAAGATTCAAACCCATATCCTCAGATCTTAGTCTTAGATTCTGGATTACTAGGTTCAGTGATTTATCACTATGCTATCACCATCCCTTGCAAAACTTGAGTTAATATAATCCTGCATTAAAACAAATTATAAACTGCAAAGTCTTAATAATAGAGATTTCTGATTTTGACAAGCAAAACATAGTGCTTCGGAAAGATTAAGAACTGACAACTCAGTCAATAAGTCCATAAGGGGTACTGTACTTTGCCTTGTCTGGTTGCAATTTTGGTTATTTTACATTGTTACCAAATTCTTACATTTCAACTCTTCTGCTAGCACCATCATTCAACAATCAAATATGGAGCCAAGTGAGTCACAGTTCTGTAGTGATTGTAACAAGGTCAGGCATGTGGACATCATAGAATATGAGTTCCCTGATTGGGGATGTTAATCTAACTAGTCCAATTAGATAGACAAATATTAACAGGAGTGTCAGAGATTCTATTCCTCACGACCGGCTCTGAGGAAGCTGGTTCAGTGTCAAGGAACTCCCACATGTAAATAAAGGATGATTTGGTGACAGGATACTGGCCTCTATAGAGTTATTTCAGTGACAATGAGAGAAAAACACACTCCTGAAGAAATTCACTCTTTGAGTTGGTGGTAAGTATTTCTGGCATTGTGCCATTATATGGGAAGTTTGACTCATTCACTGTTGCCATGGAAGACTGGACCCAGTATGTGGAAAAAATGCATTACTTTTTCCCGGCGAATAACATTGGGACAGTGGGAAAGCAGCAAGTAATTCTCCTGACAGCTTGTGGACCCACAGCTTTTTCAGTTATTAGGAGCCTAACTTTCCCTGAGGCACCAGATATTAAAACCTTTCAAATGAAAACAGATTTAGCTAAGGAATATTACAACCCCAAGCCTCTTGTAATTCTGAGATGCTAATGGTTTTTTACTCAGCAATTCGTGAACCAAAGTATATATATCAGGATTTTTTTACTGGTTTAAGACGACTGGACGAGGCATGTAATTCTGGTTTAACCCTTAATAAGAAGTCGAGAGACCACGTGATATTTGGCATTAATGATGTAACCATGCAAAAGTGCCTATTAACTGAAGTTCAGCTAGATTTCAGACACTACAACTGGCTTTATCATTGGAAAATGTGGCATACGGAGAATATGAATTGCACTGTATTCCGAAGGCAGTGGACACCCTTGCTAGTTTAACTGAACTTCAGGAACACTGTTTCAATTGGATAGTCTCACTCAGGACATATCCTAAACAGAGAGACTCTAGGTCAGCCCACAGCAAAACCCCAAAGGAAAGCCAAGCCTTGGTCAAGTGATTAAAAATTTCTTCAGGATCTGGGCCGTCAAGCCATTGTAGTGGCTGGCATGCAGACATGAGACAGCAAAAGAATCCCACTAGACCTAAATTGAATAAGGGAACTCATAATCTGTTATCCAGAAGAGTATGCACCCTGAAAAGTCCACTGCATCTGGGTTGGAACAGTTAAATTGTTTAACAACATCCAAACCAGAACTAATTTAAATAAATATCTGGTTAAATGGTCACCCGGTTCTAATGGCGGTCAATAAGAGTACAACAGTTTCAGTATTGCAGAACCAGTTTATAATAAAAGTTGCTCTGAACTCCAACCTTTACGTTTATGCAAGACCTTGGCTAGATTGAGATCCTACACCAGGGAACCATTACAAATTAAGGGTACAACTTCAGGTCCAATCTCTTATGAGAAGTGGCTGGCTCCATTACCAGTGATTATAGTAAAAGGTTCTGGCCCAAGCTGGATGGCACAAATTTGATTGAGAAAGATTCACATGGATTGGCTCAACATTTTTTCGATTAAGAAAATGGCTGCCTTGGTGAAGTCCTTATTAAATACCTGGAAGATTTTCAGGAAGGGTCTGGGGACTATCAGAGGAGCCAAAGCCACTTTGCATATTGACTAGGAAGCAATTCCACAATTCAGCAAGGCCTGCCCAGTCCAATTTACAAAAGCAGAGGCAGAAATCAGGAGGGTGGAAAGCAAAGAAATGGGCAGCACTGATTGTGAAGTCTGACGAATTGGTTCACCTTTGAGGGGACTTTAAACAAACATATTTTTTCTCCACTCCTCGCAGCTGGATAAATACACAATCCCTCTCATGGAAGATTTATATGTAAAACTGGGAGGGGGGTTGTCCTTCATGAAGCTGGAAGTGAGCCATATGTATTTGCAATTGCAATTAGATGATGATTCCAGAAGTTTGCTACAATTAATACCCATAATTACTGCCGCTGGAAGAATCTGTAACGGTTATAAATTTTCTGGCCACACTTCCAGTCATGCAACTACAGGGATAACACCAGCAGAGTTGCTAATGGGGAAGACTAAGCCTTATCTTCACAGATCTGGGAGGGAGGTTGTGGGGTGAAATGGCATCAGGAATGCCAGTGCTGGATACAAGATGCCATTAAGTGAGACAGACAGTTTACTTCAGGGGAAGAAGTTTGTTGGAGGAACCATGGGACTGTACCTGCATGGGTAATAGGCATGATTGACATGATGTCAGGTCCAGTGACATGTAAAATTTGGGTAAGTCCTAAACAAGTATGTAGACCATATGAAAGCTTCAAACCTGTAAACAGTATGAGAGCAAATCGTGCCCAGCTCCTCAGCTGTCTTTCTGACTGTTCTGGAACCCATGGGTTTTCCCACTCCATCAAGCATTGAAGATACCACAGTATCTGAGATGGTCACAGTAGATGTCGCTGCGTCAACACCTTTCCTGCCCAACAATAGAATGAATGTCTTCTGAGATGCACTGGGTGCAAGTGGGGAGCTACTGTGCACTATATATCGCATGTCAGAGGCAGGGTTGGAGGCGCCCGACCTGGTGTTCCACACCCCAGGAAGGGCTACAAAAAGAAAAGACTCATAGTGGGAGAGAAGTAGTGAATCTAATGAGGTCAGTCAGTGAACCTCATAGAATATGAGTTCTATGATTGGGGCTATTAATCTTGTCCAATCAGGGAGCCCTGACTGACTGATATAAACAGAGGTGTCAGACGTTCTGTTCAGTCTGAGAGCTGGCTCTGACAGAGCTGGACCAATGACAAGGACTTTCCATGTGTAATTAAAGGGTGACTTCCTAATGGAATACCAACCTCTATGGAGTTATTTCAGTTCCAGCCCAAGGAGCAACGCATGAGGTTCCAGAAATTCCCTATTTTCAAAGGAGGCATTAATTGCTTGACAGTCACCTCTTTGTCTGCACCAGAATGGCTGAAGAAGCTCTGCTCAAATTTCAAAATTAACAGATCTCTCTAGAAGCTATGATAAAGGACATAATAACAGGACATTAGAAAATAATGGCAGGATTGGGAAGAGACACTGGGGATCTATGAAAAGGCAATCAAGCTGAGCAAACCTGTTGGAGGTTTTATAAGCATGTAACTAGAATAATAGATAAGGAGGAATTGGTCAATGTAATATATTTAGATTTTCAGTTTTTGATAAGATCACACACAAGAGGTGGATAAACAAAATTAGAGCATAGTGGATTAGGTGAATTATACTGGTATGGATTAAGAACTGATTATTGAACAGAAAACAGACGAAGAACAAATGAATCTTTCATCCTGTAAAGGTGACAAATTAGATCTCAGACTAAAGTTCTTTGAGCTGGGATTCAAGTACTGATCCTTGTGATTTGCCACTTGTCTTTTTTCAGGTTTGCAAGCTGTGACTAGTAGTATATACCAACTAATTTCTGGAATGAAAATATCTCTTATGAGGAAAGAGTGGGTCATTATCCACTAAAGTTTAGAAAAATGAGAGATGGTCTCATTCAAACAGGCAAGAATCTTCCAGGATGAATGCAGGATGGATGTTTCCCCATCTGGAGAGTGTAGATCCAGGGGATAGTCTCAGAATAAGGAGGAGGCCATTGAACACTGAGATGAGGAGGAGGGCTCTTCATTCACACAGTGGTGCCTCTTGAGAATCTCTGCCCCTTAGGGCTGTGGAGGTTCAGTTGTTGAGTATGACACTGATAGATTTCTACATAAGGAGTAGAAATCTGATTTCTCACTAAGGGATAGGTTGAAAATGGAAAACATTGTGTGAGTAGATCAGCTGTGATCTCACTGACTGGTGGAACATGCTGAATGGCCTACTCCTGCTCTTATTTCTTATGCTTTTACATTTTAATGTCTAATAGCATACATAATAAATAGCTGCGATAAGCAATAAAGTAGTTTGACAAAAGCTCTATAAAAGGTACTTTAGCTCTTGCTGTTATTATCATTCCAAGAAGAGACTTACATTTCACCTCACTATACTATTAACATTGTATTCCAATGAACACAAAGGACAGAAGATAATGATTTCAGATTGAATACAGACATTGTAACTGTGGAAATGATCCAGTTCCTTCAATTCACTGTGCTTCATTATTATATTAGATACAGATGGGAGTATTCTGGAACCAAAAGGGGAAAATAAACTCACACAAACTGAACTACAGGTCTAATTCAATCATTGGTTAACCTCAGACCATCATGGATATCCTTTGAATTCAACCCCTCCCCCCCTCCCCGAGCCATTTTTGAATTACCCACATTTAGTAGATAAATGGCTAACAGCTGGCAAGAAAACTGGTTCAATATTTCTCCTCAACCAGTCAGATTTAGTAACGTTGGAAGAAATAAAGAAATGTCCTAAAGGGTTTTTATTTGTAAGATGAGTGTTTCAGTTCATTGAGTTTAAATTGTTTTCCTTTCAGGGAAAGGACCATTTCTTTAATTCCTTGCCCAAAGTCAAACTACACCATTCAAGTATTGCAAGCTGCCAAGTAAAGTTTCATCCATGGTCATCCCCCTGAGGTTCCTAATACCATTCTCAGAGAATCTGCACTCTCCTGCACTATAATTCCAGATTTGTCAACATGAAAGAAATACAGTTTATTATTAGTAACAACACACAGGTTATAAATTCATTCTATGCAAGAAGCTTTTGGTTATTTGTTAAAGAAAGGAGCAAACTTTAAGTATTTCAAACCAAATTTAATTGGGAGATGCTGTTCAGACCCATGTCAGAGGCCAATAACCCATGTGCTTACTTTTACAATCATAGAAATAGATATCATGTGAAGTGATTAAACCACAGTCGTAATTATATTAAAGTGCATTTTCACTAATTATGCCAGGTGCAACAATTCTATCACAGAATTAAATGTTACTATGAAGAGATGCATGTAGCCAATACTTTCCATGACACACTCCGCAGGACAATTGCAAAAATACCAACTGTTAGACAACCACAACAATTTATACTATGGGAGAAAAGGTGCTGATTAGTTAGCAAGTAAATTCTGATTGACCAAGGTATTACTATGGAGAAAACAATAGGGTAGCATGTGCTTGCCAATATCCCTGCAATCAGTACAGTTAATTACATTATATCAGATTGAGTCTATCCACCTCTTTCTTAACTCATCCTTTCAACCTCTCTATTGCTTTGAATGTCATTGTTCACTTAAAGATTTCATTCTGGCTTTCCATCCCTGTGGAAATTGAATTCTCCTCCATTTGCTTTTCATTTGATTCAACACAAGCACTACACTGCCAATAGCCTATCCTCCTTTGTTCATACAGGGGGTACCGCATGATCTGAAAATACACCTGCCACACTTACATTGTCCACATCCAATCAAATCTGCCTCATTGATCCAAATGTGGTGTTCACACATACAAGTCATCCACTTGATGTCAGTATTTGAGGTGACCTAAATCTTTCTCAATCAGAACATTCACAAAAGTCAAGACCATTCTCTTTGATTCCCATCAGCATTCCCACTATCCCAGATACCACCTCAATGTGTGAAGAACTGTAGCTCCATTGCATCCTGCACAATCCCTTTATACAATTGTTCAGTTAGCAAAAGCAGAACTATATATCTGCTTAAAAAAAACAATTATAATCCCATTTCTTCTTTTCTGTGTTTACTCCTGGTCCATGCTTTTACCATGTCAAGGATGGACTCAAACTATATCCATGTTACAGCAATCATCCATTTTGACTAGCCAGAAGAAAGTTACTGAGGGTGATGCTGTTTAAAGTGACTCAGTACATCTGTAGTCACCATTAGAAATTTGCAAACATTATACGTAATTTCAAATGCAATAAAAGTGCCTTTTTAAGGAACAATCCCACACAAGGATTTCAGAATTGATTAACCCAGCTCTCATGTACTATGTCACATGAATGGCACTCTTCATGTGTAAACTGGATTGCATAGTCAAGCAGAATCTGCTAATTTGGATTGCTTGCTTTGTCCTAAAATCCAGCTCTTCGACCACACGATGAAACAAACTCACGACTCCAGCTCTTTGTCCTAAAATCCACCAAGTTAAGAAATATTACTGGCTGTTCAAATGAAGTGACACTTTCCACAATCGGATCATGAGAAGGTTGACAGACAATAGCAGTTCAGAAATCCAGTACGCTAATTTGAGAACAGCTTAAGCATTCCAAGAAAGAGGCAGAGCAGCAGTTCCTCTACACTCTCTCAGCATTTTCAAGTAATAAACAAAGATTCCCGATTTGGAAATGTGACAGATTTACTGGTTTTTAAAAAGCAGATTGATAATCATCATAGGGATTCTCAAACACCCTGTAGACAAATTGGAATAATGCTGTACTGAAGCAGAACTATACTGCCGTTTCATAAAAACAAGAAAAATAGGGGTATTCTGATGCGCAGACACTGTGCATTGTGAGAACAGATTAAAATTATTGCAGACTCATTTTTCATCTGTCAGTTGCAATCCTTTACCTGCTCATTCAACTGTATAATCAAAATCTACAATATACAGACCTAGCTGTGAACAAGAGCTTTGTATAGCCATGATCATTGTGTAATCATTCCACAAAGTGGCCTGTCTGCCATTAGGGTCGGATGATCACTCCATCACGGCTATGGGCCAAAATCAAAAAGTTATTTCAGAAGAAGTCAGAGGCCATGAAATTCAATAACCTTAGAAAACAGGCATGAGGACTGTGATTAATCTGTGCCTGTTACTTTCCATGCAGGCACCACACTAACCTCATGCTGTTTGCTGGTTCAGATGAGCTGCAGCATGCTGCCCATCTCTGTGCAGAGTCTGCACACTTGAGTAGGGGGTCTAAAATCCTAAGAGGTCAACCTGGGTCAAAGCATGTCTGAAATATTGAAAATATCCCTTGGGAGGAAGTGTAGTTTAGCCTAACTGGGTGCTGGAAGTCATAATGAAAATTATTTTGACTCAGTGAGAAAGGCACAAATATAGCAAGGCAAACAGAGAGTCCTCAAGGCATTTCAATGCTGCACTCAAGGGCTTGTTGGGGGCATAAACAAAAGAGGTCATAAGTCCACAGAGAGCCTCCAGCCAAATTTTGCAAAGGCAGTGTGGGCAGATACTTCTGGCAGTCAATGCAAGGAATCTAGCTCCATAGACTTGGATGCACCAGCAGTGGAGAAAGTAAATGTTGGGTTTAGTGAATGTGGTGTTGATTGGGTAGGTCACTTTGCCTTGAGAGTGACATCAAGCTACTTGAATGATGTTGTAGGTGCACCCATTCATGCTAGTAAGAAGCATTCTACCACACTCCTGACTTGCATGTAGTAGATGGTAGAGGGGCATTGTGGAGTCACTTACCTCAGAATTCCAAGTCTGTAACATCCTTCAGGGAAGGAGATTTTCTACCTTCACTTTGTCTGGTCTCCTTGTTATATAGGTTGTAACAAGGCCAGCCAAGTGGACCTCATAGAATGAGTTCCCTGATTCAGGCTGTTAACAAGGTCCAATCAAGGAGCCCTGGCTGACAGATATAAACAGGAGTGTCAGAGGTTGTATTCACTCTGAGAGCTGGTTCTGAGGAAGCCAGAAAAGCATAAAGTACTATGCATTTGTATATAAAGGGTGACTTGGTGATGAGATATCGGCCTCTATGCAATAGTAAGTGCCCCTCCAAGTCACTCACCATGCTGAATTATATCACCATTCCTCCATTATTGCTGGGCCAAAAACTTTGAACATGATGATGGGTATATCGACACTACATAGACTGCAGCAGTTCAAGAATGTAGTTCACAACTATCTAATCAAGGGCAGTTAAAAATGGGCACGATATAGTGACCTAGCCTGTGAATAACTGAAAAGAAACCTCATAATTGTAACTACAATACTGTATTATAATCTGGAAGGTTTTGAGAGGTGCGCGCTGCATTTGCAGTTTTATGTTTCTTGTTGTTTCTGCATTGAAATTGTGTACTGTTCCAAAATTCACAGTGTTTTATTACAACCCTCAAAGAACTTCATGCAATGAAATGTAATTGTATTCTTAGTGCAGTGACTGTCATGCCAATGAAATATACCAGTACATCGCGTGATTTGCAAAGTGTGTTCATGACAGCAATGATGTTCATATTAAAAAATGATGTATATTCCATATTTTGTGCAGGATCAAGGCAAGCAGATTAGATATAAAGTGACTATTGGCCAAGAAGATATACAGGTGAAGCCACAATATAGCATTCCCTGTGTACACGGTCTCAACACCCTTGAGTATTAAACAAGAGTGGTCCACCTGAGAACTGAGAAGTGTACTGATGATCATGACAAGGATTCTCAAGCAACCTGTTATTGAAACAGTAGCTAACTTGGAATTAATGCCATAACATTGTGCTGCATTTCAATACACATTTAAGTAATCCACAGAATTTTAAATCTTCCACTTTTTCTTTTTATATGATAGTTCTGAGGTTTCCACAACATTGGAATTTAGTCCAAAGTCTACACAGAGTTGTCCTGAACTGTAATCCTAATTTTCCATGATACAATCATATGATTCTTGCTACTAATCCTTGACTTACTCATAGTACCTGTTGCATCAAAACAATTAAATACTCTCCACATAATTAATTACGTTTGGATACTACTGTGCTGTATTATGGAAGAATTATTTTTGTGCTGTTGAATGGATTGTCGATATTTTTAAAATGGCTCTTTTTATCTCTCATTTATTTCAGTTACTTTTCTCAGTTTTTCATTCCATGTTCCATACTTCATAAGACCATAAGATCATAATACATAGGAGCAGAAGTTAGGCCGTTCAGCCCATTGAGTCTGCTCCATCATGCAATTATGCCTGATAAGTTTCTCATCCCAAATTCTCTCGCCTTCTCCCGTAATCCTTGATCGCCTAGATTCTCAAGAACCAATCTCAGTTTTAAATACACACAATGACCTGGCCTCCACAGCTTTCTGTGGAAATGAATTCCATAGATTCACCACTCTCTGGCTGAAGAGGTTTCTCCTTATCTCTATTCTAGAAGATCTTCCCTTTACAGTGTCCTCAGGTCCTACTCTCTTCCACCACTGGAAACAGCTTCCCAACATCGACTCTGTCCAGGCCATTCTGTACTCTGTATCTTTCAATTGGATCCCCTTCATTCTTCTAAACTCCACCCAGTATAGACCCAGAGTCCTCAAACAGGAATCAATACAGGAATCAACAAGATCTGTAAGGTGGAAAGGTGTGGAAGCTGGTACAAATGCAACATTTAGAAGGCACCTGGATGTTACATGAATAGGAACAGTTTAGAGAGGTATGGGCCAAATGCTGGCAAATGGGACTAGATTAATTTAGGATATCTGGTCAACATAGACAAGTTGGACCAAAGAGTCTGTTTCCATGCTGCACAACTCTATGATTCAATGAGAGAGATGAAAAATCCCATTTGCATTGTCTACAGTAGATCAAGAATCCAAAGTGCTTTTCAAAAATGTCAATCTGTTCTATCTGAAAATGTTATTGGATCCTTTATATTTTCCACAAACACTAATCAACGCTAACCATTTGGGCTAAATGGCTTGGTTTCCTGGAGTATACTCAGCGTAGCATAGACGGTCAACATTAGGAATGGTTAACCGAGGTAACCTTGCCCCAGTAAAAGGTGGGTGCCAGAATTTCATACATCAGACGATAGACAAGCACAAAGATGGATCTACAGGATAATCTGTGTCCTCCTACCCCATGCCAATTAAATTCCTTGCTACCAAAGTCAGATGGGTCAGTCATGGAGGACACCAGCAGCCACAACACAGGCATAACCTCTGGGGTCACATCCTGAAGAATTATATCTCTTTCATATGTTAAATGCTCAAGTACATTAAGATCTCCCTCCTGATATGTAAAAGAGATCAAGCCAATTATTGATCCATATCCAAAATAAATGTTTTATAGTTTGTTCAAGTTTATTTAAAATGCAACACATTGTTCTAATATAAAGCAGAATCTGGGACTAATTACTGCCTTACATGATCTCGTTTCCACAAAATAAATCACTTGTGAGGTTCTGACCAACCACAAAATGTCTTATGGGCATGGTATGCTACCATCACCTAGAAAAGAAATCCAGACACTATTTCCTACTCTGGACTTCAACAAGTATTTAAATAAAACCATTTCTGAAATTCGGTACCACAGTTTATTAAAACACAACTTAATACAAGGAATTGAACACAGTGCACATATATAGATGGTAAACTTGTGTGCTCATTTCACTAATAAAGTGAATTTTGGGTGGTCCTAATTTAGTTCCAAGAGGACCTAAATAGATCTATCTCATAAAAATAAGCATAATGCAGAAGAAATTATGGCTAAGAAGTCTGAGTCACAGAATCACTAAAATCTACTTCTTTAAGATCTATGAGAATAATATCACAAAGAAAAAGATGCCAGTTTTGGGGTGGCACAGTGGCTCAATGGTTAGCACTGTTGCCTCATAGTGCCAGGTTCAATTCCAGCCTCGGATGACTGTCTGCGTGGAGTTTGCACGTTGTCTCCCTGGCTGCGTGGGTTTCCTTCGGGTGCTCCAGTTTCTTCCCACAGTCCAAAGATGTGCAGGTTAGGTGAATTGGCCTTGCTAAATTGCCCATATAGTGTTCAGGGATGTGTAGTTTAGGTGCATGAGTCAGGAGGAAATGTAAAGTTATAGCGGAATGGGTCTGGGGAGTTACTCTTCAGAGGGTTGGAGAGGACTTGCTGGGCTGAAGGGCCTGTTTCCACACTACAGGAATTCTAATTCCAATGTTGGCAGGATTTAGAAAAAAAAGCAGAGCTGTACTTACTTATTTATGAAGTGTCTGATGTGATCTTAATATTTAATTTATTTGTAAGTATTTGTTAAACTGTATCTACTTGGATTAAGGCAGAGCCCGGGAGAAAACCTCAAATTTATAGAAGTCAGATAGTGTATTCTAAAAGGCAAACCTCCACTAGTCAATTAACCAGTAAAAAATAAAAAAAATGCCAAGAATAAGTTGTGGAATCATAAAAAGGTGCTCAAACAGATTGTTTTAATGGAAAGTGTTGTTAGTGGCTTTTTAGACATCTTACAAAAAATACAATGTCTTAAACCTTATCACAATCCTTTCCTCTAAATCTCGCATTTCCTGTTCTATATCTGGCTTGTGAAGCTCTCACATGTTCATTAATGCATTAAGTAAAGACTGGCATTTGGTCCCAACTCTTGGAGGTAAACTAGAATGTGTTTCATTTCCTAACAATGCTCTCGTTTTCTTTAAAGCCAACAAATCTTAGTCCCTTATGAAAATATAAACTTTAAAAATATATTTTGCATACCATCTCTCTTCAGGATCTGATCCACCAAGTTAAACTCTGCAAAAGGTGGATAATCTGCACCATCACACTGCTATCCAAGTGCCAAAGGCGAAAATTACCAACTTGCATATTTACAGAAAATTAAACTTTGTTTTTACTTCATACTTTCATGGGATATGGGCATCACTCGCAGTTTGTGTTCATCCCAAATTGAGAGATCATTGTGAGACGATAGCAAATAGTCAACCATATTGGTATGGAGTCACATGTATGCAGATCTGGGCTGATAAAAGGCAAATAACATTCGCATTATATCAGCATTAGACAATGACCACATTCAACAAAAAAGAATCCAACCATTACTCGTAGACATTCAAACACATTACCATTCAAACACACCACTACTGTCAACATTCTAGGACTTATCATTGACCAGAAACTGAACTGAACCAGTCACAGGTTAGGAATTCTATGATAAGTAATCCCCTCCTGTAGCACCATTCCCTATTCACTGTCTACAAGGCACAAGCCAGGGGTGTGTTGGAATATTCTACACTTGACTGGATGAGTGCAGCACCAACAAAACTCAAGCAGTTTGAGAGTATCCAAGACAAACCAGCCTGCCTAATTGGCACCCTTTCAACATTCACGCTCTGCACCATCGATGGTGGCAGCAGGGCATACTATCGATTAGACATACTGCAGCAAATCACCCAGGCTTCTTCGACAGCACCTTCCAAAATCATGAACTCAACTATCTGGAAGGACAAGGACATCAGATGCCTGGAAACACCAGCACCTGAAGGTTCCTCACCAAGTCACTTACCATTCTGACTTGGAAATAAGTCACTTATCCCTTCAGTGTACCTGGTTCAAAATCATAGACTTCACCTACTTCTCCACCCCAAGGATTGCAGTGGTTCAAGGAGACAGCTCACCACCATTCTCAAAGAGCAATTAAGGTGGGTAATAAAAGTTAGCCGAGCCAGTGTTGCCTACATATCATGAACAAATTTAAAACTCTAAAGGTAGTTCATAGGCACCTTAACAAATAAGTTTTAACACTGTGGTATATTTTGAGATACAATGATAGCAAAGAGGTAGGTTAGCAGAGTTCAGTGAGTAAAGGTACAGACAGACTTGAAAACAAGGATGAGAATTTTAAAATGAAAGATTGCCAAACCAGGGAAACAATGCAATTTAATGAGTCAAAGTGAACTGTACATTGTATGAGTTAGCTTTTCAATGAGTTCAAGTCTTTGGCAGGTGGAAGATGGAAGGCTGACCAGGAGAGCAATTAACATACAAAATGTACCCAGCTCCTTCAGATAGAGATACGGGAACAAATAGGTAAAAAGAATGGTTCCTGATAGACAAATAAAACTGACACTATGAACACCAAGAATTAATGACTTAGACAGAAAACCACTTCTTGCTTTGAAATTCAAAACAAAATTCCATCTTAAAAATCCATTGGGCAGGACAGTTTAGCGTTTATTTCTAATTTTTTTTCATTATCACTTCAACTGTGTTAGGAGAGAACAAGAACAAAATATGGACCCTACAATATTCAAGTAACAGAATTGAGGAAAGGTTGCCTGAGTAAGTGTTTCTGCCTTGTCAGGAAGGGGTCTGAATGACGTTTTCAGATTAGCAAGGCGGCTGTAAGTGAACTTCTGTTCATGTTTGCACGAGATAAAATCTGCAAGTTCAATATGAACATTTCCACCACCAATACATTAATACTAGTTGTTAATTATGATATTCTAAAAACCAAGAAGATCACTATTAGTAGATTATAAAACAATCAAGACAGCATTCAAGAATTTATTATTGGAGGCATAGAATTCAAAAGGCAGGAAGTAAAGCTAAACCTTTATAAAACACTAATGCAGTCATGTCTGGGAGTACGGTGTCAAAGTCTGGGCACCACATTTAAGGAAGGATTTGAAGGCTTAGGAGAAGTTACAGATAAAATTTATTATAATGGTTCCAGGAAAGAGGGATTACAGTTATGAGAATAGACTGGGGAAACTGAAGTTGTTCTCCATAAATATTCAAGCATATGAGTTAGGAGAAGGAGTAGGGCATTTATTGCCGCAAGCATAATCCTTTATTCAATAAGATCAAGGCGGATATGATTGTAATCTCAAATCCACACCTCTGCCTACCCTTGCTTTACTTTCAATCCCTTGCTTAACAAGAAACTATCTGCCTCGGCCTTAAAAATATTCAAGGACTCTACTTCCACCTCTGCTTCAGGGAAAGCGTTTCAAAAACTGATGAAGCTAAGAGAAAAAGTTTCATCCCCCCTCTGTTTTTACTGGGCAACCCCTGATTTTTAAACTCTGACCCCTACTTCTAAATCTTCCCAGAAGAGGAACAATCCACTCCATATCTGCGCTGTTAAGACCCGTCAAGTTTTTATTTGTTCTAATAATCACCTCTTGCTCTTTTCAAGTCCAGTTGATACAAAACTAGGCTGTCTAACCTTTCCTCATAAAACAATCTTTTCATTCCTGGTATTAGTCTGGTAAAACTTCTTTGAATTGCCTTCAACATATTTAGATCCTTCCTTAAGTAAGGTGATCAATACTATGCAGAATACTCCAGATGCAGATTCACACATGCCCTCTAGAAATGAAAAGTAACCTCCTGATATTTGTGCACAATGCTCCTCACAAAAAAATGATAACATTCTATGAGCTATTCTAATTACTTGTCATACCTACATCTCAAGGTACCTAGATGTCTCTGTGTCTCAAAGCACTGCAATCTCTCACTATTTAGATAATATGTTTCTTTTTTATTCTTCATTCTCCAAGATGGACATTTTCACATCTTTCCACATTATGTTCCATTTGCCACAGTTTTGACAACTCTTTTAACTTATCAATGCATTGTTTGGCGACTCCTTATGCCCTCTTTACGTCTTACTTTCTTATATATATCCTGTATCATCAATAAATTTATACCGTTCATCTCTTCATCCAAGTCAATTATATAAAAGTTTGTAGTACTGATCACTTTTCTGATGATTCCAAAGACATTCCTACTTCTGCAATTGGGCTCCCATTTATCTTCCAACAATTGGCTTTGGCATGAGTGGTCTAACTGCAATGTTCATGTCTTTGTTTATCATCTTCTGATTCTAATCTTACCCCTTTAATATATTGGTGTCCTTCTGTTTTTTCTAAAACCAGTATCTTTTCCATTCAGAGATTTTCTATTCCTCCAATTTCCTTGTGGATTTCCACATGACCATTTCCCCGTCTTCAGTTGTCTGTGCAAGATATCAAAGGTTTCTGCTCGAACTGCTGTTTCTCTGATCATTAAAAGATGATGCTCAGCTGAACATATCTGCAGGAATGCTATTTCTTAATTCTCCCATAATCATACTGTCCCTTACACTTTCATTTATTTCTCTAGGCTGACTGATCGAAATGACTGATCCCATAACATTTCTTGCTGCCTTGAAAATTCCACACATGTATCATTATGTTTATTTCTTGTAGCTCTATAGTTTAATTGATAAGCTTCAGGCACAAGCTCATAAACATTGAGTACTTATTTTTGACAGCTACTTAGTCTGCTGATTGTTTATCAGACAAATTGGCAAATGCCATCATAGCTTTAACATTCAAAACATTAAGTTTGGCCAAAACACTTTTGAGAGTTAGAGGTGTACAGCATAGAAACAGACCCTTCGGTCCAACTCATTCATGCCTACCAGATATCCTAATAAATCTAGTCCCATTTGCCAGCATTTGGCCCATATCCCTCGCAATGCTTCCTATTCATTTGCTCATCCAGATGCCTTTTAAATGTTGTAATTGTGCCAGTCTCCTGGCATTCTTCAGTCATTCCTGAAGAAGGGCTCATGGTCGAAACGTCGATTCTCCTGCTCCTTGGATGCTGCCTGACCTGCTGCGCTTTTCCAGCAACACATTTTCAGCATTGTCTACCACTTCCTCTGGCAGATCATTCCATACATGCACCACCCTCTTAGATCCCTCTTAAATCTTTCCCCTCTCACCTTAAACCTATACCCTGTAGTCCTAGACACCCCCACCCTGGAGAAAAGACCGTGGTTATCTATGTCCCTCATGATTTTATAAACCTCTATAACGTCACCCCTAAGCCTCTGGCACTCCAAGGAAAATAGTCCCAGTCTATTTATCCTCTCCCTATAGCTCAAATCCTCCAACACTGGCAATATTCTTGTAAATATTTTCTGAACACTTTCAAGTTTCACAATGTCCTTGTTATAACAGAGAGACTAGAATTGCATGCAGTATTCCAATACTGGCCTAACCAATGTCCTGCACAGCTTCAGCATGACTTCTCAACTCCTGTACTCAACACACTGACCAATAAAGGCAAGCATGTCAAATGCCTTCCTCACTATCCTATCTACCTGCAACTCCACTTTCAAGGAAAGATGAACCTGCATTCTAATGTCTATCTATTCAGCAACACTCCCCTGGATCTTACCTTCTCAAATGAGATATGATACTTTTTGGCACCATCCTCAGTATATTAAGGCACTAAGCGGAGATTCTTCACTGAAACGAATCCCTCATTCAGGTCAAAATCATAATTCGAGATATTACCTTCTCCTTCCTTCTTTAAGCTTTTCTTTGATCAACTTGTATTCTCCAGTTCCCTACCTCTAGAATTCATTTTTTAAAAAATACTTTATGTTCATCTGTTTTCCATTGTCCTCAGTTTCCATATTTGGTTTGTTTTTTTCCTCCCTTTTCACACAGAGTCATAGAGATGTACAGCATGGAAACAGATCCTTCACTCCGACTTGTCCATGCCAACCAGATATCCAAACCTAATCTAGTCCCATTTGCCAGCAACCGGCCCATATCCCTCTAAACCTTCCTATTCATTTACCCATCCAGGTGTCTTTTAAATGCTGTAATTGTACCAGCCTCCACCACTTCCTTTGGCAGCTCAGGCCATACACACACCACCCTCTGCGCGAAAAAGTTGCCCCTTAGGTCCCTTTTATATCTTTCCTCTTTCACCCTAAACCTCTAGTTCTGGACTCCCCACCCCAGGGAAAAGTCTTTGTCTATTTATCCTATCCATGCCCCTCTTGATTTTATAAACCTCCATGAGGTCACCCCTCAGCCTCCGATCCTCTAGGGAAAACAACCCCAGCTTATTCACTCTGTCCCTACAGCTCAAATCCTCCAACTCTGGCAACATCCTTGTAAAGCTTTCCTGAACTCTTTTAAGTTTCACAACATCCTTCCAATAGCCACCTTTTCATTCTCATTTGATTTTGTTTCCCCTCACTTTCCATCTTCTTCTGTTTTTCTTTTTTCCTCAATTTCTGTTATCCTTCATTTGTATCCTAACTCAAGCCTTTCCATTTCTCATTGTATCTTAGCTAACTTCAGCTCAATTTCACATTTCCATTCTTTCAATTCTAAATTTTCAAAAATCACTTCAAATTCTCCTCCTTATGAGATGTTGCTTTTATTCTACTTTCAATTTACTAGCTAACTCTCTCAGTTTAACTTTAAAGATTTAAAATAATCAACTATTCATTCTCCTCTTTCCAGAAAACTTTTAGCCATATTCAGAGCCACCTTCAAATTCCTTGCAATAAACATCACTTCAACAGCTATTTTATGGCCAGACCCACACTCTGCCTGTTATCTTAAAAGGAAAAACACAGATCCCTCTTAACTCTCATGAATTCAAATCCCAGACAAGTCCCCATTGTTATGATGCCAGCTGATGTTACTAGTGGACAAGTTAGATCTCGGACTGAAATCTGGCTTCACAGATCATATTTTATTTTGCTTTTATTTAACAAAGTGTTTTTTCACTGAAACAGAACCACACAAGGCTACAGATTTAATATTAGGTGGGTGTTTATTATTGGAAAGACAATAAGATAAACTTGAATAAACCAAACTTTTTACATATACCATAACTTGAAAGAGTTTGGAACACATAGTAAAAATACAATTTCACCTTTCCCAGCACCCATCACTTTACAATACTCAAACACCAAAGAGAATTCCCTACTTTAACACATCTATAAATTTAGTTTGTTTCTTTCGCTGCCTGGTCTTGAGAGTTTGGTAGTCTGTCCATTATGGTCATTCCAAAATTTAAAAATTTATAAGTAAAATGTACAGCCTATCAAGCCTGATTTTGTCTAAAATTGCAAAAGTCCAGTATTACTATCAGCTGGGATCATAGCAAATGTCAGTGGATTTCAGTTCACACGACTAAAGGATACAGGCGTAAGGGAACATGAGTATACCAAACTTATAAACCATATCAGTGAGAACTTTGAAAACAGTAAAATAAAGACTTCGCCATAATTAGCCTGGCATTAGGTAGCGATTCTAATGAAATTGTGGCTTTGCATGACATAGTATGGGATAAAGAAAATAAAAACTCCTTCCCTTTCATGGACATGGCTTCTAATCAGGACTGTGATAGAATATTGTCCACTTGGCTGGATGAGTCACCAAAGATCTGCCTACACTAATCCCATTTTACAGCTGTTAGCCCATAGCTCTGGGGGTAATGGTAACACAAATAAATACCGAAACAGTGCCTCAATGTTTTTGGAAGTTCCAACTCAACCGTCCTTTCAGGCAATGAGCTCTGGACTTCTACCACCCTCTGTGTGAAACAGTTTCTCCTCAACACTCTTCTTTGCCTTGTACCTTAAATCTGTAGCCCTTGGTTTTTGACCCCTCTGCTATTGGAGAAAGTGCCTTCAGGTCTTCTCTCAATCTTTATTCCCCCAAGGAATACAAACCCAGCCTATCCAATTTCTCCTTATAGTTCAAACTCTCTAGCCTAGCAAGCAACAAGCCTGATTGAATTTTTTTTTTAAAAAGATGCATTCTGTCCCTCAGAAATCCTTCCAATAACTTCTCAACACCAAGATTAGACTAACTGGCTGTGGTGTATTGGTCTATCCCTTCCTTCTCTTCTGATTAATGGGACAACATGAGCTCTCTGGCACTTCATCTGCAGCTAGAGAGGATTTAAGAATTACAACCAGAGAGCCTGCTAACTCCTCCCTTACCTCTCTGAACAGACAGCAATACATGGCATCTAGGCCTGTGGATTTATCCACCTTTAAGGCTGTTAAATCTGTGCGCACCTCATCTCTCTCCATTTTTCTTTCCCTAAAATTGCATATTTCCCATTCTGGTATCTATTTCTACTTTGGCCTGTTCCATTGTGAAGATAAAAAAAGTCTTCCTTGAGGACTGTGCTCAAGTCTTCTGGGTGCACACACACATTACTCATTGATCCCTAATGGGCCCTAATCTTTCCCTAGTAATTCTTTCTGTCAAAGGAGGTGTGAAAACCCTCAACATTAATCACAACAAAAGAAAAGCTCTGGCTGTCGAACAATGATACCAGATGTCATCAGGAATTTGCATCCAGGACAACATATGGTTTCCGAAGTTTCAAAGCAGATGTGAGCCTTGCAAACATTGTCGACACACACCACACAATCTCTCATGTGGCCCTTGTGGAAGACTTTACCTTGCTGGAATCAATTTGTCCAGCAACCAGCAGAAGTGCCGCAGATAACCCCATCTGACCTCACCAACGTTCTGATGCTGCATTCTCACCAGCTCTTACAGATGGAAGGGTGCCAATCACAGAAATGGGCCATTCAGCCTTACTAGTCCATGCTGTCTGTGATCTACTTGGGCTCCTCCCATCTTCTCACATTGAAATGTACAATCCAAGAACATCTATTCCTTTGTTCCCCTTACTTTTATCTAGTTTACCCTGAAATAGATCTTGAATTTTGAAGGAGTCACAGTTTAGCAGCTAACTTGCAAAAAGTTGTAAAAGTCACAAATGAGACAAGTGATCATTTACTTTGTTTCTTCTTAATAAAATTGATTGGAACTTCTTTGATCAGAGTATACTGAGATCTGCACTGTGCTTTTTGTTTGTACAGGGCCATGAGATATTGTAAGTCTACTCCTACAGGCAGATGGGAGCTTGGCTCAAGATATCTTTTCAAAATGACACTTACCATGATAGAAATGATAAAGACAAAGGATCAGCTGCTGATCACTGCACGTTGGAAAGTGAACATGTGCGGTTATTGGGTGAAGATAGATGTGGATGGAATAAATTGCCAACATTCAAAATGCAGGGTCAGAAATAAGGAACCTTGACAAAGCTCAGGAAATCTACCTATAACCCTGAACTCACAGGCTTAGGCAGAAATCAGTTTTTAGCAGATAAAGAGGGAAAATGTCAGCAGGAAATTTGATGAGAAAGAAAGAGGGGTAGCTTAAATTACCTAACCTGTGCCACACCTGACTTGGACATATGTTTTACAGGCTCAAAAGGTAGGAAAATCGTCAACTCCTGACTCCTACTTACCACCCTTTCATGAACACAAATATGTTGTATTTTTGTCCAGATGAATAGATACGAAAAAAATCACATGTAACAAAACAGATATGATTTCCATCTGCACTGGATCTCAAAATCTTCCCTCCATGGACCCCATTTACAACTCTCATTACCGTGGAAAGGGTGTCAACATCATCAAAGACCACCTGGCAATGATCTCCTACAATCTTTTCCGTCAGGCAGGAGATACAGAAGCTTGAACACATGCACCAGCAGTTTCTTCCCGGCCGTTATTAGACTGACGAATGGATTCTCTAACTTCAAATAATGTTGATCTTGCCTCGCACACAGTCTGTGCAGTGTAACCTGTATGCCTCACTCTGTCCAAGTTTATTTTCACCCTATGATCTGTATGTCCTTGCTGACTATGATCTGCTTGTCCTGCTCGCAAACAAAGTTTTTTATTGTACTTAGGTACACATGATAATAAATCAAATCAAGTAAAATCGCTGCCAAAGATATTTGAAATAGAACTGTCTTTCACTAATAAAATCTCTCCCTGATAGTAATAGGAGTAATTTCATACCAGATGTAAAAATATCTAATTGTATCAGATTAAATTTATGACTTTTATTTGAGCAGTGGTGAAATTGGGAAGCAGCTGAGTAAATAATTTGGGAATTCTCCTGACTGGTCATGGTGACCTATACGAGGTAAAAACGTCCGTAACCAACTCACCCCACACGGACTCCGGACCACCTTTAAACCAGCAGAGTTCGGACCCGAACAGGACAAACAGTACAGATTACAGATTCAAAAACACCAGCAACGGTTCTCCATCAAGATCCTCCGCTCTACGCTTGCAGCAATGCGCCGGCACCTAACCTCTCTACAGTCAGCCCTGCCTCAGCTGAGGGCCACACTCTCTCAGAATTGCAAAGGACCCACTCTGTACTACATCCTAAGGAGAATTCATACTCTCAACAAACAGTATTTCAACTCCATCTCAAACATCAAAAACTGTAAGTACAACAAACTTTTATCTACCCACCCCCATAACCAGCGCTCCTCAAACATTCCAGAAGATTCCCCTGGCCTCGGAAACACCATGAGCCATGCGGCTGATGCAGCTACCACCACGACGCTGATTGATGATGTCACTTCTGCCCCCATCATGGCCACTCCCACAACCACTTCCA
>NC_057722.1:57041657-57073591 GCF_004010195.1 Chiloscyllium plagiosum | reverse complement strand
GAAGAACGCCTCATCTTCTGCCTCGGAACACTTCAACCCCAGGGCATTAATGTGGATTTTAACAGTTTCCTCATTTCCCCTTCCCCCACCTCATCCTAGCTTCTAACCTCCAGAAACTCGGTCCCCTGACCTGTCCGGACTTGTCCGACCTGCCCAGCTTCTTTTCCACCTATCCACTCCACCCTCTCCTCCCTGACCGATCACCTTCATCTCCTTCCCCACTGACCTATTGTACTCTATGCCACTCTCTCCCCACCCCCACTCTCCTCTAGCTTATCTCTCCACGCTTCAGGCTCTCTGCCTTTATTCCTGATGAAGGGCTTTTGCCCGAAACGTCGATTTTGCCTGTCCTCGGATGCTGCCTGAATTGCTGTGCTCTTCCAGCACCACTGATCCAGAGATGGTGACCTATACGTACACACACACATATGCACACACGTGTACACACACAGACAGAAGTTTATGTTTTTACAGGTACAGGTTTGTCTGCTATGATGCTCGTTTCATTAATGCAAATTCGCTATAACATGATTCACTAATTGGGACATTGTTTCTATAGTGCAAACTTTTAAAGCATGTATTGGTTATAACACGATTCCGGCACCATTAGTTTAAGTGAAGGTGCTACTATGCAATTTTCTTATAAAACGGGGTTGCACAAGAACAGAACTACCGCTTTATAGCAGAACCGACTGTAAATGATTTGGAAAGAAAGTTCATCATACGCATCAATCTGCCTGAAGCTATATTCCTGATTTCTCCTGTTTCAAATCTCAGAATTGTCAGATAGAACCAAGGCAACTACCTCAGCTCTGCGGTCAAGCCAAACACGAAAATAATAAATCAGATTGACAGAGTGCACTGTCGTGCTAAATACTTTCACTCTGAGTTATATTAATACAGCATTGCATACATGTAATTTGTGCATTAAAAGAAGAATAGGAAAATCATGTACAGTACATCATGGCTGTACATTGTAAATGATAATTGGCAATAGAGTACAAACAGGAAAAGCTAGTTGATTGGTAGGACAATGGATTGCTAGATGGAAATCTGTATTTGAATTTAACGTTATTAACTGCAATGAGGATGGGGGATTGCGATGGCCACCACCAAGAGTGGCTTGGCAGCAATATTTCTGATCGAGCTGGTCAGGTCTTAAAGGATATAACTGCTAGACTGGGTCTGCGGCAGGAGGTGAAGGAAAAAAGAAGAGGAGAAAACATACTTCACCTCATCCTTACTAATCTGCTGGCTACAGAAACATCTGTCCATGACAGTTTAGGTAAAAGTGACCACAGCACTGTCCTTGTGGGGATAAAGTCTCGCCTTCACATTGAGAATAATCTCCATCGTGTTGTGTGGTACAATCACCGTGTTAAATGGGACAGATTTAGAACCAATCTAGCAGCTCAAGATTGGGGATCCATGAGGTGCTGTTAGCCATCAATAGCAGCAGAACTGTATCCCCGCACAATCTACAAACTCATGGCCTGGCATATCTCCCACTGAACCATTACCATCAAGCCAGGGGATCAATCCTGGTTCAATAGAGAGTAGAGGATGGCATGCCAGGAGCAGCAACAGGCATACCTAAAAATGAGATGTCAACCTGGTGAAGCTATCAAACCTGGAATATTTGCATGCCAAACAGCAAGTGATAAACAATGCTAAGCGATCCCACAACCAACGGATCAGATCCAAGCTCTGCAGTCCTTCCACATCCAGTCGTGAAAGGTGGTGGACAATTAAACAATCACTGGAGGAGGAGGCTCCACAAATATCCCCATCCTCAATGATTATTGCAAAAGATAAGACTGAGGCATTCGCAACAATCTTCAGTCAGATGTGCCGAGTGGATGATCCATCTCAGGTTCCACCAGTGGTCCCCAGCATCACAGATACCAGTCTCCAACCAATTCGATTCACTCCATCTGATATCAAGAAATGGCTGGAGACACTGGATACAGCAAAGACAATAGGCCCTGATAACATTCCGGTCAATAGTACTGAAGACATGTGCTCTGGAACTTGCCGCTCCCCTGGCCAAGCCATACAATTACAACACTGGCATCTACCCGAATATGTGGAAAATTGCCCAGGTATATCCTGTACACAAAAAGCAGGTCAAATCCAATCCGGCCAATTACCATCCAATCAGTCTACACTCCATCATCAGTAAAGTGATGGAAGGGTCATCAACAGTTCTATCAAGCAGCACCTGCTCAGCAATAACCTGCTCAGTGATGCCCAGTTTGGGTTTCACCAGGGTCACTCAACTCCTGATCTCATTACAGCCTTGTTTCAAACATGGACAAAAGAGCTGAATTCCAGAGGCGAGGTGAGAATGAAAGCCCTTGACATCAAGGTCACATTTGACCAAGTATGACATCAAGGATCTGCGGCAAAACTGGAAACAATGGGTATCAGGAGGCAAACACTCCACTGGTTAGAGTCAAACCTGGCACAAAGGAAGATGGCTGTGGTTGTGGAGGGTCAGTCATCTCAGCTCCAGGGCATTTCTGCAGGACTCAGTGTCCTAGACCCAACAATCTTCACTTGCTTTATCAACAACCTTCGCGACTCCTCAGATATTGAAGCAGTCCATGCTCAAATGGAACAAGATCTGGACAATATCCAGGCCTGGGCCAACAAGTGGCAAGAAACATTCACGCCACACAAATGCCAGACAATGACCATCTCAACTCTGGCCAGAATCTTGCTGTTATGTTGAACTTTTGCCATTTCAATAGGAGGTTATGGTGCCCTTTTTTTGTTAAACATAAACATTTGCAATAAATGTCTTTAATTTCTAGTAAGACATGAATATGCCAGTCAGCACTGACATTGTGTGAACAAGGGAAAGAATTCAACTCTAGATATTGTATAACAATTAACAACATAAAGCCCAGCGTTTCACCACAACATCAACAACCTGGAAGTTATAAAACACTTTTAATATATTAAAACACCTCAAGGTGTTTCACAGGAGCAGCATTACCAAGCACCAAATGAGATAAGACAGTGTTAAGGCAAATAATCAAAAGATGGAAGAAATTAGTTTTAAGGAGGGACTTAATGGAGCGAAATGAGATGGAGAGATGTTACAGGAGGGTATAGACACCATGTCAAAGACTGCAGACAGGTCAAGGGCAAGAAGGGTAAGAAGTAAGAAGAAAATGTTTCCTTCTATCACAATTACAGCAGATGCAGTTGCAATTTTGCTAAGAACTATTCCATTTCTGGAATACAGATAAAAAGCTGATTGCAGGGATTCAAAAATACAGTTCAAAGAAAGTTTTGAATGGATTTAGGAAGTGACAATAATTGAAGAAGAGGAAAGAGAATCTTGTGATGAGACAACAGTTGCAAAAGGTTGGATGTTTGAGGAGAGATGAGGTGATGACAGATTTAGTGGAGACAGGTGCAATCCTCCTGAGAGAACTGTCAACAATATTGGTAAACATGGGACATAAGAGTGGGAATTGGTCAGTATTTAATGGGAATGGAATTGAGGGAGCAAGAACTGGGACTCTTAGATAAGATGAAATCAGAGAGAGGACAGAAAGCGAGATAGGAAAGAGATGAGTGCAGGAAGTGAGTTCAGTGCTAGAGTAAAGGGGATCCATGTACAAAACAAGTGATGGGCTTGTGGAAGGGAGGAATATGGCAGAGGCAGCTGATGGATGTTCCAGATCTTAGTGCTAGTAACTCTAATGTTTTAAGAATAAAAGTACCTTTTCAGGGAATTGGCTTTCCTGATGTGGAAAAGTGTGAGGTGATTCACTTTGGAAGGAGTAACATAGTTGTTGGGTCAAAATCCTGAAATTCCCTCCGTACCGGCATTGTGGGTAAACCCACAGCAAGTGGACTGCAGTGATTCAAGAAGGCAGTCTCTCAAAGGCTACCTCTCAAAGGCAAATAGGGATGGGCTGAGAATGCTGGCCAGCCAGCGATGTCCAAGTCCCACAAATGAATTTTTAAAAAATGCAAAGAGATAAAATATGTTACAGCCTCAATGGGAAATGCATTTTATTGAGCATTCACTTCTTGTACTACCATCACAATTATTAACACCAAAGTAAGGATTGTTGGGCAGGATAGTTTTATAATTTATTGGAGGAGAGCAAGTGGCAAAATAGAATGATGGCGCATAATTTCATCTTCTATAATTTTTTAACGGCAAAGGTACAAATAATGGGGATAAAACTCATCTTCACCTGTAGTGCAAAACATCTTGATAGTAAATGAGCAGTCCCTTTTACATCATGACCATTTTTATAGTTTTGATTGGTAGTTAAGGGCTTTTTACTTATTGTGAGCCATTTATTGCTGATAGCAAAGATCAATTTTGCAACGTTATCAAACTTCCCCATGTCTTTTGGAAGTTTATCAGAGTGGAAGCAAGTTGGTGATCCATGACATGACAGGGGACAATCCAGAGTAGGTTCACATAAGCAACAAAGATACAATAAATATTGTGAGTCTACTTGTAAAACATTCAAGCTCTCTATCATCACTTTACGGTGAAAGTGGACTACGGAAGTTGCAGAAGTCTCAACAAATTTAAGAACAGCTTTTTCCCTGCTGTTATCACAGTCATGAATGTAACTCTCATGTATTAGAGTTGATCTTTCTCTGCACCTTCTCTGTAGATATAACACATAATTCTGTACTCTGTGCTTTTACCCTGATGTACTCGTGAGGTACAATTTGTTTGGTTAGCATGCAAAACAATATTTTTCACTATACCTTGGTACATGTGACAATAATAAATCAACTCATAAAGAAGTTATTACTGCCAACTACAGCGCAACCTTTCCCAAATGTATGTATAAAATAATGAAAAGCTTCAAACCCCAAACTACTACAGTTCATGGATAAATGATGGAAATTTTTATCTCATAATAGGTATAATTTTTAAGACCAACAATATATTGTATTTAATAAATGCAAAGAATGCTGGAGAAACTCAGCAGGTCTGACAGTATCTATGGGAGAGGGAAACTGAGTGAACCTTTCAAGTCTGATATGAATTCTTCAGAAGTGAAAGGGCTAGAATATTAAATTCTGAAGAATAGTCATAGATTTTCTATCCACAGATGCTGCTTAGTACCACCAGCACTTTCCATTTCTATTTCAGATCTCCAGAATCTGCAGTACTTGGTTTTCATTTTAACTGATTGTTACTGTTATGTTCCTCCAATCTGTCTGTTGTAAACATTCATTAAAAGTATTCAAAAAGAAGCTATGTCTTACATTGACTAAAAAGTGTTTGATTTCTCAATCCAAATGTGGCATTGCTGAGTACACAGAAATTCCTTCCCCAGAAACTTCTAAACATTAAGATTATTTCCTCATAAGCCTCTGTTGTGATTTGTAGATCTTTATATTGTCATGGCCCATTAGGAAAACTACTTCTTAATCACTTGAAAAATTAATTGCTGCTCAGCAGCATTCCAGACTGTTTTATCAAGGAGTAATTAGTCAGATGGTTGAAAAATGGAACTAAATTGATAATGTTCTAACAAGCTGTACCCATTTAAAATTCTGGATTTGGTTCATATGTTTGACCCTGATTGTTGATTACTATATTCCAAGCTTGCCTGAAGGTGTTTAATTTTGTGGAGCCATATATGAGCTCCTCCCAATCACTGTGGAGCAATCTCAGTGGCACACAACCATATCTGCAGCATGGCACAGGGCACAAGTGGGAGACAGCACAGTCAAGTTCCTGGAGATATTGGAGAAGAGCCTAGATGTTCTGTACCTGCAGGAAGAAGGCAGTAACCTCACATTGCTATCTCACTCTCCTATTCTGTCTGGCCCTCATGTCATCTTTCCATTCCTTGCACAGATCAGGGCTTTCACTGAAAAGTCTCCAAATGTACTTCAAACGTCCACCTCACAGCTTCAGCAACACTTGAAATATTTAATCTCTCTTCAGCTAGTGTCTAAAATAAATGTTAAATACATGTTTATTCTCATACAGCTAATCATTGTTCGTAGAGAGTGATAGTCAAAGCATTAGTCACCAAAATGCCATGCGGCCTCGATAATGAATGCAAGTTACTACTTTAAGTGACAATTAGCCATGTAATGAGGTTCTGACAGCTGTTCTTAGCATTGGCTTCAACTGTACTCCCAAGATGGCAACTTGTGTAATGAGGGATAAACTTGGACACCTCGGTGAATCTCCAGCTCCTGAACAACAGCCCACAGTGATTTTTCATTTCCTGCATTAACATGTCAATATGCAGTTCTGCTCAGAGCTGGCAAATTATTAAAGATGACAAACCGTACCAACCAAAGCAACTTGTCCAGAAGGCTCTAAGTTACCACTACTGGGTAATTCACAATTCAGTGTTAAAGTTTTTGTTGTGACAAAACCTATGATATATTTTCTTGGCACCAGATCACCTCCATGCTGCTAGCAATGATTTGGAGATGCTGGTGTTGGACTGGGGTGTACAAAGTTAAAAATCACACAACACCAGGTTATAGTCCAACAGGTTTATTTGGAAGCACTAGCTTTCGGAGTGCTGCTCCTTCATCAGGTGGTTGTGGAGAATAAGATTGTAAGGCACAGAATTTATAGCAAAAGTTTACAGTGCGATGCAACTGAAATTATATATTGAGAAAAACCCGAATTGTTTGTTAAGTCTTTCGTCTTTTCGAATGACCATGTTGGTTTCAGTTCTTTCATATGTAAATCACAAAACCTTTTTTGAAAGTTACATTCTCAAGTGCACTTTGACAATTGGTGTCATGTCAGCCCAGATAAGAGTCATGATTTGGAGATGCCGGTGTTGGACTGGGGTGTACAAAGTTAAAAATCACACAACACCAGGTTATAGTCCAACAGGTTTAATTGGAAGCACACTAGCTTTCAGAGCGACGCTCCTTCATCAGGTGATAGTGTCCGCTTATGCCCGAAACATCAATTCTCCTGTTCCTTTGATGCTGCCTGACCTGCTGCGCTTTTCCAGCAACACATTTTTAAGCTCTGATCTCCAGCATCTGCAGTCCTCACTTTCTCTGTATTGGAGCAGATATCAGGGAGAAAATTGAGATAAGAGTCAATCACACTCAGAGGTATTGAAGTCCAACACAGAGCTGCACAAGAAGCTGCTTTGCAAGTCTGATGGCTAGTAGATAGGAAATGTAGATCAAACACAGTGAACTCCAAAACAACAGCAATGACCCCCAAAGTTATGAAAATTACCTCTGAAGCATTGGGAGCACACTTTCAGGACAGATCCCGAAAGCAAAAGCTTTCCATCTTGGAAGCAGTTGTCAGATCTCACTAATGCATGTCTATCAGTTGCTCAGAATTCCCAAATCCGGCCTCTGTTTTACCATGTCTTCTCGGTGAGTTTGAGGAAACCTTTGCAAACACCGGTGAATTGAGGATTAAAGATGCAGACAATGAGCACCTTACATTATTTAAATAGCTGACTCATCAGTCACACAGGGATTTCCCATGTGCTGCAGAGTGATGTTGATAGATTCCTGCCAGCTTCTGAGCACAAAAGCAAATGTTCTCTTGCCGACCACAGTACACTGGCAAAGATTAAAATGGCAGGTAAAAAATAGTGGTTGAGTTCAAAGACTCACATGTATTAATAAAAGGATGAAGAGGATGATCTTAGCTTTGCTAGTGATCATCTGGAGAAAGTTTAGGTAGTGTAGAAAAATAACACTCAAAACAGTGTACAGAATTTCATCTAATTTCAGAGTGTTCTAAAACTGACCATGATAACATGCTTAAGGTTTTAACCGAGACTCACCATGGAGTACCTGAGATTGGCATTACTTCTGATTTTCCTCTATTTCCTGTGAACAATGTCAGTGAAATGGTCAAGATCAGTATCTACCTGAATTTGTTTCAGCACTCAATTTATTTTCTTAAAAGAAGGGGGAGAATAGGTGAAAGGTTTTTATTGAGACTTCTGTTCTTGGGCAACAAAAGGATAAAACTATCTTCTTAGCAAAATGAAGACTTCCAGTGAAGACAAAGAGTTAAGTTATCGACTAGACGTACACGGCATTTGGTGAATGTGGCATGTGGAATAAGATCTCCTACTTTGGTGGTCCTGCAGTAGAACGTAGCCAAAGGCAAAATTTACAACTTACTGCTGAGGGAAATAAGATTCAGGTTCACAATGCAACACGCACGAGAGGGTTGTGAAGAACAGAAATGTACTTTGACACAATATAAAATAGATATGTGGAAAATAACAGAGAGGGTGAAATTCAAACATTTAGATCAAGACTTCACTAAAACACATGTTGAAACTGAAAGTGTAGCAAAACAGGCCTGTGTGCACAAAGTTGACAATAAAATATATACATCACATACTGCAATAAATCAACTATCAGTTACTGATGTGCACAATCCTAAAAAAGGACAAGTTGGCGGAATATTGCAGAAGCTAACTGATGGCTCCCAGAGGCGGATTTCAGGCAGAGAAAATACTTTGGGTGCATTCAGAAAAATGCAATCCTTTGCCAGAGTCTTTTCATCACATAGATGTGTCTATACTAAAGGATTACTTGTGATCTTTGGTCATGCTTTTGAAGAGGATTTATTAAAAATGATTTCCTGCTACCAAACTTTGAAAACATAATCAAATACTGGAAAGGATTTAATTAGTTCTGTCAGAAAACTCAAAACCGTTTTCAGAGCTGCTCATGAGTAACTCTATTCATTAACACTACGTTTACAAAGGTCTGGAACTTGAACAGAGAGATGATGGCACAATTTGGGAATTGGATGGGGTGGAAAGGGGAAAGGATCAAGTGTGGGATACTGCGCATTGTCTTCAAAATTAGAGTGCCCAACCTAAGATTTAGTTAGATCATGAGCTAAGGACATTACATCAATATTGTTTCCATAACTGGGGATGATGGTGATATTTGAAACCAAATAACATAGGACCATGACAATGAATTACCCCTTGGGAGTTGGTAAACAGCCAATGAGCTGAGAACAGCATTAATGTGCAATTGCAAGATCAGAAAAATTAGTTTTTTGATGTCAGAAAAGACAGTCCAATGTGTCACCCAAGGTTTTAACAACTAGATGACTGGTGAGGGGCTAACTTGCATGCGTTAACATCTTACCATTACATCGTCACTCCGCATTTATATGAAAGTTGCTATGTTCCCAGGTGGTGGGGAGAAATGTGATGGTGACACACCAACATGAAAGTCCAAGTGGTTACATGGCAGCTCTAATTAGGTGCTTGCTTCTTAGGTCACCATCTTGACCAGCACTCCTCATCACCTGAGGACACATTTGATGGGCAGGGATTACCTGCACATCCCGTTCATGCATTTTGGGCTGACTGATACCTTTCATTACAACACTGCTGCCAGGCGGCTTTGCACACTAGGACAGGCAACTGTCTCAGAAATTTCAGGGCTCCTTTTTAGTATTCATTCACCTTGTCCCTATTTGGATGCTCAGAGCATCTCTGCCTTGCTTTGCCTTTTTGTGCAGACACAAAGCTGGGTAGCCTTATATGTTAGCAAGCAATGATCAGTCAGGGAGGCAGGCATCTTGCTGTATGGCACTGGGCTGTGGCAACACCACACTTGCAGCATGTGGCAACAGCTTTCACTGGAAATGCAAAATCACAGCAGTGTCAAAGCACAGCTGGAGGCCATTCAGTCCACTGCACCTGCATTGGCTCATTATATGAGCATTATGACTTTGCGCAAATCTCCTGCCTTTTCCCCATTCCTTGCACAAATAATCTTCCAATGCTCTTGCGGATGTCCCAACTGAACCTGCCCCTATCACACTTCCAGGCAACGTAGTCCATACTCTAACTCACTGAGTACTCTGCATGTGCTCCAATTAAATTGCCATGTCTCAAAGTCTAAGGAGAACAAGTCCTCAGGAGGACTGTCGTCAGTCAGGGGTGGTCACCACATACAGCAAAAGGCATTGTCCAATCTCAGTCCAGGAACTCAGACATGGGCAGTTTTTCCAATTCAAAAAGTATGGTGCTGGAAAAGCAAAGCCAGTCAGGCAGCATCCAAGAAGCAGGAGTTAATGTTTCGAGCATAAGCTCTTCATCATACACCCATGTGCACATACACAAATATACGTTTGTGGGGTGAATTTGTATTTGCAGAATTACATTTTATTTTGCTCAAAAACTGCATGAATCCATGTATGATTCTGTAAATCTCCTTTTTAGATTAGAATCAGTCTGAACATTGGGGCACAGACAGCTTCACACAGGGCACCTCACACCTTCAATGCATTATTGGGGCTAATATGGCACCTATTGTTAAAGTTCACTTGAGAATGTAAATTTAAAAAAGTCCTCGGATTTACATATAAAAGAACTGAAACCACCCATATTCATTCTAAAAGATAAAAGACTGAACAAACAATCCAGGTCTTTTTCAAGATATAATTTTGGTTTTCCCACACTGTAAACTTTTGCTATAAATTCTGTACCTTACGAACTTATACCCTACAACCACCTGATAAGGGAGCAACACTCTTGAGTGCTAGTGCTTCCAAATAAACCTGTTAGACTATAACCTGGTGTTGTGTGAGTTTTAACTTTGTACAGGTGACCTTGTAACACCGGCACCTCCAAGTTCATCAGGAATTTGATTGACATTCTGATGAAGGGCTTATATTCAAAACAGCGACTCTCCTCCTCCTCAGACACTACCTGACCTGCAGTGCTTTTCCAGCACCATACTTTTTGACTCTGATCGCCAGCATCTGCAGTGCTCATTTACTCCCAGTCCTTCTAAGTCAGTCAGGTGGAGATGCTGTTCACTCAAAGTCAAGGGGCAGGGGGTCATCAGGGGCTACTGCTGTGGGAGCAAGATGGGAAGTCAATTGGAAGGATTGGAAGCAACATGTTGGGATGCAAGAGGGCTTTGATTTTGAAGGTTAACTCAACATATAAGAGTGGGTAAAAACAATGACTGCAGATGCTGGAAACCAGATTCTGGATTAGGGGTGATAAAGGGCTTTTGCCCGAAACGTCGATTTCGAAGCTCCTTGGATGCTGCCTGAACTGCTGTGCTCTTCCAGCACCCCTAATCCAGAATATAAGAGTGGGTGCAAATGGGGCATTGGAGGGCACAGAGTACTACAGGAGGAGGACATCAATTGTCACTACCACCTTGACTCAGTGTGGGGAGTTGGTGAGGAGTCAGTATAATGACATTTGACACAACTAAGCTGCTTGACAGTTTGAGCCAGTTACTCACTCTGTGAATCGTTGCTGGTGTTGCCTTCCATGGGGGAGGAGAAGGAATGGTTTCAGTAATCCTACTACATTTACAATCTCCTACTTTATTTGTGTAACAGGACTTGTGTTGCATACATTAGAATAAGGTTCACTGTAGAATCATAAAGGTCTACAGCATGGAAACTAGTCCTTTGGCCCAACCTGCCCATGCCTCCCAGTTTTCACAATTTGAACTAGTCCCATTTGCCTGCATTTTATCCATATTCCTCAATACCTATCCCATCCATGTACTCATGCTATGTCAAAGATCTACAGCCCTCCTTTGCAGAGTCCTCAATATCCCACTAAATGGAGGACTATGGTAAACTGTCATGTCTCTATGCTGTGACTGCTGGCTCACATTCCTCAGGTGCTGTTTTGTTTCTGATATTCCCCACACTGATCCATTGGAACTGTGAGTCCAGCCACATCAGGGCTCTTGCTCACGGTGACCCACAGTACAAAGGTACAGAGAAACTGAGCTGGAACAAAGGTGTCAATCAACTAGCAGCAACCTCCAATGACTGCCAAACAGTCTCCACATTAAGGAGTCACAGCAGAAGATTCCCCTCAGGATGTGGAGAATGTACAGGAGGCTAGGAGATTACCACCTTGATGTCAGTTCCTCCAGATGGAGTACCATCATAGAACTGTCAAATGCTGGAGCAAGACCTGTGACCTGAAGGGGTGAGTGGTCATCCTGTCCATTTGGCTATCAAGCTGACAGTTATACTAAATATCTTTGTGACTGGCTGCCTCCAAGGAACCACTGGGGACCTATGTGGGATCTCACAATTCTCAATCCACAAATGTATCAAAGTTGTTTGTGCCAGATCACACCACTCCACCTCATTTCTCCATAACAAGTACAGTGCTGCAGCACCAGCACAAGGCTTTGCCAACATAGTTGGATTTCCACAGCTTGAGGGCACTAGAAACTGTACAGACATTGTGTTGAGTGTGCCATATAACAACACAGCTGATTCTATTGAAAATGGTTCCATCCCATCAATGTACAAGTCATTGGTATCACATCTTATAGGTCCACACCACATTTCTCTAGAAGCTCCCATAATGCCTATGTACTTGATAATGTGCCGTTTCCTGCTGTATTTCAAGGGTCATTGAAGGCTGACTGCTGGGAGACAAGGGCTACTGTCTGTCACTGATGACTCCATTACACAACTTCCTGGCTGTGAGGTAAAGCATCAATACAACGCAGTCAATTGTTCCACTGGAGTCATTGTGATGAGGTTCTGATGCTTGGATCAGTCTGGGTGTGCTTGCCGTATGCTCCAGACTGAGACAGATGCAATGTGCTGAATAATCCTTGCATTCCACATCCTGCATAACTGGAACAGGTAAAGAAGAAATATGAGGGACTCAGATGCAGTGATGGAATGCACTGTAGCCAAATTCACAGATGACACTAAAATAAGTCAGAAGGTAAATTGCAATGAAGAAATAAGAAATTTACAAATGGATAGGATAAGTGAATGGACCAACATTCAGCAAATGCAGTGTAACATAAGTAAGTGTGAGCTTGTCCATTTTGGATGGAGAAATAGAATAGGAAGGCAAATTATCTAAATAGAGAGAAATTTCATCCTGCTCCGGTGCAAAGAGATCTGGGTGTTCTCGTGCATGAATCACAGAAAACTACCAAGCCGAGTAGAACAGGTAATAAGGAAGAAAAATGGAAGGTCAGCATTTATTGTTCAGAGTTTAGAAGTAAGCAAGTATTGCTGCAACTACGCAATGCATTTGTCAGGCCATCCTGGAGTATTGCATTCAGTCTTGGCCCATTTGAGAAGGAGTACGGTTGCACTGGAGACAGTTCAGTGGAGGTTCACTGAATTGATTCCAGAGATGAGAGGTTTGTCTTATGAAGAGAGATTGTGCCGTTTAGGCTCATACTCTCTGGAATTTAGAAGAATGAGAGGAGATCCAATTGAGGTATCGAAGATGCTAGAGAGATTGACAAAGTAGAGATAGAGAGGACATTTCCGCATGTGGGACAGACTAGAAAGAGAGGTCCCAGATTTTGAATAAGGAGTAACAGATTTAAAACAGAGATCAGCAGATATTATTTCTCCCAAAGGGTTTTGAATCTGTGGAAGTTGCTACCCTGGTGAATGCCAGGACATTGAGTGAATTTAAAGAGGGGACAGATTTATAATTAACAATGCATTGAAGGGTCATGGAGAGCAGGCAGGAAAATGAAATTAAGGGCAAGATGAGCTCGCCATGATATTATTAAATGATGGAGCAGGCTCAAGGGGCTGAATTGTCTACTCCTGCTCCTAGGTCTTCTATTTTTACTGTGCTTTAAATTTGATTCCTGTAATCTCTGATGTTTCCCCCCTACCTCCTAGGGATACAAAAGAAATATCTGCAGAGATAATGGGGGGATAGACTAGTTCCAAAATACCCTGGAATTCAGAACAGCGCCAACAAATTGAAAATTCATAAAAAGTTACACCGTTATTTAAGTAATGAAAGAGGGAGAAAGCAGGCCAGTTAGCTTGGCATCATTATCTGGACAATGCTGAAATTTATTATCAATTTATTATTATTTCACAATGCATTTGCTTCATTATGGAAAGATCAACACAGTCAAAATTGTTTACATAAGATAACTCATGATTGACAAATTTGTTAGAAATTATTTTAAGGATGTGACTAGTAGGATGGACAAGGGGAACCAACAAATGTGATATACTTGACTCAAGTCACAGAACAGAATGAGTTGTTTATTTGGAAGTGAAATCATTTCAGACAAAAACAATGTATTGCAAAGCACTGAGTTTCACACTGCAAATCAAAACTGGCATACATATTCAGTTGGTAATTTACAAAACCCCAATGTATTATCATAAAATAAACATTACAAGGTCCCATCAACTAAAAATATTCCAATTCCAAAACGAACATTCTCTACAGACTTGTGGGAATGGAATGTATTCTACACAGTGATGTTGTGACAAAACTCACAAAATAAATTTATCATTCTGTATTATACAGTCATAAAAGGAATATGCAGACTGAAAATTAAAAATGCCCACGTTTGACAGAACTCGCTGTACTGAATAACTCTGTCAGGATGTTATAGATTGTTTAAATTTCCATTTGGTTTGTTTGATAGCTCCAGGGGTTTGTTATAGAAATGAGAATAGTCATAACCTTCAGACCCTCGAGTATCTATTGTTTGTACTGGATGCTAACTCATTAAATCCTGCCCCGCAAAGAAAACACATTCTCAAATCTTGTGATATCACATGTTTCACATTAAAGAAAGCCATCAGCTACAGTATGTGTAATCAATATTCACTATCCTGCTCAACCATTTTAAAGATAAATTAAATCCAACTTCAAAGCCCCATCTAAGATTCTTGTTTGTCCAACAATGGCAGCTCTCACAGGCTGCAAATCAATTGGGCCTGAAACAACAGGTTAAAGATATGGGATTGTTATTCTTGGTATAGATCACGCATTAACAATATTTCTACAGGGTATGTAATGAGGGGAGACTGCTTATGAATGTAAACTGATACTTTTAAACTCTTTATAGGCATATAGAATATGTGCAACTTGGATTATTTAAATAGAGAAGATACAATTTAAGTCGAGGTTAGAATTGCATCAACAAAATGTCACCACTGGCCTACCTCAAAAGACTCCCAAATTTAGATCCAACATTTTGACTTCACACAAGATGTCTTTTTTTTTATCTTTAGGGGATGGCAATGATAATCCAAACTAGACCAAAAAATAATATCTTTGCTACAAATGTTACTGTTGAATCCATCACTGAAAATAAACAAGACCAGACTTCAAAGCTCGATTGAGTACTCTTGTATCTATTGCAGTGACAACCCACTAGTTTGCAAACACATGGGATACATAACAGCTCATTAGAGCTACATTTTTCTTCAGAGTGCAAGAAAATCAGGACCACTATAGGAATCATTTGTTAAGAGTATAAATAACACTGAGGGCAAATATTAAGTAACCATATTTGCTTAATAACGGGCCTTTAAAAATACACATATCTCCAAATTCGTTTGATTTTGTAATTACTGTTCAGGCTCCATGTATTTTGTTTGCTTTTACCATACTCCACAAGTAACTTTTGTTCAGTTGTGATCGGGTTTTTGGCAAAGATGAGAAAGACATCAGGTGGAAAATGGACAGTATGAGTTATAATTTTTACCCCTGTGCAAGATGTCCTATTGTGGAAGTGTGCATTTGGCATCAGACACAGCCGTGACGCTGTCACAGTTAAATAGGAAACCAGCCAGTACTTTTGCCTGAATAATACGTCATATCAGCAGAATAAAGAAAAACTGAGGAAAGGAAGATTTATTTCACAATGAGTATTAAAACTTCATTTTGGGCAGGAAATAGATGAATCCACGTAGCCACTGGTCATGATTTAAGTCAAAAAGATTAATATATTATGTTTCTAGGATTGTAGAGGTAAAGTTGCCATAGTCCTTCCAGACTACAGGGCTGCCATCTCATTAGACAGAGCTGACTAGTAGTGGTTTAATCTGAAGATCACTAGGCCTCAGATGAAGGGAGAGGTTGAGAAGGAGAATCCTTCATGGTAATCTCAACCAGTACAGAAAATGAACCCATTCTGTTGACAACACTCTGCATTGCAAACTAGCCAACTGAGATAACAGACCCCCTTCTCTAGGATTGTCTTAAGAAGAGAATGCGTAAACATTATTTCTGCAGTTGACTCGTTCTGCCTCTTTTACAAATGTCAAATGCGCTAGGTATTTCGTACAAACATGGAAGTCAAGAGCTACATGTGCTAATGTGCTGTGAGACCATGGAAGACAAATTTTGTGCTAAGCCCCATAAAAGTAACATAGTATCTTGAAACACAATCTCTAGGACACCCTCTCCCCGAGATGTCATTCAACTTTAGTTTGTGTTTTAATAGCAGCTGGAAACAGCATGGCATTTGTAAAACATTACTTCATACATCAGCTAATTTAAAGACAAAGCCAACAGACTTTGACATGCTCACTCAACTATTTTTTTGCTTTGGAAGGAGTACACTTGAAACTGTGAGCCTCTGATTTATTACATTAAGTGTTTGGTGATGAAAGAGGTGTGGGTATTCCTTTGGCTTCTATCGAGAGAAACACAAGCAGAAAAGGCAAAGTTAACACACAAGGAGAAAGAAATTTTAAATCTGAGTAATCTACATGTAGTTTCATACAAATTGTGATGCAAACGTTTCCAGTCACCTTCATGCTCACATGGTTTATAAATATTCACAATGGAATTGTAATAATAATTTCTATAATAAACCATTATGTGGGCAGCATGGTGGCTCAGTGGTTAGCACAGCTGCCACACAGTGCCAGGAACTCGAGTTCAACTCCACCATCAGGCAACTGTCTGTGTGGAGTTTGCACATTCTCCCTGTGCCTGTGTGGATTTCTGGCGGGTGCTCCAGTTTCCTCCCACAGTCCAAAGATGTGAAGGTTAGGTGGATTGGCCATGCTAAACTGCCCATAGTGCCCAGGGATGTGTTGGCCAGCTGGATTAGCCATGTGAAATGTAGGGATGGGGTAGGTGGCTGGGTCTGGATGGGATGGTGAGGACTCAATGCGCTGAATGACCTGCTTCCACACTGTAAGGATTCTATGAACAAAATAGTAAATAGTAACTGAAAGTAAACGCTACAACTTTTGTAGTGTTGCTAGATTGCACAGATTTTTTTTCTGTATTCAATTGAGTCGGGCAGAAGTATCAATAGGGGCTTCCATTGACATGACAATATAATCTTTAAAAATACTTTTATTGAACAGAATCAATCACAACCTTTTTCTTGATTAGTATATTTTACAACAACTAGAAGGCTTCATAAATTTCATAAAAAGTGGATAATTTTTAAAATCATTGCACAAAATCCATCAACTTCAAGCATTAACATGGCATATATTTCAAATTATGAATATGGGCATTACATTAATAGGATTGCAAAATATTTCAGTTCATCCAACCACACAGTCTACAATTCCATAATTGCTAATTATTGGAATTGCCTGTCAAGGGAAAATAAGGAGCCAGACCATAATCCTGATGACTGCGCAAATCTAAACAGGCTTGGAGTAATTACAAACTAATTAGCTGAAATTAGTTCCCCAAAGAGAAACATCTTCTAACATTCCAAAAACATTTTCAACTTCCAGGCACAGACTGGTGTACACTAAATTAACTCTTCACCATTATTAAATAATCAATAAAATAATTTCTATAAACTTTTCTGACCATTCAATTTGAACTGGTGACAATGAGAGATGTATAATGGATACAGTTGCAAAGGCTTTATGGCACATTCAGCTGAAAAATCCATTATAGGTTTTTATCTCTACTTCAGCCTCCTTTTGTTTTTCTCACCTAAATCTAACATTGTAACCCTTTATTCTGTTTTCCCACATACATCTGTCTAGTTTCCCCTGTATCATTTGCTTTGTCTACTCCTTGTGGTAGCAAGTTTTGCACATTTTCACCTCCATTTTGGTAAAGGAGTTTCTTCTGAATTTCCTGTTGTACTTCTCAGTGATGATCTTACATTGATGGACTCGAGCCATGCTCTTTATGACAGTCTGTATCCACTCTATCACAACTTTCCATAACTTTAAATACTCCTCTTAGATCACACCCTCAGCCTTCTTTTTCATGAATAATAGACTTCACCTGTCTATTGTATTGTCACTGGCACCACATCCACAAGTATCCACTCCATCTGCCACCAATGCTCAGTGGCAATAGTGTGTACTATCTTCAAGATGCACCACAGAAATTCCTGAGATAGGACCTTCCAAACTTGGAACCACTTCCATCTGGAAGGACAAGGACAGCAGATACGTGGGAAGACCACCACTTGCCAGGTCCCCTCCAAGCCATTCCCCATCCTGACTTGGAAAGTTTCTACAGTGTCACTGGGTCAAAATCCTGGAATTCCCTCCCTAAGGGCATTGAGGGTCAACCTATAGAAAATGGACTGCAGCAGCTCAAGAAGGCAGATCACCACCACTCAAAAGCAATGAGGAATGGGCAATAAAGTGCCAACCAGCCAGTGATGTCTATATCCCATGAGTGAATTAAGAATAAATGTATCTTCCTGGAATTAGAGGAAAACTGCACAATAAGAATAGAATCCTGGTGCAATAAGCTGTATGCACACAGCATTTGTTCACTGCTAATGGCTCTATATAGGAGGCTGCTGATATATTATTGCATACTAACATGTACCTGATCTAACAGATAGAACGCAAAAGACCAACCATAGAGGAGGAGCCTTCCCTACCCCTGAACAATGGGGGCTATGGCAAAAACATTGGGAAAAACAGATGCAATGTCCAGTGAGGTCCTTCTCAATGTTGAGACAAAAATGTCACATTTTCCAAACAACATCAAAATGAGATTCTCATTAATAAAAAGTGAGAGACTAAACTTAGCATGAGTTATCATTCATTATCATTCATTATAACGGAATCCCACCTCATCCATCCTACCACCCGCTGGATGAAATTAGATGCTGAGAATTCACAACATGAAAGTCAGAGTGAGTACCTGGGGATGCCAGTTCGCCCCTCTGACCTACTACCCTGGATGGCAGCACAAACATCTCAGGGCACACTTCATGGGCAGTGACCACATTCACCCCACATCCACGGATACTGGCATCTGACATGTCTCATCATCTCTACTTCATGGCTCTGATCCTTTTACTGTATGCTTCTGCTTTATTGCTATATTTTGGAGCACACTGGTACATCTTATTGCAAGGCTACTGCAAGGTCACCGATTGTGTTGGGACCAGCACACAGATTGCACGGACTGCATCTCTGGGCTGCTGACTCACTCTCTTTGCAATCAATCACTCACTTTCTGCCTATTTCGGTGCTCACAGCATCCCTGTTTTATCTTGCCTTGCCTTTTTGTGCTTTGCTCCCTCTGTCAGAACTACTGGGCAGACAGTACGATTATCTCGCTGTGCGCTTGTATAGTAGTCATCAGTTAATGGCGTGAACATGGAGCTATACAGCACTGTGTTTGTCAATCATTCACCTACAGCATATGCATAGGAGTGTGTATTTAATTGTAAGTGTAAGGAAGTGTCAGTTGTGCAACACGTGCCATTAGAGGCATTGGTTGTGGACGCTGTCACACTATGTGCATGATAAAGGGCAACTTTGGATTGCCAGTGCTTGACTAGCTATATGGTTGGGTTTCCAATATTGTATCCAACAATTGGCTAAGTGATAGAAAGTAGAGAGTAATGGTCAATGAATATTTTACAGACTGAAGGATAGTTTGTTGGGGTATTCCCCAAGGGTCAGGACAGGAATCCTTATTTTTCATGATATACACAACAATCTTGATCTTAGTGTGCAGGGAGCAATTTCAAAGTTTGCAGATGACAATAAACTTGGAAGAATTGTAAGCTATGAGGATTTCCAAAAGCATACCGATAAGTTGGTGGAATGGACGGATAGATGGCACATGTGACTCAATGCAGAAAAGTCTAAGGTCTGAGTTGCTTTGGTTGGACGAAAGACAACATACAATATGGGATACAATTCTAAAGGGGGTGTAGGAACAGAGGGACTTGTGTGTATCTATGTATCTCAGATCATTGAAGGTGGCACAATAGTGGAGCAGTTAATAAAGCAGACTGTGTGGAAAGAGTGCAAGAGATTCAGAATAATGTTTCCAGGAATGAGAAACTTCATTTTTTTTATTTATTTAGGGGACGTGAAAGTCACTAGCTAGGCCAGCATTTACTACCCATCTCTAATTGCCCAGCAGGCAGTTAAGAGTCAACCACATTGCTGTGGGTCTGGAATCACATAGAGGCCAGACCAGGTAAGAATGGTAGTTTTCATCCCTAAAGGACATTAGTGAACCAGTTATGAGGATAATTTGAAGAAGTTGGGACCGTTCTCCTTGGAGAGAAGAAGGCTGAGGACGTCTGATAGAATTTTCAAGATTATGAGCAGGCTGGACAGAGTAAATGGGGAGAAGTTGTTCCTTATCATAAACAACAAAAGGACACAAGGGGACAGATTTTGCAGTGATGTGCAAATGAAGAAAGGGTGATGCAAGAATAAACTTTTTCACACAGTCAGTAGTTAGGGTACAAAATGCGACACCTGGAAATATGGTGCAGGCAGGCTCAAGTGAAGCATTGGATGATTATTTGGATAGAAATTACACGCAGGGATATGGGGAAAAGGCAAGAGATTGGCGCTAGGTAATAGTGGGGACACAATGGGCCAAATAGTCTCCTTTGGCTCGATAACAATTCCGTGAAGTTTCCCCATGAACTGAGTTAAACCGACTGGTCTGTAACTCAGGAAATACACTTACAACCTTTCTTGAACAAGGCCGTAATGTTTGCAATGCTTTTGTCTTCAGGCACCTCCCACAGTCCAGGGAAAGCTCAATGATTGTGTCCAATGCCCCCACAACTTCTACCCTCACTTCCTTCAAAATTCTTGTATGGATCTTATTCAGGCACAGTGCCTTGTCAATTTTAAATGCCAATAATCTAGCCAAAACTTTCTCCTGATCAGCTTTAAACCCTACCATTGACAAGAGATTCCTCCTCTATAATCATGGTCTGGGCAGCATCCTCTTCAGTTGTAAAGGCAGGTGCAAAGTATTCATTTACCATCTTTGTATGCCCCTGTCTCAAGGGTGAGGGGAAGGTTACCCCTCTTTTAGCCACTTTCTTATTGTTCATATGTCGAAAGAAGACTGGGATTTCTATTCATGTGAGCTGCAAAACTTTTCTCATATTTCCTCTTTGCTTTTCATATTTTCTTTCACAACTCCCTCTAACCTTTTTGAACTCCTGTTGATTCTCAATTGTATTTTCTGCCTTACATCTGTCATAAGCACACTTTTTCTTTCTAATGTTAATTTCTACCTTCTTTGTCACTGAAGGATCTCTGCATTTGTTTGTCCTACCTTTTCCATTAGAATCTCTGCATTTGTTTGTCCTACCTTTTCCATTAGAGGGCAATATACCCGACTTTAGCTAAGCCATCTGTTCTTTCAAGATGGCCTGTTGATGAGTTGCTGTATTTCTTTCTAACCTCTTCTCCCAATCAATCTTGCTCAGCTCCATTCTTGCCCATTGAAATCCAGCTCTCTGCTAATTGAATATCCTTCACTGAATGTTTGCACATCATTCTCCAACACTATCCTGAACTTTATAATGCAATGATCATGGATCCCAAATATTCCCTTCCTGCCACTTGATCTACCTCATTTTCATGGACCACGTCCTCCCTCCTTCCTTGTTGCATTGGACACATACTGCTGTCGGACACTCTCCTTAACACAATCCAAGAATATCTGCCCCTCACACTACCATTAGCCCAATCTACACTTGGGTAATTAAAGTCTTTCATTATAACTACTCTAAAGTATTGGTATTTCTCTGTAATTTCCTTGCAGATTTGTTCATCTACTTCCTTTACACTAGTTTCTGCTCTATAGACAATATTGAGTAATGTAATTGCACCCTTTTTATTCTATAGCTCAAGCCAAACTGACTTCATCCATTAATTCTGAGGTATCTTCCTTCTCCAGCACTTCCATACTCCATTTCTATCTTTCCTGAACTTACAGTTATCATGAAATCTTACCCTTCCATGAACCTGGTCTCTGTAACCACTACAACATAATTCCACATTGCAATCTGCATCTGTAATTCCCCAACCTCATTTCATATACTCCTTGGTTTTACATGCATGTACATAACACTGCTTTAGACTTCCTTTCTTTTCCCCATACTCTGTCTTCACTACTTACTATTTTTTATGTTAGTGCCAGCTGTTTCCCCAAAGTTTTGTGAACCCTGATAGTCTCCTTCACTATTCTTTCTTGGTTCCCATCCCTGCCAAGTTAGCTGAAAGCACCTCTCCTCCTTTCCCACCTGTGGCACTAGCAAAGTGTCCTGTAAGGAACTCAGTCTCAGCTCTGTTCAAGTGCAACATGTTTGGCCTGTAAAGATGCTATCTTTCCCAGAGCCAGTCCCAGTGTGCCAGCAATTTAAAACTCTCCTTCCTTCACCACCTTTCCATCCATGCATTTTGTTTTATGCTGCTATTTCTGTACTCGCTTGCAGAGATCACTATATTTGTGGTCCTGCTTGCTGTCTACTGAGCTCCCTAAATTTTGATTGCAAGACCACACCCCCCTTTCTACCTCAGCCACTGATGAATCACAACCTCCAGCCGATCACCCTGATCCTCCTCCCTCCCCATTTAGATAATAATATGTTGGTAAATTATATATTAATCATAAACACTGATATTGGTAAACTTTAAAAAAATGTTATTTCTGCTAACATACCTGTTGATATATTCTACTCAGAGATAACCTCGCTGGTTTGAAAACTCCGAGGAGAAAGGATATTTCATAATAGGACACAGTCATAGCTAATAAAGTTGACTAAGTTCCCTGATTATTTGAAATCTCTAAGTTGAGGTTTTAAATTACAATAAGTTTGACCAGGTAGGTTTACCATCTCGAGGAGTAAAGATAGTAGAAATTGTCACACAAGTATATAATGATTTATTCAGAGAGATAACTATCTCACATTGTTAACTCTAGCCATTGCCACTGTATTTTGATTTGCGTGTCCATGCATCAATTGGCTGAACTATCAGGTCCGGGAAGCTCTAACAAATAACTGTAGAGCTAGAAGGAAACACATAAGTGCATAGGAAATTGAAAATTCAGCAGATAAATCGGTTACATACTTGTGTGAAACTTTCTACTATCTACTGCCATCAATCTACTGTCTACTATACCTCAGCAAGGTGAACTTTCATAGACTAAAACGGAAATATAACTTCAACATTTCAGAAAATAGTTAGCTTCCATTTCAGCAAGTAAAGGACAGGATTGTGATTGATGGCAGCAGCAACCTGAAACAGTGTAACATCAGTTGTATGTGTATGGGAGCACGACAACAAATGGAGTTATAAGTAAAATAAGGAAACAGCAATATCAAGAACAAAATACTCTAGAGGACTGCAATGTGTTACAAGTCTGTGAGGACAAAACCTGCAGCAAATAAATAGAATTCAGTAACTGGATGATAAATGCTCATCTCATACTCAGCCTGTGCTACTATAGCAAATCGTACAGGTTTTATAGCTTTCATTTTGTTGTCTCAAATGCTTTCAATACACAAAATTGATGGTGACAACATTTACCAAGAAGTTGTCAATGGAATCACAAATTAGCTGAACACAGACACCAAGCATTGCTGTCAATGATTCTAGGCTTCACCAAAGGATGCAGTATTAAAGTCACCAACAGACTAAAATCAAAAAGAAAGCACTGAACTAGTGCAAAATTAACATTAGTTCTGTTCATCTTGTTTGTGAAGGTCTTTGAAACAGCTGTCCTTTGTTGAATGAGGTGCTATTGTGTTCATAATCACATGCTATGTTTATAATTACTGCTGATCCTCCTTACTGTCCATGAAAAACTAATCTTATATTGAAGGAAATGACATAATATTTCTCTCCTTCACCATCTGCTGAGCCTGCATGCTTAACTTCAACAACTGGTGTACAAGAACACCCAGGTATCATTGTACATCCCCCTTTCCCAATCTATCACCACTCAGATAATAATCTGTTTTCCTGTTTTTGCTTCCAAAGTGGATCGCCTCAAATTTATCATCATTATAATTCATCTGCCATGCTTTGCCCCTTCACTCAACTTGCCCAAATCACAATGAAACATCTCTATATTCATCTTACAGTTCACCCTCTCTTCCAGCTGAGTGACATCTGCAAACTTGGAGATATTACATTTAGTTCCCGCACATAAATCATGAATAGAAATTGTGAAAAGCTGGGATCCAAACACTGATCCCTGCAGTACCCTACCAGTCACTGCCTTCCACTCAGAAAAAGACCCATTTATTCCTATTTTTTGTTTTCTAGATTTAATACTATTCCTAATTTCTGTTGTTAGCTCAGGTTGGGTCAATTTTCCCATTTTATTTTTGTGACAGACTAAATAACAATTATTAAAGTGTCTCCAATCACCTTTTGAAAGTGTACCATCATTATTGCTGGATATCTGGAAATCCCCTTGACTTAGTGCCAGAATCAAATTAATGAAAGAAAAAGGAAAGTCCGTGCTGCTGAGATCACTGGAACTATTTTGGGCAACTTTCTTCAAGATCAGTGCCCAATGCTTCTTCACTTAGCACAGAAATCAGCATTATAAAGAAAGGCTGGAGAGGCCGGGACTTTTTTTCACTGGAGCGTGTGAGGTTGAGAGGTGACCTTATAGAAGTTTATAAAATAATGAGGGGTATTATTGAGTTAATGGTAGTTGTCTTTTCCCTAGGTTGGGATTTCAAGACTAGGGGACACATTTTTAAGGTGAGAGGAGAGAGATTTAAAAAATACATGAGGGGCAAATTTTTTTACACAGAGGGTAGTTCGCATGTGGAATGAAATTCCTGAGAAAGTGGTGGATGTAGGTACAATTACACCATTTAAAAGACATTTGGATTAGTACATTAGTAAGAAAGGTTTGGAGGGATATGAGCCAGGAGCAGGCACATGGGACTCAAAACATTAGCTTGTTTTCTCTCCATGGATGCGACCTGACCCATTGTGATCTCCAGCACTTTTTGTTTTCAGTTCAGATTCCAACATCTGCAGTAATTTGCTTCTACATTGTGTTTAATTGACTGCTATGTGGGGCTAGTTTAGTTCTGGATTATGTTTGGCATGAACTGATTGGACCGAAGGGTCTGTCTCCATGCTGTTTTACTCTATGACTACTGTCATTCCCAGGTAGATCTGTGTTATATGATCAGGAAAGTTCCTATATGTTGAGTCATGTACAAATTCTTACAAAAGCTCTCAAAGAAGGACTTCACTTCTTCTTCCCCAAAAATAAATGTTTCCTAACGATTATCGGAATTGAGAGACTTTTCAAACATATATTGGAAATAATGTTATTGGGCTGTATATTTCACCTCCTAGCACTAAGAAAACATGAAACTGGAGGTACAGGGTCACACGAATTTGCATTTATGAGGCCGTTCAATAGACAAGGAACATGGCAAGAAATATCATGACCTTAACTTCGCACGATGTGTTGGCCAGGTTGCTATATAAATGCCTGCTGAGAATGCAATTTTCTCCCAATAATGTTATTTGTTGCCAAGGGGAGTGGATTCCTAAAGGCTGTGTGAACCATGTTCGGTAAATCAGTTTGTAAACTTGGCTGAAGACTGTTGTGCAGTCAGGAACCTTTTAGTACGTATGTTAAAATAGATTAGATTTTCTACAGTGTGGAAACAACAAGTCCACACTGACCATCCGAAGAGTAACCCACCCAAGACCCATTCCACTACCCTGTATTTACTAATGCACCTAACATTATGGGCAATTTAGCACGGCCATTCCACCTGACCTGCACATCTTTGGACTGTGGGAGGAAACCGGAGCACCCGTAGGAAACCCATGCAGACACAGGGAGAATGTGCAAACTCCACACAGACCGTTGCTTGAGGCTGGAATCGAAAACGGTTGCCTGGAGCTGTGAGGCTGAGGTGCTAACCACTGAGCTATCGTGCCACCCAGATGTCCCTACTAACTTCAAGTTGGACAATTAAACATTGTTTGATCACTTAAATGTGATTTTAATGCAGTAATTAGTCATAATACTGTTCATAAAAGAAAAGTAACTAGCATTGTGTAGGGTTTGTACGTATTAATTTATCCAATGGATAGGTTGCTTTAGTTGCACTCAACAATATTAAGAAACCGATGTAAATAAGTTAACTGGACATAGTTCTTTGATTTTTATATTGATTAAAAATCCAAGCCTCACTACAGCTCTAGAGACAAAGATTAATGGATGCCTGACCTCTCTGATTGAACTCCATCAGGAGCAGATAACTAGACTTCTGATAGCGGGTATGTTTGTTCATTTGTGTAATGTATTCTAATTATGAATACATGGCTGAGATGAAAAAACCCAAATGGCTGTAGAGGAGATGTTATGTTTGTTTTATTGACAGCTCTATAATTAGTTAATAGGATTTAATATTTTGAGAAGAGTTTTGAATGACTGTTAATTTTGTTGGACAGATTAAGGAGCGCCTGAGTGGAGATTGGTTTATTTCAAATCAAGTTTGAATGATTCTTGTTTTAATTTCATGAGGATCCCCATTATTATTGTATGGCTCATGACTTCTAAACAGAGTGGATTCTGAGTGGGTAGGTACACAGGAGACATGGGGATTGTGGAGAGGGTCTGGAGATACAGCAATTTGGAGGGATTTTAGAGGCATAGAGACCTGGAAAGAATATGGGTTAGGCAATGGGGTATGGATTTGGCATGAGAGGTTATGAAGAGTACATGAAGAGGCTGATGGGGTGTAAGGAGAGAAAGTCAAGAGAGTCTAGTGCTGTTGTCCCAATGAATGAAGTAATCCTAATAGCCAGCAATTTTGGTATCTATCCACATCTGTTGTCACTTTTTTTTCTGCTGCAAGAGGCATTATCACAACTCCAGCTGGATCCTGACTCTAGATAATGCCTAAAGAAAAGAAAATCCAGCTTATTATGACTGAATTAAATATATAGAATTCCTAAAATGCAGATAGGGTCTGTACCAATCCTCTGAACAGTATTCTACCAAGACCCACCCCTTCCCTGTATCCCCACATTTACCATGACTAATCCATGTAGCCTGCACATCCCAGAACACTTTGAGGCAATTTAGCATGGTCACTCCACCTAACCTGCACACTTTTGAACCATAGGAGGAAATCGTACCACCCAGCTGAAAGCCACACAGACATGGAAGAATGTGTAAGCTCCACACAGACAATTACCCATGGTTGGAATTGAAGCCATGTCCTTGGCACTTTGAGGCAGCAATGCTAACCACTGTGCCATTCCAGGTGGCAACTATAGAGGTGAATTTCCTGAGAGGCTTGTTATTCACAATTTTGCAAGAAGATCTGCAGAAATCCAAGAACAACGTGGATATTGTTGAAATCCACGAGAATGGTGGTGACCACAAGAGAGAAAACCCCCCTCAGAAATGTACTTCTGTTAAACTTCAGACAGTGAACCTTTGCAGGTGATAGGAGTGTGTGCACCAACATGTACTCAATCATCCTCATTGCCAATGAGACTATGTACTTAAACTCATCTCATCCAGGATTCTCACAACTATTGCCTCAAACCAAAGTTATGTTTAACTACTGAGAGATTACCCTCTAGAAATTCATCTCAAATTTCCACTCCTGGGTTAAAAGGGCATTGTTTTAATCAAGCAAGTGACTAAATCCCCAAACCAAAATTATTTGAAGCTGGAAAATCATCATTAAAATAAATAGATTTGGTCAACGGTTTATATTTAATTTTTGAATATTTAATTGTTTTAAAAAATATGAAAGGTTTTCTGCAACAGACTGTCCATATTAATACACTTCGCAGATTCAATGAAGTGGATGTTCTGACATAATCGACTCATTTGACTAACTTCCAGAGCTTTACTGTCTACAATAAAAGTGAAAGAGCCTTACAAGAAAAAAAATCTGTAACTTTTTGGATCCAACTTCAAGATGGAATAATAACAAAGATATTCAATTCCAATTACAATAATATGCACAAATTACTAAGTTTCCTTTGTATATGTTACAGGCTACAACCCATCTTAGTAGGCTCATTTTTAACTGATGATCCATGTGAACCTTAATTAGCTCTGTCCCTCAGAGACTGAGAACAAGGTGCTGTCAAAGAGCAAGGAAACAAAGCAGCCTGTGGAAAGTCACAGGCTTATTAATGTGTCAATTTCCTTCAGTCAATCACAAGGGGGCCAAGCAATGATTCAGAACTGATAACCCATTATTTCTATAATATGGGAAGATGGATGATCTAAAGTTCAAGATACAGTCAGACTATTTTCCATTGGGTTAATATTAATTATGATGTGAATTTGGAGTATTATTGTCTAAGCCTCTCAGTTGTGCAAGTGATGAACTTGAACTTCCTACATTTTGCTTAAGTGTCATTTGCGAGGAATTTCCTGAATGGATTCCTTCCATGGCCCTTGAAGACTTTTCTCTTGCAATCTTCCACTGATAACCTCAATAATTATGCATCCAGCCTCCATAACACCCTTCGTGCAATGCTCTGCCATTGACATGGTGAGTTCCAAATGTGGACCCCTGCCATGCACAAGCCCAAATATTGCAAGCCAGGAACTGTCATTCAAAGGCTACTGCATGACTGTTATTCCAGACAAGTTGGCTAGAAAGGGAAGTTGCTCCCACCCCACCCACTCTCCAGTTTGTGGATAGTTACTTGGAGATGCTGAAGAGGAGGGCCATCATTTTTCATACTGAACAAAGAAAGCATCAGATGCTGCCAGCCTAACCAAGACATCCACCAGGATCCACACAGTGGTCCCACTGAGAAAAGAAAAGCCCAACTATGCAGAAAGTAAGGTCAATGACCTCCTGCACTTCACATGTGCACATGCCACCATTCTCTCTCCACCACCTCACACTCTCTGTAACTCCATCACCGAACATACTCCCACCAAGGCTAATGGTCTTCCACTCTCATGCTTGCATGTAAACATCTTCACTCAATGCTTATTACCCTCTCCCACCCTGCTAAACAGCCCAGCCTACTGTACTTTCTACTCCCTCGCTCTGAACACTTCACCAGCATTTCTGCTCCTGAACTGCCACTAGTAGCTCTTAGAGCTACTTACAACTCACTCAATTCCCCCTTCTGCCAAGGTGATGCGATTTGTGAAACCATCCATCTCCCACAGTCTACTGTGCCCTCCCATGCTGTGTCAGATCCCACCCCTACGCTTGAAACAATCCCCCCACTTTCACAGTCATTATCTCCTCTACATCCCTTCGTAACAACTCTAATTCCCAGACTTGAGTTTCTTACTTTCTCCAACACAGCGCAGTCAGCCCCCTGATAACTTCCCTCAGTGATGACTACTCAATCTCCCTGGAGGTACTATGGTCAACTCCTTGTACTGAGATGGAATGCTACCTTGATTCAGTGTGGCAGCACCCCCCTGACGGACCATAGTCCCTTTCACTCAACAGACATGATCATTTGGATGAAGCTTATGTAGTCTGCTTGCCAATGAAGCTGCATGCTGTCAATATGAGACTGATGTAGTATGGTGCCATTCAGCAACATGTCCTCTCTGTCTTTATCTCTGGCAGCTGACTCAACAAAGACATCTATTTCAAACACACCAACTATCACAGCTACTGGACTACACATCTTCCGTCACCTCCCCCCACCACCACCCCTTTCCTGTAAAAACGTGATCCCTTGCTCCCAATTCCGCCACCTCCACGTTCCCAGGAGGAGCAATTCCACTCCAGGACATCCTATTTCAAGGACCGCAATTTCCTCCCCCACGTAATCAACAATACTCTCCAGCGCATCTCCTCCATTTCCTATACCTCCGCCCTCGAACCTCACCCCTACAACTACAACAAAGTTAGAAACCCCCAGTCCTCATGTGCCACCCCACTAATCTCTGAGTACAGCAGATCCTCCACCATTTCTGCCACCTACAATCAGACCCCACCAACAGGGATATATTTCCCTCCCTGCCCCTATCTACATTCCGCAGAGAGCATTCCCTCTGTGACTCCCTCATTATGCCCATGTCCACCATCAACCCACCCTCTTCACTATCCTATCTACCTGTGACTCCACTTTCAAGGAGCTATGAAACTGCACTCCAAGTTCCCTTTGTTCAGCAACACTCCCTAGGACCTTACCATTAAGTGTATAAGTCATGCTAAGACTTGCTTTCCCAAAATGCAGCACCTCGCATTTATCTGAATTAAACTCCATCTGCCACTTCTCAGCCCATTGGCCCATCCGGTCAAGATCCTGTATCTTGAATCCTTCTTGAGTCCGAGGTACAGACAGACGTTTCTGTGGCCAGGAGAGAAAAAGCAGAATGGTGTGTTGTTTCCCTGGTGCCAGCATCAAGGATGTCTCAGAGAGGGTGCAGAATGTTCTCAGGGGGGAGAGGGGCCAGCAGGAGGTCATTGTCCACATTGGAACAAACCACATTGGTCCTGTCCCTCAGGATTCCCTCCAACAACTTGCCCACCACCGAGTTCAGGCTCACCGGTCCATAGTTCCCTGGCTTATCTTTACTGCCCTTCTTAAACAGTGGCACCACGTTTGCCAACCTCCAGTCTTCTGGCACTTTACCTGTGACTATCGATGATACAAATATCTCAGCAAGAGGCCCAGCAATCACTTATCTAGCTTCCCACAGAGTTCTCAGGTACACCTGATCACCTTTATTCACCTTTAACCGTTTCAAGACATCCAGCACTTCCTCCTCTGTAATATTGACATTTTGCAAGATGTCACCATCTATTTCCCTACAGTCTATATCTTCCATATCCTTTTCCACAGTAAATACTGATGCAAAATATATATTTCATACCTCCCCCATTTTCTGTGGCTCCACACAAGGGCTGCCTTGCTGATCTTTCCCTAGTTACCCTTTTGTCCTTAATATATTTGTAAAACCCCTTTGGATTCTCCTTAATTCTATTTGCCAAAGCTATCTCATGTCCCCTTTATGTCCTCCTGATTTCCCTCTTAAGTATACTCCTACTTCCTTTATTCTCTTTTAAGGATTCACTCAATTAATGCTGTCTATACCTGACATATGCTTCCTTCTTTTTCTTAACCAAACCCTCAATTTCTTTAGTCATCCAGCATTCCCTATAGCTACCAGCCTTCCCTTTCACCCTGACAGGAATATACTTTCTCTGGATTCTTGCTATCTGATTTCTGAAGCCTTCTCATTTTGCAGCCGTCCATTTACCTGCGAGCATCTGTCTCCAATCAGCTTTTGAAAGTTCTTGCCTAATACCATCAAAATTGGCCTTTCTCCAATTTAGAACTTCAACTTTTAGATCTGGTCTATCCTTTTCCATCACTATTTTAAAACGAATAGAATTGTGGTCGCTGGCCCCAAAGTGCTCCCCCAATGACACCTCAGTCACCTGCCCTGCCTTATTTCCCAAGAGTAGGTCAAGTTTTGCACCTTCTCTAGTAGGTACAACCACATAATGAATCAGAAAATTATCTTGTGCACACTTAAGAAATTCCTCTCCATCTAAACCTTTAACACTATCGCAGTCCCAGTCGATGTTTGGAAAGTTAAAATCCCCTATCATAACTACCCTATTATTCTTACAGATTGCTGAGATCTCCTTACAAGTTTGTTTCTCAATTTCCCTCTGACTATTGGGGGGTCTATAATACAATCCCAATAAGGTGATCATCTGTTTCTTATTTCTCTGTTCCACCCAAATAACTTCCCTCAATGTATTTCCAGGAATATCCTCCATCAGCACAGCTGTAATGCTATCCCTTATCAAAAATGCTACTCCCCCTCCTCTTTTTCCTCCCTTTCTATCCTTTCTGTTGCATTTGTATCCTGGAACATTCAGCTGCCAGTCCTGCCCATCCCTGAGCCATGTTTCTGTAATTGCTATGATATCCCAGTCCCATGTTCCTAACCATGCCCTGAGTTCATCTG
>NC_057722.1:57041354-57041552 GCF_004010195.1 Chiloscyllium plagiosum | reverse complement strand
CCCTGACTGTTTGACTCACTTCTGTTCTCAGCTGTACCCGTCCCAGATCGATCTCTTTCCTCACTATCTCCCTGGGTCCCACTCCCCTACCTTACTAGTTTAAATCCTCCCAAGCAGTTCTAGCAAATTTCCCTGCCAATATATTAGTCCCCTTCCAATTTAGGTGCAATCCGTCCTTCTTGTACAGGTCACTTCTAC
>NC_057722.1:57031037-57032405 GCF_004010195.1 Chiloscyllium plagiosum | reverse complement strand
GGGGGGGGTTTAAACTAATTTGGCAGGGGGATGGGGTCCGGACTTGTAGTCCAGCAAGTAGGTTAGCTGTTTTTCAGAATGTCCAAGAATGTAGGGAGGCTGTGGAGAAGGTAGCACTGACAGGGAATACTTGTGTACACAGAGATGGGTTCAAGTGCGTATACTTCAACACAAGGAGTATCAGAAATAAGGTGGGTGAACTTAAGGCGTGGATCGGTACTTGGAATTACGATGTTGTGGCCATCACGGAAACATGGATAGAAGAGGGACAGGAATGGTTGTTGAAGGTTCCTGGTTACAGATGTTTCAGTAAGAGGCGGGATTTGAACCCAGGTCTCTGGTGCTGTGAGGCAGCAGTGCTAACCACTGTGCCACCGTGCTACCGGGTGGTAAAAAGGAGGGGGTGTGGCATTGCTAATTAGAAATGGTATAATGGCTGCAGAAAGGCAGTTTGAGGGAGATCTGCCTTTGGAGGTAGTATGGGCTGAAGTCAGAAATAGGAAAGGAGCAATCACCTTGTTGGATGTTTACTATAGGCCCTCCAATAGCAGCAGAGATGTGGAGAAACAGATTGGGAAACAGATTTTGGAAAGGTGCAGAAGCCACAGGGTAGTAGTCATGGGCGATTTCAACTTCCCAAATATTGATTGGAAGGGACGGTGTTTGTGCACTGTGTCCAGGAAGCTTTTCTAACTCAGTATGTAGATTGTCCGACCAGAGGGGAGGCCATATTGGATTTGGTACTTGGTAACGAACCAGGACAAGTGATGGGCTTGTTAGTGGGTGAGCATTTTGGTGATGGTGACCACAATTCTGTGACTTTCACCTTGGTTATGGAGAGAAATAGGTGCATGCAACAGGGTAGGTTTTACATTTGGGGGAAGGGTAAATACGATGCTGCAAGACAGGATCTGAGGAGCATAAGTTGGGAGCATAGGATGTCAGGGAAGGATGTCATTGAAATGTGGAACTTTTTCAAGGAACAGATAAGACGTGTCCTTGATATATATGTACCTGTCAGGCAGGAAAGAGATGGTCGTGTGAGGGAACCTTGGTTGACGAGGGAGATTGAATATCTAGTAAAGAGGAAGAAGGACGCTTACATAAGGCTGAGGAAACAAGTTTCAGACAGAGCGTTGGAGAGATACAGGATAGCCAGGAGGGAGCTGAAGAAGGGATTAGGAGAGCTAAGAGAGGGCGTGAAAAATCTTTGGCGGGTAGGATCAAGGATAACCCCAAGGCCTTTTATGCATATGTGAGAAACATGAGAATGATGAGAACGAGGGTAGGTCCGATCAAGGACAGTAGTGGGAGACTGTGTATTGAGTCGGAAGAGATAGGAGAGGTCTTGAATGAATACTTTTCTTC
>NC_057722.1:57005700-57029889 GCF_004010195.1 Chiloscyllium plagiosum | reverse complement strand
GTGGTGGGGGCATGGAATGCGCTGCCTGTGGGAGTGGAAGAGTCAGAATCATTGGCGAAATTTAAGTGGCAATTGGATAGGTACATGGATGGGTGCTTAAGCTAGGACAAATGTTCGGCACAACATCGTGGGCCAAAGGGCCTGTTCTGTGCTGTATTGTTCTATGTTCTATGTTCTACCTCAAAAAGAATCTGACAAATGTGGATCTGAATGTGTTGTTTATGGATCAGCAAGGGCCTGTTCTGTGCTGTATTGTTCTATGTTCTATGTTCTACCTCAAAAAGAATCTGACAAATGTGGATCTGAATGTGTTGTTTAATGGATCAGCCTTTATTAAAATGTTGAAATACATTACAAGACAGCTCTGATGAAGAGTCATCTCGACTCAAAATGTTAAATTGCCTTCTCTCTACATGGATACTGTCTGACCCACTGTGATCTCCAGCATTATTTGTTTTCAAGACAGGGTGTATGTTAACCTGCTCAATCTGGGTGTGTTACTGTGATTGGAAACCCAGATCTACTCCACCACTCAAAGTCACATGCTCATATTTGTAATCTAGAAAATTACAGTAAGTACAAAAGAAAAGTATATGGTACCTTAGACAATGAGTCAATAGACAATTAGACAACATTAGAAAATTTATTGAATGATATTTCAGAATGATTATTTTCTTTTGGGACAATGACACAGTTTGCTCATCTCAAATGACCATATTGCATTCAGTTTAAATATATAAAGAAAAAATGGAAATTGATTTGTTCAGTTAGAAATTTATACAATGCAAATAGATCAGAAAAGGTTGGCATATTGGAGTTTATAATGTGAATGCAACAAAAGTAGTTTGGCCAGTAGCGCAAGTGAATAGAAAGGGGTTTGTTCAAATAAAATTCTTGGTTTTTGTGTAAAGAAAACTGTTTTAAATGATGTGAGATTGAAATACTTCATCAGTATCAAAGTAGAAAATGAAATGAAAGATCAGTCAACAGCTGGAATGCAGATGTGAAGGCAGGATGGTCATGGAAATTCAGATATTAACCTTTGACCCAAGCAGGACATTAATCCATAGAAAACATTCTGTGTACTTAACACTTCTTTAACACAAATCAGTTGTATTGTTGTGGAATATTACTTCACTTGCAATCTTCTCTTTTAAACAATAATATTAGATTAATCTAATCAGCTGACCTTATGGGCATGAACTTAACCCTGATCTACCCGCAATGGATATCTTGTTGACAGGCAGATAGAATTGCTATTTTAACTAATAATAATAATGATAATAATATCAAATGGTGGTCTAAGCACATCAGTGAATGTGAAAACACCAAAGCATTTGCTTCAATATCCAGCCAGCAGTGCAGAGTGCATGATCCAAGGTGGCCTCCTCCAAGCGTCATAGTTACCAGGCTTCAGCTATTTCAATTCACTCCACATGATACCAAGAAACAGCGAAAGGCATGGGAAACCACAATGGCTATGAGTCCTGACATCATTCTGGCAATAGTATTGAACACTTATGTTCCAGAACTAGTCACTCCTAGCCAAACTGAGTACAATTAAAATACTGTCATGTACCAGACATTGTGGGAAATCAGTAGGTGAGCCAGTCACTGTAGAATTCCTTGTCTCTGACCTGCTGTTGTCACCACTATATTAATGGGTAGTTCAGTTCATTTTTTAGTCAGTTATAAACCCGCCCCCAAGGGTGCTGTTTGGATTCTCTCTTATTAGAGATGGTCATTGTCTGACACTTGTACGTTGCAAATGTTCCTTTGGTACCTATCTGCTCAAGACTGAATCTTGTCCAGGTCTCAATGTATTTGAACACAGACTACTTCAGTATCTGGGAGTCACAAAAAATGGTGCTGTATGTTTCTACCCAGAAAAAGCAGGACAATTCCAAACTGACCAATTACTGCCCCAGTCTATCCACAATCATCAGCAAAATTATAGAATAGGTCATTAACAGAACTGTCAAGCAGCAGTTGTACAAAATAACCTGTTCACTGACACTCAGTTTTGATTCTTCCTCTCAGCTCCTGAACTCATTACAGCTTTGTTCAAAATATGGATAAAAGAACTGTACTCAGGGAGGGAAATAAAGGTGACTAACCTTAACATCAAGGCAACACGTGGCTGAGTGTGGCATCAAGGAACCTGAGCAAAGCTGGAGTCATTGGGAATTGGTGGTGGGAGGGGAAGCTTCATGGTTGGCATCATACCTGGCACATAGGAAGTTGGTCATGGTTGGATCTCAATGATCTCTGCCACAAGTCACAAGTAAACATTATGTGAAGGTACCAGTTTTAGACTGGGGTGGACAAGGTCAGAAGTCGCATAACACTAGTTATAGTCCAAGGGGTTTATTTGAAGTCATAAGCTTTTGGAGTATTGCTCCTTCATCAATGCATCTCCTACAACACACAAGTCAGGAGTTTGATGGAATATTCCTCATGTGCCTGAATGAGTGCAGCTCCAACAATACCTGAGTAGCTGAACACCATCAGAATAAAAAGCTACCATGGATCACCCTCAACATTTATTTCCCCACCATCAATATGCAGTGACAATAATGTATACCATCTACAAGATGCACTGCAATAACTCATGGATGTGTGAATGAATAAAAGAAACTAAAACCAATTAGAAATTAAAACATGTAATTAAAGATGTTCAGTGCATAAGTAAAATAATAAATAAATACATAAAACTTCGATAAGGATAGCACCGCAGGCGATATTTAGTTCTCTTATTGGTTTGGCATCAAATCAAATAGTCAGAAGTTGATTACCTAAAGTGAATATGTATGGCTTTGGAGCATAATAACACAACTCAAAGGACATGTACATTTTATTTTACCAACTTTGCTGTCCATATTCTGTACTGAATTGTAAAATCTTCTAAAAAGATCAAACACAAAAGTTACAGTTATAATCTAAAGGATTATTTATTATATTTTGGGCCTTGTGCAATACATTATGATCCCAGGCAAACCCATTGACAGTACATGATTGCATCTTGAAAATTTCAATTTAAGAATTTTTCAACTGGATTTGGATGTGTAGACATTGCAAAACAACTGGCTGGGGATGTTACCTAGCCACTTTGATCCAAGAGACATTCATAATACTTAGACTAGGAAGTGTAAGACAATCCACCTGCTTTCGGAAAAGCTTCTAAATTCTTTTGTGTAATGTCCCCTTGGAGACCAAGTTGAACCGAGTTTAATTGGTTTTCTGATAATCATTAGGTACAAGAAATGCCAATATAGTTAGCTTGGGGCTGAAAGGGTAAACAGAAAACTAATCCTAACGGTGTTCAGTACCAGCACTTTGTTTTTGCTCGACAGTTCAGAAAGCACCAAACATTTGTGTAAGAAGAAGCAAGAAAGGCTCAATCCAAATGGATCAGATTTCTTTCGACAATTCAGAACACATCATTGTGTTGAAGCAAGTCACTGAGAATACACCAGAGACTAATGTGTCTGTGATTGGGGTAATTGTAATTCAGAATCCTATGGAGACATGGGTTTAAATTTCACCGTGACACAAATGTAAATAATTTATGACTGAGATAAGTAGGAATTTCTTCACTCAGCAGGTGATGAATTCTCTATCCCAGAGGATTGTGGAGGCTCAGTGATTGAGTATATTCATGCCAGAGATCAATAAATTTACATATATTAAAGCAACATGTGATATGCGATAGTGTCACAGAGGCAAAAGTGCAGCCATAGTGGAGTTGAATGATGGTACAGGGCTCTGGAGCCAGTGGGTCTTAAAACTAGGCCTCTTGGCTCAGATGTAGGGGCACTATGCCTGCACTACATAAGCAAGCTCTCAAAATGTGTATGTAGATCTAGAAGTAAGGGCAGAAAGAGCATGGGATTGTGGATTAGACTAAACCCTTTATAACCCTATGTAACCATACAATAACCAATCCTTAAATTTGTAAAAGCAAGCATACAAAATTAATTGATTATTTTAAAGCATTTACTTTCCATTCGCATCAAGCATGTATTCTCAGGTCAAGCTCCAATCCTAGTACAGGCACAAAATGAATTAGGTTCTCTTGCTGGCTTGGTATCAAATCAAATGGTCAGAAGTTGATTACTTAAAGTGAATATACACGGTTCTGGGGCAAAATAACACAATCCCAGAGCTTTATACAGTGTGCATTTTATTTTACCAACTTCGCTTTGTCCCCAGTGTGTACTGAAATGTAAACATTGGTCAAAATAGACAGGTTGGGGAATCCAAGATGGCGGCGATCTAAGAAGACCTCATTGCAGAGCTCCACACTGCAACACAAACGGGATGAACCTTTAACCCGCCCAACCCAGAAAATCACAACATCTTGGGACTCCAGAAAGATTGTGGAGTCCCAAGAAACTTCGAAAAATTAACTTACCTGCATTTTCAGCCATCCAGAGATGCCGAAAAAGGGAGGAGGAGCATCCAAGGCCGGGTCTGCAGCTCAGCTTGCAGATTCCTCGGAGTCGATTACTTTCCAGGCCCTGGTGAACAAGCTCGCGAAATCTTGTGAGATGCTGGGGAAACAGATTGAAGAGAAGTTGGCTCCAATCTCTCTCACGCTGCTGATGCATGAGCACCAGCTGGGAGACCTGGAGAAGAGGATGGATGAGGTGAAGCACAGGGTCATAGTGATAGAAGCTGATGCCAGTTCATCTAAGAATAGGATCCAAGCCCTGGAAACGCAGGTCTGTAATTTGCGTGACCAAGTGGATGATCTTGAGAACAAGGCCAGGAGTAAAAAACGTTCGGATCATTGGTCTGCCTGAGGGTAAGGAAGGTGAGTGGCCTGCGGGATTTGTTGAGGATTGGCTTCTGAAATTCCTTGACTTGGAGGCTGGCATGAGAGGATTGAAGATAGAGAGGACTCACCGGGTCGCAGTGCAGAGATCGGGTGTGGGTCAACATCCTTGTCCTCTCCTGGTGTGGTTCCATCACTACCGGGATAAGGAGAGAGTCATGGAGGCTTCAGGGTCCAGGGGAAGGATTTGGAGGCCTTAATTTATGAGGGTTCCAAGATCATGTTCTTTCAGTACTTCTCAGCGGCAGTGATTCAGAAATGAAAATTTTACGACGGTGTCAGGAGAAGACTGAAGGAGCTTGAGATCCAGTACTACCCGAGGTATCCAGCAGTGCTTCTGTTCACCTTAGATGGATCCATACATCTCTTTGACACGTTGGAGATGGCAAGAGACTTTGTTGACAAATTAACCTAATTTGAATGTTTCTTTGTGTATAAATAGTGTTTTGTGGGTATATCTTAATTGTTTTGTAAAAGAAACGGAGGAAGTCCAGTTGGAGCTTTATTTTGCTTTTGTTTTCCTCTATTGATAATAAGTTGGTTTAAATTATGTTTAGTGGCAGTTGAGATGTACATTTTCAATTTTTAGGTTAGGATATACCAAAGAATGCGTGGGGTATTTATTCCCCTGTTTTTAAAAAAAAATGTTTTTTTATTCATATTGGTATTCTATGGGGTGTTTATTCTTTTCAGCTTGTGTTTGCGGTGCGGCTCTAGCTGGGAGAAGTGAAGGTGGTTGGGATGGTTAGATGCCTACTTATGGGCAGTTTGGGATGGGTAGTTGCCCCCTCTGGGCAGGGAGTCAGTTCCCCTACTCAGCTCTGTTGGCGCTTTATATGTTGGTTTGTTCTTTGGTTTTTGTTGTTTTTAATTTTCAATACATTTGTAGGTTTGTTAAATGTAGTGGTTTTAGTTTATGTAGTTGCTATATTTGTTGGATCGTGTGACACTAAGGCTCAGCAGATTGTGGTTCAGGTTCCTCCTCTCTGGAATTTAAATGTTATTGCAGAAGATTATGGCTAATGACTTGATTAAATGGTGTACTGGAATATCAAGGGAAGTCACTCACCAATTAAGAGGAAGAAGGTACTCTGAGTCTTAGAAAGGAGAGGGTGGATATTGCTTTGTTACAGGAGACACATTTGGATGACAAGGAGCATTTAAAATTATAGCAGAATGGCTTTGACCGAGTTTATTTTTCATCATTTAATACAGAAGTAGGAGAGTGGCTATATTGGCTCGGAAGAACCTCCCATTTAAGTTGTTAGGGTGTTCAAGACACATCCGGGAGGTTTGTAATTCTTAAAGCCTTGATAAATGAGGAAGAACATGGTGTTTTAAATGTTTATTGCCCTCCAGCTCATCCCCTTAAGTTTTAGTAGACGCTTTTTCTAAACTGATAAGTCTCGAGTACCGGTAGAACATCATTATAGTGGGAAATTTTAACTGTCTCATGGACCCCACAGTATGCAGTTTGCTCAAAGGTCCCTCAATACCCTCTGTGCAAACTAAACAGTTAGTGGGTTTGTGGGGGAAGTTAGGGTCGATGGACGTTGGGAGGCATCTCCACCCTACAGGTAGGGAATTTACGTTTTTCTCCAATCCGCACAGATGTCACAGTAGGATTGATTTTTTTTCTGACCCGTGCGGTAACCCTGGATTTGGTGTCATCTTGTACAATTGGTAATATTACCATCTACGATCATGCTTCAGCATTCCTTATAGCTAAGATTAAGGACGTTACAGTGGGTTCGAGATACTGGCGAATGCATCCCTTTATCCTCAAGGATGATAAGTTTGTGGAGTATTTCTCCAGGGAATTTCGGGCATTCCTAAACAACAACTTCGGCTCGGTTAGTAGCTCATCTGTCCTCTGGGAAACTGTCAAAGCCTATGCTGTGGAGTTAGTTATCTCATATTACTCCAGTAGGAAGCAACAGAAGGGTGAGCAGCAATGACTCCTTGAAGCATGGTTGAAGGCAACCAAGAAGGCTTACTTTGACAGACCCTCGTTGGTCAAACTACAGAGGATTAGGGCACTGCAGTGTGCACTGAATTCCATGCTCATGCAGATGGCAAAGAAGGAGCTGGCTTTTGCAAAGCAAAGGTTATATGAGCATGGTGACAAGCCAAGCAAATACTTAGTGAATCTCGCCAGAAAAAGGAGTGCCCCAAAAGCCATTACGGCGATTAGGGAAGAGTCTGGGAACCTGACATGATTCTAAAAAGATTAATGCGGCGTTCCAGAGACTTGTCTGTAAGTTATACCAATCCAAGGATTGTAAGGAGATGCAGACCAAAATGGAATCTTTTTTTTGAGGATCTGAAGCTCCCGGGTGTGACTCCCGAACAACAGTCCTTTCTCAATGCCCCATTATCAGAGCAAGAAGTGCAGGAAGCTGTGAGGCAGCTTCAGAGTGGAAATGCGCCTGGTTTTGATGGACCGCCCAGTGAATTCTATAAGGAATTGATAAGTATACTGTCAGGCCCGATGCTCAATATGTTTAATGATTCATACAGTCACAATTGTCTCCCGCCATCTCTGAGAGAGGCCAATATTTCACTTATCCTTAAAAAAGGAAGGACCCAGAAGACTGTGGTTCATACAGGCCCATCTCACTCTTAAATGTGCCCGTTAAAATCCTCTCTAAGACTCTCGTGTTAAGGCTTGAGACTGTGTTACCTTCTATTATTAAAGAGGATCAGACGGGCTTCATAAAGAGTCACAGATCCTCCAATAATGTTAGGAGGCTGGTTAATGTAATTCAAGCATGCCAACAACAACCAATGCAGGGATTGGTGAATTCTCTAGATGCACAGAAGGCATTTGACTGAGTTGAGTAGTCATACCTTTTCTATACTCTGGAGCGGTTTGGTTTGGGCAAAGTCTTTATAAGATGGGTAAAGGTTCTCTACGGTGTCCCTCTCGCGGTGGTCATCACCAATGGGGTATGATCAAGCAATTTTAATATTTTTAGGGGCAGTCAGCAGAGCTGTCCCCTATCACCATTACTTTTTATGTTGGTGATTAAACCATTGGCAGAGGCCATTCATGGGGATCCCAATGTATCAGCTCCAGAAGTGGGGTCAAACTTACATAAGATTTCGTTGTATGCAAACGATGTCCTAATTTTTTTGACAAATCCAGCAGCTTCAGTGCCTCGTCTGATACAATGCATTCACATATTTGGCGCTTTTACAGGGTACAAGATTAATTTTGCAAAATCAGAGGCTAAGCATAAGGGTAGTCTTACGAGGGAGCTAGCTCTTGAGGGCGACTATAGATTCCCATTTAGGAGGTCATAGAGGGGTTTTGTGTATTTGGACAAATTCATTACTCCAGTTCTAGGTCGGCTGTTCAAAGCCAATTTTATCCAATTATTTGAAAAAAATTAGACAAGATCTTCAAAGATGGGAGGCACTTCCAGTCTCGTGGTTGGGTCGAATACCACTTATTAAGATGAATATTCTTCCCTGTTTGCTATACGTTATACAGATGCTCCCCCTGATTTTCAATAAGCAAACACTCAGGAGACTGAACGGCTGGTTCAGCTCCTTTATTTGGCATCACACGCGGCCCCTCATTAAACTAGCCAAACTGCAACTGCCTTACAAATTGGGGGGAATGAACCTTCCAGACACTAAAAATTACCAATTAAGCTCACTTTTGTCCTACGTGAGTGATTGGGTTTGTAGAGATCCTTTTCAATATGGCTAGATGTCAAAGTTTCCCAAGCAAGATGCTCCCTTACCAGTTTGCTATTTTTTGACAAAATGAGGACAGTTAGGGAATATTGCCATAACCCAATAGTTATCAATATTGTTAAAGCATGGAGGGCAATTTGGCAGAGGGAAGGCAATATTGGCAAAACATCTTTGTTTACACTGTTAGTGGGCATGCCGGGTTTTCAACCAGTTATGATAGATTCAGGATTTAAACGTTGGGCAGCTAGGGGTATGATTTGCAAGGGCAATTTATTTGAGGGAGATGTAATGATGTCCTTCGATCAGTTAGTACAGAAGTAAGAGTTATCTAATACAGACCTCTTTTGTTTTTTTTTCAAGTTAGGGATTTTATTCAAACAAAACCACACTTTTAACTGATCTCTACAAATCCAACATAGAGAGGGGGGTGCTAAGGGCTAAGAGTACACTCTGTCAGTACTTTATATCATCAATTGGGGAGGGTGCCCCCTCAGATGAGTTTGATCGACTCTGCATGATGATATGGGAGAGAGGGCTGGGTGTTGAAGTTTCCTCAGAGGCATGGGAGGATATTTGGGAGAATGCAAGGAAGATATCAATTTGCAATAGGATCCATGCTTTATAGTTGAAGATTTTCCACAGGATGCACTTGGCTCCGGACTTTAAACCAGGGATATCTTCAGCATGTCCCAAGTGTAAGGTCTGCACGGGCACTCTTACCCATTATCTCTAGTCCTGCAATAGGCTTCAAACATATTGGAGTGCTGTGGCAGGTGCAGTGGAAAGGCTTTTGGTTGTAAGGGTGGAGAAGGACCCCACCTCTCTCCTTTTGGGCCTGCCCACTGAATTTCTTACAGACGTGCATAAGAAAAAATTTTTCAATGTTCTCACGTTCTACACAAGAAAAAATATCTTCATAGGTTGGATATCTGAACCACCGCCACCCCGGGGCTGTCAGGTTGGTGGTTGATCATTATTAAGCATATTCCCTTGGATTTTCTCACAAATACAGTATACCACAAAACTGAGAATTTTTATAAGACATGGCAACCCTTTTTGGAATACCTTGACACAGATTTATCTGCCACGTTAACAAGGGCTTTTATATAGCCGTAACGATTGTGTTTTACGAGTTCAATATCCGGGGAGCAGGAACTGTGAACGTATGAGCATTTTGTTTGGCTGGGCTGAGTTATTACTATTTATTAGTTTGTTGTTGGTTATTTATATGTTTAGTTAAATAGCCATTTTGGTTTTTTTTATTATATACTTTTCTATATGTTTATATATTTGTACATGAGAGTAGGTTGGGGTTTTTATTTTACTTGGGTTTTTTCTCTTGTACTGTTTTGAATTGTGTTGTTTTGTACTTGTTGTAATATTAAAAAATCTATTTTTCCAATAAAAATATATTAAAAAAAAACAGGTTATCAAAATATTCTAAAAGAGCAAACATACTTAAATTTGCAGTTATAATCAAAATGATTCTTTTTACTGCAGATTACACTTAACACCTGTGTGACCTGGTTCCACTTAGAAGAGGACTATACCCTAAGGTCACTTCATATTATTAGTGGCAGTTGATTTGTGAAGTGTTCCCAAATGTTAAAGAATTAACCCCATAAAAAAAGATACATGATGTCGCTGAGGGGAGGAAGACACCTCATCAATTATATTTCACTCCAGCACACAGTCTTTCTCAAGTGGACAGAATAGTATTAGTCTTAATGCAAAACCATTTCTGTCCATCAGTTCTTTCTTTAAAGGTAAAAAGGATTCATTCCCAAGGCTTGCCCAACTCTCTATATTGCATAGATTTTCTGCAACAGGGTCATTTCAGTGGATGATTAGAAGGCCACATGTCAGCAAATCTCTGAAAGCATTCACACTATTTTGTTATTACAGTCATATTCTCAAGCCTATAAAATTCCTTGACATATAAATCAGATCTTCATAATGCAATTTCAAAGCTGTCCGAACCTCAAAAATATTATCAAGTTATCCTGACTCCTAAAATCATGTCATCCTCTCTACGCTATAGAGTCCAATATTCAAATATATTATTTTTCTACCATATGACGGAGATATATTAAAAAAAAGGAATTTCATAAAACATAATGTGTTTTTTTTTGCCCTGGGTGACAGAAAGCATCAAACAAATTTGACTTGATAAGCCAAGTGCGGATACATATATGTGCGTGCAAAACACTTGATTCAACTCTGATTCTCTGACAATCAACCTCCATATCCAAACACTAACATATTGAATTTAACCCTGCTTCAGGGAAGCCATTCCTTTGTGAGTGCTCCAACCAATATGTTGCTAACTGGTAATTATGAACAGCTGTTTCTAAAGTGCTTGCTGGATGGAGTGAACACAGAACAGCTCATGGGGTCAAGAGCAGAAGTAGTGAAATATTGTAGAAATTCTCAGGAATTGTGCTATTCATCAAAGTGTTGGCGGTCTCTCAGTCCTGCACTCAACAAACTCTTCAAAAACATAAAAGCTGTAAGGTAGATTTTGGAAAGTGGGATGCAGTACAATGTTAACATTGGCTTTTAGGAAACAGACGAAGTCTGTAGTAACATGGTCCTTACCATAACCTCCAGGCACTGCAAAGCAGTTCACACAGTATTTTGCAGGAACTGTCACTCTGCAATATAGGAAACACCTCAGCAATTTGACACAGTAAGCTCCCCACAAATAGGCATATAATCACAAGTAGATAGTCTGTGCCTCTGACTTTCCCTTTCCTTTTTCAAAATTATATCATAGGAACTTTAACATCCATTTGAAAGTACAAACAAAGCCTCAGTTAATGTCTCATCAGAAATATTGCACTTTTAACACAATTCTCCTTCAGTGTTGCACCAGGAGTCAGCCTCAATTTTTGGATTCAAAACCTGGAGTGGGACTCAAACCCAAAACCTTCTCACTGAAGGGCAAGAAGGGGTAACAATTAGCAGGATAAAGTTGCAGGGCTTTTAACGGATTTCAACAACCTCAGCGATGAGTTTTGAGCTAGCAGTCCATAACATCTAGAACTCCCAATTAAAATGATCTGTTATATAAAATTTACTGATTAATTTCCTAGTAGTTTGTTTGCAATCAGACACTGAGCAGGTAAAGCTATGGATGGCAAACTCTGTATTTGACTAATCTTACATTTCACTTCACTTTATAGATATAGACAGCAACAGGTTGCCTGACCTTTTAATGGATAATTATACTAGAACCACAAAGACATTAGCTTCACCAAGCAATGGCTCTTTCTACACGAAACACACAATGCTTGACCAATAAGATCTGTTCACAAAAAGAAATCATAAATTAATCCATATATTAGCTCCTATACAAAATTTTAAAATGATAAAATATGATAATAGGTACACCAGATTTAATATTGGTGGAATTGTGGTCATTAATAGGTGCATTTAAGACAAAATATTTGAGACTTCTGTACAAGACACTCGCCTAGTGATGACGGGTTAAAACTAGCTAAAGCCGCACTTCCTTTTAAGGCAGAACCAAGGAAGGTAGATTTGGATCCACTCCCAAATAGGAATCAAGTCTTCAAAATACGGATAATGGTTTCCACACAGATCAATAAGTTCTGGTAAAATATAATCTCTGCTCAACAGAATTAATGTACACATTCATTCACTGATATAGATAACCCAATGTCTAATTGATCTAGTTGTTAAACATTGACTTGTTTTATTGAATAATATAACAATCACATCGTAACAAACATCCAATAAATATAACTTCTGAAGTAGGGTCACCCAACCTGAAATATTAACTCTGCTTTCTCTCCACAGATGCTGCCAGACCTGCTGAATTTCTCCAGCAATTCTGTGTTTGATACCTAAAGATAGAGATGTCAAGCTGGCAAAGTGACAAAACAGGACTACTTCCATGCCAATCAACATAAGCAAGTGATAGGCAGATGTAAGTGACTCCACAACAAACAGATCAGATCTAAGCTCTGCAGTCCTGCCATATCCAGTCAAGAATAGTGGTGGACGATTAAATAACTGGAGGAAGTGACTCCACAAATACTTCCTTCCTCAATAATGGAGAAACCCAGCACATCAATTCAAGAGAGAAGTCTGAAACATTCACAACAGTTTTCAGGCAGATATGCTGAATGGATTATCAATCTCAGCTTCCTCCAGCATCACAGATTCTAGCCTTCAGACAATTCAATACATCCCATGTGATGTCCAGAATCAACTAGAGGCAGTAGATACTGAAAAAACTCTGGGCTCTGACAACATTCCAGCAATAGTACTGAAGACCTGTGTTCCAGAACTTTCCGACCAAACCAAGCTGCAGCAGTATTTATACCACTCACAAATGACAGTTTACCATAATCCTCGAGACAGTAGGACATAGAGGATACTGACGAGAGCAGCCATAGAATGTAGATATTATTCTGATGCACGTCACAGGCAACAATGGACAAATACAACATGGTTTTTCAGTGGGAGTCACTGGTTAGCTGCAGCGAACTGCAAGCTTCTTTCATTGCTTGCACTCCCTCTTTCTTTAAAATAATCCTTAACACTACCTCATGTAGCCAATGTTTGATCATATGTCTTGACATGTCCTTGTTTCAAGTGTTGTTTGATCATTCTTTTGTGAAGTCACTTGAGATCTTTTACTGCAGGAAAAGGAGCTATAAGTATGTAAATTGTTGTTTGTGCATCATTCATTCAGAATAGCATGTCAGTATTTGATGGGGATGCTGAATTCATGGAAGCTGTGTCAGTAAGTCTCTGTAAACTTGCAGTTGTGGTTGAGTAATATACCTAAAATTGTGTATTTAACATAATATTATATTTGCCCTAACCATACTCTACAACTGCCCTCAGTATTTAATGTAATGCTTGCGTACAAATATTTTCCCCTTAACTGGATCCAAATGTCCGTCTTGTTTCAAGTTCAGAGGAATTCCTGACATTTTCAGCGGGACACAGGTTAAGTATGGGCTGTTGATTGGAATGCCTTGCTGAGTAACAATTCTTTAAAATTTATGTGTTGTCCAATTCAAGTAGTCAATTGAAAAGGCATGGATTAGAACCCAATCAACCGAGTCATAGAGAGGACATAAAGCTCTGGACAGAAAAAAAAAACTTTTCTGAATTTGTGAAGGATCAGACTCAACCATGCACACAGATTTCTGGGATCCTGCTACCATTAACCAAGGCAGCTATTTGAAATCTGCACAAGAGGGAAGAGAAGTTTGAAGCGGAAAATATGAACCTTAATTTGAGTACATAAATTCATCATTTTAACAAGGTCTGGACCATATGCTTAGGTTAAAATCGAGGGATGATAGATATAGGACAGATGTCAGAGGTAGTTTCTTTACTCAGAGAGTAGTGAGGGTATGGAATGCTTTGCCTGCAACGGTAGTACATTCGCCAACTTTAAGTGCATTTAAGTCGTCATTGGACAAACATATAGACGTACATGGAATAGTGTAGGTTAGATGGGCTTCAGATTGGTATGATTGGTCGGGGCAACAGCAAGGGCCAAAGGGCGTGTACTGCGCTGTAATGTTCTATGTTCTATGTTAGCTCTTTTGAAAAAGTTCATCATTGTGTTTAAGGCAAGTACTACTGTCTCCTCCTCCATTGGCTCAGTTCTTTGTTCTTCCTCTATTAACACTGCCTGTTTCTACTTGCTCTACCAGCTCTAAGTGATTTGACACGATTGCTGACTATTGGGAATTTTCAGATTAAGAAGTGAAGAGCTATATGAGGGTGAAAAAGTGAGGGGTACAGAATGACAAGTGACATTAAAAAGAGGGAGAAAGGTCAAGTGGGAGGAAAGAGGAAGAATGCCACTTTAAAATGTAGAATCCCTACACAGTGAGGAAAGAGGCCATTCAGCCCATCGGGTCCGCGTCAACCCTCCAAAGAGTATCCCACCCAGACCCCAGTATGTCTACAACTTTCATATTTACCATGGCTTAACCACAATCTGCACAGCTTTGGACTGTGGGAGGAAACCAGAGCATAGCCACACAGGTATGGGTAGAACAAGCAAACTCAACACAGACACGACACAGTCACCCAAGGCTGGAATTGAACCCAGGTCCTAGCACTGAGACAACACTGCTAACCACTGAACCACCGTACCAACTTGAACAGCAGGGAAGGAAAAATGCTAAAACATCAAGAGAAATTGCAAGAAGAGGAGAAGAAAACTTAGACTAATAGAAGCTTGTTTGCAAGGGTGACAGATTTGCTATCTAACTGTACGCAATATATAGGCCAGCTGGCTGCCTATTATATATCCTGTCAGTATTTTTTTATTTCTTTGGAAGAAGATGGCCCACCAGGAAGCAAAGATGATTATCTGCTTCTAAATTTTCGATTGAGCATGAGACTTCAGAGTCTTGTCATTTAAAATCCTGCAGAACCAGAGGAAGAGAGCAAACACACAGGAAGTAGTTTGAAGAATTCATTATACATAGTAGTTTTATATAATATCCACAGCACAGAATATAGTTTTCACACCAACAGGTCCATGCCAATTTCTATGCACCACAAGAGGTTTCAAGACTTTGTCAATTGCCAGTCTCAAAACGTATGGTGCTGGAAAAGCATAGCTGGTCAGGCAGATCTGAGGAACAGGTGAGTTGACGTTCCAAGCATGAGCTCTTCATCAGGAATAACCAGTCAAGAAATGGTAGAACTTACAGGGATGCTCTGAACAGCAGTAATAGAACAGTCATGACTGGAGCCTTCACTCTTGATCATCTTACATGGGATATGGGCAATGCAAGAATTTGCCACCCATCGCTAACCTTTTCAAAACTTGTTTGTGGTATGTTGACATCACCGTTAGATGAGCATTTATTGCCCAACCCTAAGAGAAGATGGTGGTGGTGAGCTGCTTTCTTGAACTGCTACAATCATTAGAGTACATGGGCACCCACAGTGCTGTTAGGAATCAACATTTGACCCAACAACACTGAAGGAAAGACTATATAGTTCCAAGTCAGAATGGCTACTGGCTTGGAGACAAACTTGTAGGTGATGCACTTGCCCTTCCAAATGGTAAGGTTTACAGATTTAGAAAGTGCTGCCTAAAGAGCCTTGGTCAGTTACTGAAGTGCATCTTGTAGGTGGTACACAGTGCTGGCGGAGATGGATTATCCACTTAGCAGGTCTAATGGATGCAAATATTTCAGCCTTGAATTAAAGTACTAGGCTTTCCCATTATGGAGAATAGGGATTTATATATTGAGCCTTACATCTTCTCAATATTCGACAGGACAGCAGAGCTTAGATCTGATCACCAGTTTTGAAAGAGAGTCATACTGGACTCAAATCATGAACTCTGTCTCTTTCATCACATACGGTACCACTCCTGCTGAGTTTCTGTTTTATGGCCCACTATCACTAGTTTCCATACACACAGACAAAGAAGGACACCACTTTGACTCGGACAACACACACATCCCTGTATAGGTGAAACAAAGACACACAAGAATTCTGAGAGACATGGTATTCTAACCAGAACTCCATCAGAAAAACACATCAATTTATATCTTATCTACTTTTCCTTGAAAAAAAAAGAACCAGAAATGACATCACCCTTAAGAAACCAAGACCTATAAACTGGGGGGGGGGGGGGGGGGGGGGCGCGCATACCACCAGCATTTCACCAGAGACTCTCACTGATGATGTTACCTAGTCATGGTGATGAAATGTCTGAAAACAAACCTTCCAGCTCAGCAAACTAACTTACATACTTATCATCAACCTGAGCTACAAGTCTTCTCAAAAAAATTCTGCTTTAATCTTAGATCGGATCTATAGGGCTGCCCTTGATCTGTGTGGCTTGCCAATCCTTTTGAGAAGCTAATGAAGAGTCAACCCACACTGCTGTAAGCTTGGAGTCACATGTAGGATAGACCAGATAAAGATGGCTGATTCTCTTCCTTAAAGGACATAAGTAAATTAGATTTTTTTAAAAACAACAATTGATGGCAGGCTTATGGGGTCACTAATACTGAGACTAGCTTTATATTCCAGATTTATTAATTGAATTTAAATTCCACCAGCTGCTGCAAGCATTGTAACTAATCACTTTCACATCAGCCATGCTTCAGTTGGTGACACACTTGCAGCTGAGTAACAAAGTTTCAGATTCAATCCCAATTACAGGGCTTGAAAATTAAATCAATGCTGACATCCCTGTTGAGGGAGTAATCCACCATCAAAGGTTCTGTTTCTCGGATGAGGTTTTAAATGGAAGTTCTTTCTCTGTACTCTTGCGTATGTAAAAAATATTGTGCATCACTTCTATGAAGAAAAATAGAGCACTTATCCTTCATGACCTGTTCAATAGTTATTGTTTTATCAACAACAGAAAAAGAAAAATGGAGTCATTATTTAAGTAAGGATATGAATTCGTTGGAAGAAGCTCAGGGAAGGTTCACTGAATTAATAACTAGAATGATGAGGTGTCATGAATAAAGGATGGACAGGCTGGCTTTGTCTCCACTGGAATACAGAAGAGTGGAAGATGATTTGTTTGAAACATAGAAGATCCTGAGAGGTCATGACAAGGTGCAGGCAAAAGAATCGACAAGCAAGGGTCATGAGATTTTTTTCTTCTGAGAATCATGAGTCTTTGGAACTCACTTCCTCAAATGAAGCATAGTCTTTGAATATTATTCCACTCAGAGATAGATTCTTGATAAACAAAGGGATGAAAGGTTATCAGGAATAGGCAGGAATGTGGAGTAATCAGATTAGCCATGATCTTATGGAATGGTGGTGGTTCAAGGGTTCAAATGGTCTACTCTCACTCCTCAATGATGTTTGTACAACATTTTAATATTGTAGTGCAAATTGGCTGTCTGCATACTGACTGCTATACATTGCAATAATGTTGACAGTGAAAATGCAGTGGTGTTTTTGCTGCAAAGTGCTTTGAGATATCCAGTGGTTTGAAAACACTAAGTAAGACAAGTTATTCTCTCTGTCAAACATTCACAGCTTGCCTGTTTCACTGAAGATGACTTTCCTGTTGTAACTTCATCTCATGGCACTGACAAGTTGTTAACAAGCTGGGAAACATGTTCTACTTCTTGGAAACGCAGAACTCAGTGTTAAAGGATTTCATAATTAGCTTCTCAATAAGTTAATCATTAATCACTTGACAGATCTGGGGAAGCTCCAACTCGCCTTCAATATCATTTTGGGGAAAGCAAGAAGGTGACATGATCACATCTGGATCCCAGCTCTTCATCTGTTTCCAGGATTTTCCCAGCTCTTTCGCATGAGCCACCAATCTGAGAAAAATCTGCCCTGTGCGGCTGAGGGAAAATGTTTTACCCATGGATTAACATCTCTTGACACACACATTTTTGAAGGGATCTGTAAATCTCAATAACTTTTAAAACTACTACTGACACATTTAATACCAGCTATCTTTCTATGCCCACCGTTATGACATTAAAAATTAATCAGAGGTAAAACATCTCGAGAAAGTTAAGTTCATGACTGTCATTATATAAGTGCGCATATACTAAAAGGTAATTCAAACAGGGAATAGTAACATCAACATTCAACCATTTGTGATATACCAGAGACATAGCAGGAGACTTTCCACCACTCTTCAAAGTTATGACAATAGTACAGTATAGTTCAGTAGACAATATTCTACTGAACTCTCAACACCAACATAAGTGCATATACACAGAACTTGATTTGCAGTACATTCACAAGCATCCACTCCACCCACCATCAATGCTCAGTAGCAGCAGTGTGTACTATCTAGAAAATGCACTGTAGGAATTCACCAATAGAAACTCAGTCCTTACATATGTTTAATGTTGAGATTATTGGATTTCTGATTATCAATGTGCATAGTGTGGATAAAAATCCTTGACTATTCAATCAACCATGATTGAGCCTGCTCTGCCATTAAATACAATGGACTGAATGGCCTACTCCAGTGCTGTTGTCCTCTGTCCTAATGCATCACATGCCTGACAAGTGCCTTGTAGGTGGGTGACAGGCTTTGGGGAGACAGGAAGTGGGTTACTTGCTGCAGGATTCCTAGCTGCTGACCTAGCCATAGTATTTCTAGTCCGGTTCAATTTCTGACATGAATATTACTCTCTACTTATCAGCCTAAGTCTGAGTATTGTCAATGTTTTGATATATAATGGAGTTCAGTTCAAAGCTCTCAGTCCAGCCTTTGTTGGTATGTTTAGATGACCGTTAATATTCTTGGAACAGTTATCCTTCCATTGTGAAAGCTGATGTAGAAGATCAGGGGGATCATGCTGACCTACATATGACCAGGATGTCTGCTGCCTTTCACAATGGTGGAGCTGAAGGAGTTCCAAGGAAAATCCAAGACAATCTTATGCACCATTCATCAGAGATGTTTAAAGTTTTTTAAATTTATTCATTTTATGGGGTGTGAGCATCACTGGGTGGGCCAGTATTTATTACCCATCCCTAGTTGCCTTTGAGAAGGTGGTGGTGATCTGCCTTCTTGAACTGCTGCAGTCCACCTGCCATGGGTTTACCCACAATGCCATTAGGAAGGGAATTCCAGGGTGTTGACCCAGAGACAGTGAAGAAACAGCAATATATTTCCAAGTCAGGATGGTGAGTGGCTTTGAGGGGAGCTTGAAGGTGGTGGTGTTCCCATATATCTGCTGTCCTTGCCCTTCTAAATAGAAGTGGTTGTGGTTTTTGTAGGTGCTGACTGAGGATCTTTACAGCCCTCTGAGATAAAAGAACTCCATAAATTCATAACCTTCTAAAAGAAAAAAATCCTCTCACTTCAACACGAAATTGCATTATTCTTATTTTCAAATTGTACTCCTGGTTCTGGATTACCGTACCTACATCTACCCTGTCTATCCCTTGAAGTATTATGTAGAGTTCAATAAGATCATCTCACATTCTTCCAAAGTCTAAGGAATACAGGCTCAGTTTACCTAACCTCTCTTCATAGGACAGTCTTGTCATCCCAGGGACAAGTCTGGTGAAACTGCGGTGCACCTCCTCTATGGCAACAAACTCTTTCCCAAGTAAGGAAACCAAAAGTGCGCATGTACTCTAAGTCGGCTCCTATACAACTGAAGTAAGGCTTCACTACTCGTGTAGCTTAAAAATGTGTTGCTGGAAAAGCGCAGCAGGTCAGGCAGTATCAAAGGAACAGGAGAATCGACGTTTCGGGTATAAGCCCTTCTTCCTGAAGAAGAGCTTATGCCCGAAACGTCGATTCTCCTGTTCCTTTGATGCTGCCTGACCTGCTGCGCTTTTCCAGCAACATATTTTTAAACTCTGATCTCCAGCATCTGCAGTCCTCACTTTCTCCTAGTTTTTCACTACTCCTGTACTCAACTCATTTCTTTGGCCTTCCTTAGTTGCACCTGCATGTTAGACTTCAGTGACTAATGGAGAAGGACACCTCGATCCCTTTGGGCATCTACATTCTCAATAATTACTTTCCATACAAGAAATACATGGTACATGTGTTCATTCTAGCAAAGTGGATAATCTCACATTTTGCCACATGAAATGCCATCAGACTGGGATTCTGGATTACTGTCCCAAAGACTCCAAACAGTGGAGATTGCTCCCCACCTCTTGATTCCCACTGGCTTCAGTTTTGCACAGGTTCATTCTTGCTGCATGTAATTCAAATACTTTGATTTCAACAGCAGTCACTCTCACCTCAACTCAAGATCAGCTCTTATATGGTCCATATTTGGAACAAGGTCTAGGTCAGGAGCTGAGTGGCCCTACAATTCTCTTGCAGGTAACACACCATCCAGACTAGGAAAGTTAACAGAAAAGTTCTGCTGAACAGGGCTCTTCTCTAAACATTGTTAGCTTTGGACAGAATTCATCTGAACTTCACCCTGAACTAGAAATCTTAAGAACAGGAAATGACTTTTTCCATGGAGCACCTTGCCTGTTCTTCACATGTAATTTTTCTACCTTCTTTCCAATTCCTTTTATTCTCTTTTATTTGCCAGATATTGTCTTTTGAACCTATATGTACTCCTAAGTTCTCCTCATTACTGATTGGCTTTGTCTACTATGCTTTTGTTTGAGTAAAGTTTAAAAGTATTTCCCCAGTTTTGAACCATTTTACAGTGTGAACAGCTTGCCTGGTTTAACATCAACCATTGAAGCCAATCAAGTGTTGACATGTAAAACAAATGTGATGTCTTTACGTTCTCTAACTGCAAAGCAATTGTATGATTCGGAGTCTTTTCATGAATCTTTCTTGCACCAAATAAGATTTAAATGTATTTAGTAAGTGAGTCAATATTGCAAGAACTTACCATATTGGCAACGAGGGCCCTGGAATCCCTCTGGACACTGGCAGGCTTGAAAGATTCCTTCAGCACACTTGCCTCCATTGAAGCAAGTTCCAATAGCACATGTAGCTAGGAAAACACAACACCATACTCTTAAAAATATCTGTGCATTTTCAGGAATTCAATTCTATTCCTCATTCTAAAAACTAATTAATTTGCTTTCACTTCACTTTTTTCTTGGGATATGGGCATGAAGTTAATGGCAGTTGTTGCCTATCCCCAGTATCCCTTGAACTAAGAGGGTTTTTAGGCCATTTCAGAGGGCAATTACGAGTCAACTACATTACTGTGGGTCTGGAGTCATATGAAAGTCAGCAAATTTCCCTTCTGAAGAGGGACTGATGAACAAGATGGGTTTTATAACAACTGAAATGAGTTGTTGAACCCACTGTCTGCCTACTTTTTTGAATGAACCATGAAGCATAAAGCAGTCATTGTCTCCTGTATTGCCCACACACTGGATGGGGATTAATGGCAATGGATAGTCTAATTTGGTCACTTGTGCCTAACCTTCTCCCAGAAGAGTAGACAGTGACACAACTAGAACTTGGTGTGCCATATTCCATCTTAGAGAAATACATGTGGTTAATGCATAACCAGAAAAAAAAATTAGTGCATCAAAAAGGTTATTACCATCTGTTGGTGGGGCCTACTCTACATTTATATTGACAAGTGCTGCATTTTGTAAAATTGTATTTCACATCAAGAGTGCTCCCCATTCTTTTGAGGTTTAGAGGATGTATTGACACCATAAGACCATAAGACATAGGAGCGGAAGTAAGGCCATTCGGCCCATCAAGTCCACTCTGCCATTCAATCATGGCTGATGGGCATTTCAACTCCACTTACCCGCATTCTCCCCGTAGCCCTCAATTCCTTGTGACATCAAGAATTTATCAATTTCTGCCTTGAAGACATTTAGCGTCCCAGCCTCCACTGCACTCTGTGACAATGAATTCCACAGGCCCACCACTCTCTGGCTGAAGAAATGTCTCCGCATTTCTATTCTGAATTTACCCACTCTAATTCTAAGGCTGTGGCCACGGGTCCTAGTCTCCTCGCCTAATGGAAACAATTTCCTAGCATCCACCCTCCTAGCGTCCACCCTCTCCAAGCCATCTTGTAAGTTTGTATTAGATCTCCCCTTAATCTTCTAAACTCCAATGAATACAATCCCAGGATCCTCAGCCGTTCCTCATATGTTAGACCTACCATTCCAGGGATCATCCGTGTGAATCTCCGCTGGACACGTTCCAATGCCAGTATGTCCTTCCTGAGGTGTGGGGACCAAATCTGGACACAGTACTCCAAATGGGGCCTAACCAGAGCTTTTTATATGCAGAAGGTAGGGTTGGAAAGGGGATAAGGAGTAAACAATAGGTGGGGAAATGGACAAAAGAGGCAGTTGTTCTGACAATGGAGTAGATAATAATCTGGCTAGGAGGGTGAATAACTGTTAATGGAGACTGGTAGTGGCTAACAATAGGTACTGTGCAATGGCAAACCATGTGATAACAAGGCCTGGCGTGTGGGATAGGGGGTTAGGACATGGGAGAGGTCATGCCCTAAAATTATTGAACTTGATATTGAGTCCGGAGGGCGTCAGGGTCCCCAAGTGCAAAATGAGGTGCTGTTCTTCCAGCTTGCACTGAGCTTCACTGGAACACAGAAGCAAGCCTGAGACAGAGATGTTGGCCAGGGAACAGGGTGGTGTGTTAAAGTGGCAGGCATCTAGATGTTCAAGGTCTTTCTTTTGTGGGCAGAACAAATGTTCTGCAAAGTAGTCACCAGTCTATGCGTCGTTTCCCCGATGTAGAGAAGCTACATTGTGAGCAGTGAATGCACTAAATGAGATTGTAACATTCTTGATGAAGGGCTTATGCCTGAAACATTGACTCTCCTGCTCCTCAGATGCTGCCTGACCTGCTGTGTTTTTCCAGCACCACATTTTTTGACTCTAGATTGTGATAAGTGCAAGTAAAATGCTGCTTCACCTGAAAGGTCTGTTTGGGCCCTTGGATGCAGAGGAGGGAGGAGGTAAATGGGCAGGTATTACACCTTCAGCAGCTGTAGTGAAGGAAGGCTGGACCAGGGTGTCCTAGAGAGAACAGTCCCTGTGGAAGGCGGACAAAGGAGAGGAGTGGAAAGTGTACCTGGTGGTGGCATCTCGCTGGAGAGAGTGGAAATGGCAGCTAACAGTCTTCTGGAAGTGGATGCTGGTAGATTGATAGGTAAGAACAAGGGAGACCTATTGCTGTTGCAGGAGGGAAGAGAGGCGCGAGGGCGAAAGTGGGAGAGATAAATCAGAATGGGTTTAGGGCCCTGTCGACACCAGTGTTGGGGAATCCTTGGCTGAGGAAGAAGGTGGACATTTCTAGAAGTTGGCCTCATCGGAACATTTGCAAACGAGAAGGAGGAACTGGGAGAATGGAATGGATTCTTTGCAGGAAACAAGATGCAAGAATGTATAGTCCAGATGGCTGTGGGAATTGGTGGGTTTATGGTGGATATTAATGACCAGTCTATCCTCAGAAATGGAAACAGAGATGTTGAAGAAGGGAAGTGAGGGGTCAGAGATAGACCAGGTGAAAGCGAGGATGGGCGGAAATTGGAAGCAAAATCCATTTTAACTTTGCCAATTCCGGACGAGAGAGGGAAGCAGTACTGATCATATCATCCATATATTGGAGAAAGAGTTGTGTGTGGGGGCTGGGATAGGACTGGGACAAGGAATGTACCACTTACCCCACAAAGAGTCAGGCATAACGGGGCTCATGTGGTTACCCATGACAACCCCATGACCTGAAGAAAATTAGATGAGTTAAAAAAGATGTTGAGGGATCGGCCAAGCAGTGGAGGGTGGTGGTGGGTGGGGATGGTTCAGGCCTTTGCTCTCAGAAGAAACGGTGAGCCCTGAGACCATCCTGGTGGGGGTTGAACGTGTAGAGATATTGCACGCACTTGGTAAAGAGGAGGCGGCTGGAGCCTGCAAATTAGAAATCCTGAAACTGGCGTAAAGCGTTAGAGGAATCATGGATGCACGTGGGCAGGGGTTGGACTGGGGAGAAAAGACTGAGTCAAGGTAGGAAGAGAGAAGTTGAGTGGGGCAGATGCAGGCTGAAATAATGGGTCTGCTCAAGCAGTCCTGTTTGTGGAGTTTCAGAAGCGAGCTGTCGGGGGTTGGGGGTCAACAGCTTGGAGACAGTTGCAGGGAATGAGGTCAGTGACCATAGTTGATACAATGGCCTGATGTGCCATGGTGGGGTT
>NC_057722.1:56997782-57005455 GCF_004010195.1 Chiloscyllium plagiosum | reverse complement strand
GCCATCCTGTAAGCATTCCAAGAATTCCTTTTCTTTGGATCCACTGGCAACATTATTTACCCAGTCCACCTACATATTGAGTCTCCCATGATCACCGTGACCTTGCCTTTCTGACATGCCTTCTCTATTTCCTGGTACATGTTGCGCCCCTGGTCCTGACCACTGTTAGGAGGTCTGTACATAACTCCCACTATGGTTTTTTTGCCTTTGTGGTTCCTCAATTCCACCCACACAGACTCCACATCATCCAACGCTATGTCATTCAGTGCCATAGATTTAATTTTGTTCTTAACTAACAAGGCAACCCCGCCCCCTCTGCCCACCTCCCTGTCTTTTCGCTAAGTTGAAAATCCTTGGATGTTTAACTGCCAGTCCTGACCCCACTGTAACCACGTCTCTGTGATGCCTACGACATCATAATCATTCACGATGATCTGTGCCATTAGTTCGTCTGCTTTGGTATGAATGCTATGAGCATTCAGGTGAAGTGCCTTAATGTTAACTTTTTAACTGACACATTCAGCAATATTCATTTTGTAACAACTGTCCTTGTCTACTTAATTTTCTTTTGCATATTTAGGGAGGTATCCACAGATACAAACATTTTTTGTGCCCTCATTTTAATGTCTCCACTCCAAGGACAAGCTGATGTCCTGACCTGCTGTCAGGTTTACACCCCCCCTTCCAGGACCAACTCCTCAGTGCTCATGGGCAAACCCACATGACAACATCTTTATGTCATTGTACTGCAGAAATCTGAGCTGAAACACCATCAAATGAGGGGTTGATACTTACGATGTAAGCAGCCTGGCTCATCATTTTGCTGGTTCCACCCTGGACAGCATTTATAGATAGTCTGGAGCTCCACACTGTACACCTGTCTATAGGCAGTATAATACCCAGTCCTACAGGTAAAAGGAGAAGTGTTCAATATATCAAACAATTTATTTATTTTAAAGCATCTAACACAATTCAGTTAATCATTGACACCAGTCTTCATCTTGAAACATTAGCAGATGGAATTAAATGTAAGTTTTCACATGTGGCAAGTATTTGTTTTCAGTCTACTGAAAGTGATGTAGGAAAGGGATAAAATAGATAGGGTATGTTGCTCCTGACAACTCATGAGTGGGCATACATCAGAGAGTCCATATTGCAAGGCTGACTTGCACTTGCTCATGCTGTGCATGAGAACACTGCCTGGCACCAAATTATAAAATAGAAACTATTCAGCCAACCAATCTTTGACAGAAACAAAAACTGAAACTGCTGGAGAATCTCAGCAGGTCTGACAGCATACTAGAAGAGAAAGCAGAGATAACATTTTGAGTCCAGTAACTCTTATTCAAAATTTTGGTAGCTAAGAAGAGGTTTTTAAATGCTGTAAATGGGAAGCGGAATGCAAAGATTGAGAGAATAGCAAGATGGAACCCAAAGAGAGAGAGAACCACAATAAGGCACACAAGAGAGTAGATGATAGTTTAGGGAGTAAGGAAAGCTGATAGTGGGGTCCAGAGGTAGATGAAAATGGGTTAGCTGTGCCAAAGGCAGCTCATGTTATGACAAGGCTTGAAATTTAGGGATGGGTAGGATGGTGCTCAAGTTCTAAAGTACTGAATTTCATACTGAATCCTGAAGGCTGCAGGGTCCCCAAGCAAAAAATTCGGAGAAACAAGCTTGCACTAGGAACTACAGGCCAGTTAATCTGCTATCTATCATAGGGAAAATGTTAGAAGCTATTATTACTGAAGTTAAAGTGGGGCGCTCAGACAAGTTCAAGATAAGTAGGCAGAGTCAACATAGTTTTGTGAAAGACAAATCATATTTAACCAATCTGTTTGGAGTTCTTTAGGAACATAATGTGCTGTGAATAAAGGATATTTTATGTACTCTAGATAGATTTCCAAAAGGCATTTGATAAAATGCCACATCCAAGGTTATTGCAAAAAATAGAAATTTGCTGAGTCAGGTGTCACATATTGGTAAGGAGACAAGATTGGTTGGCCAACAGGAAGTACGGGGTAGATATAATTGGGTCTTTAGGAAGATGTAACAAGTGCATATCACAAGGTTTGGTGCTAGGACCTCAATATTTTACAACTTATATAAACAATTTGGATGAAAGAACAGAAGGAGTGGTAGCAAATTTGCTGATGACATAGGTAGGTCAGAAAGAAAACTGTCACAAAAAACATAAGCAGATGTAGAAAAATTGAGAGTCGAAAAAGTGAGTATAATATGGGAACATTTAGCATGTCCATTTTGGCAGAAGAATAAAAAGAAAGCATTTTATCTCAATGATGAGAGATTGCACAACTGAGGTACAGAGAAATTGAAATATCCTCATACATGAATCATAAAGAGTTATCATGCAGGTACAGCAAGTAATTAGGAAAGCTAATATCATGTTTTCATTAATAGCAAGCTTAACTGAATACAAAAATAGGGAGGTTATGTATCAATTATATTGGGCACTATTGAGACTATAACTGGAGTAATGTGTACAGTATTGATCGCCTTATTTAAGGAAAGATGGAAATGGAGATAATTCAGAGAAGGTCCAAACATACCAATGAGATAGGTCATTTGTATTATTAGGAAAAATAGATAGGCTAACTTATATGTATCTAGGTTTACAACAATAAGATTCAACTGGATTAAAAACATAAAAGAACCTGAGGGATCTTAACAGTTTGTATGTGGAGAAGTTGTTTAACTCTTATAGGAGAACCAAAAGCCAGACATGACTTAAAACAGAAATGAAGTAAAATTATTTTTCTTAGTGTTGAGAGTTCCAGGGACCACCTTATGGAAAAAGCTGTGGAGCCAGAGTCCTTGAATATTTTTCAGGCAGATTCTTGCTTAGCAAGAGTGAGGGAAGGTTATGAAGGGAAGACATAAATATGGATTACAAATTAAAATCAAATCATTCATGACTTTATTGAATGGTGAAGAAGGTTAGAGAAGCTGAATGTCATACACCTGTTCCTCTTCAAATATTTGTGTTGAGCAAATTTTGTTTGCACCTCTCCAACAGAACAAAGAGCGTAGCAGTGTCAGCAGGTCTGACGTTATAGTTGAGACATTTCTCCTTCAAAAACTTACCTATCTGTTCATAAATGGCTCATGGTTTCTGCTTCAATCACAAGCTCAATGCACAGACTCAAACCCTTGACATGAAAGTATCCACCTCCTCTCTAACAAAGCCCCCCCCGACGAGAACCTCTCCGTTTTGCTGCCTATCCTCATAATCTAAAACACATCTACCAATTAATTATATTATCTATTTTGTTGTAATAAATTCTCTAGCAGAGAATTAAAAAAAGGGAGATTAAAAAATATTTTGCAAGATATTATACCAGAAAGTGAATTCATGCTCATAAACTAACAGTTGAACATCCATTCTTCACATTCCTGTTGAGAGGAAGCAAAAGAAGAAGTACACAAGGTGTTTCCACACAGGAAAAGGAACATGTTGGATCCTTCATTCCAGATGAACTTCCATGCATGGCTGTGGTTTACTAAGAATGGCAGAGGTCTATAGGCAATCCCAGAGCCTGGTTTTGGAAGGCTCTGATAAGGCTTCTTACGAAAGAAATAAAAAGTTAACATAATGCATGTTACACTTAAAAGGAAAACATAACAATGATGAAATGCTGCAATGAAAATCGTTTTGGCTTGTTTTCGAGCACTGCTAGAAAGTGCACAGCTTCCCTGATGTCCCAGTTCCTAAAGGTCAGAAAGCCACAAAGTAAAAAAAAAACTTAGTTTAAATCTCTGGTCTGTACTGAGTTATATGAAATCTGAATTTCAGCCAAGAAAAAAAAGCAAAAATGGTAACAGTGATAACTTTTATAAAGGTGTCTGGAGATGCACAAGGTCTGCATCAATTCAACAACATTTTACTCACCTCCTTTCATACCCTACACACCACCGTTGTGCAGCACATCCCTGTTTCCACACTTTAACCATTCGGGTGAAGGCTTGAACACACGGTTGTCTGTGTCCCACCATGGCCAGTTCCTGCTCCATACACACGTGTGGCCTGCAAGAACATTAACAATGGGAGTTCATAGTGTCATATTGATGAATTTATACTTTTTATTTCAGGCAGTATTTGAACAGTCTCCTTTCCCTTACATAGAAAAAAATCTGAATTACTCCATTAAATTGCAACCTCTCAACCATTTGCAGGTTTTCTTTACATTCTTATATTAAAAGGTATTGGTTCTAATTCCCTTTATATAGTAAGGTACATAAAAGACATGAAGGATAAATCCAAAATTAGTTTATACCTTTTAAGTGGGATGTAATTTCAAGACTTCCTATTTGTCCCTAAATAATTGAGAAATATTTTGTATCGGAGGTGAATTCATTGTTTTTTTTTGTAAGAAACACAACTACTATTTTCAGCTTTTCCAGGCAATTTTTATTAAATGCCATCTATGAAAGGTACCTAATCCTGATTTGAAAGCCACCAAGCAATCTTTTCTCCAAGAGTTATCAAAAGATGAGACAAATATGGTCCTTTAAACAGTAACTTGACACTGCTGAGGAGGGCAGTATATGAGGGTGCACCATCTAGTGGAGATGGTGTGCCTGACAATCTTGGTTTACAATTCTATTGCATGCGCATTGTAGTTACTGTAAATAAATCAGGCTTCACTGCAGCTAATTTTGTGTGTTGGCCACTCCAGGTAGCTCTAGTAATTCCTTGAGAAATGAGTGCTTGGTAGAAATTATATTCAGTTAAATTACATTATGGCTTATCCCAAGATTTAGTCAAGTCAATTCCTTTAACTTGCAAATAACCCCGTTCATGAAGAGTGGTACAAAATTCACTGACATGGTTTTATAATTTCATCCAATTTGATAAGTTACTACAAGTGAAGCAAAGTACTGCCAATGTCAGATCTGAATTAAAAACAGAAAGTGCTAGAGATACTCTGTAGGTCTGGCAACATCTGTGGAGAGCGAAACAGAGTTAATGTTTCAAGCCTGATGAGACTCTTCTTTGGAACTGATAAGTGAGATATTTGACCAAGTATAATGTATTGTACCCACAGATGTTAGTAAAACATGTATGGATGTAGGACTGCTCTTGTAATCCCAACTGTTTTAAAGCAAATCAAGTCCTTTTGATACTTTTAATTTAAACAAAATTGTAATATCAAATCACAGCAGTCAATATGGAAAAAAATAAGGTTCCACAAGCTGCATTGTGACAAATGAGCAAATTATTTTGTAAAACGATCTAGTTGAGAGATAAATGATGCCCAGGATAATGGTAGAATTCTCTTGCACTTCTTCGAAGTTAATAAAATTGCCTGGAAAAGCTGAAAACAGTAATTGTGTTTTTTACAAAAAAACAATGAATTCACCTCCGATACAAAATATTTCTCAATTATTTAGGTACAAATAGGAATCATTTACATTCATCTATTAGTGGGACCTGAGTTTTACATCTCATTCAAAGCAGCACTGAAACACTCACTCAATTGTACATATAGTGTTGTAAATCAAAACATCAGCCTAGTTATGTGCTCAGGTTTTTAGTCAACCTACAGCATTCAACGTCTGAGTTGAGAATGCTCCACTGAATCCCAGCTATTATATGAGTCAGTCAACAATATACATAGCATTATTTCTATTGTAGCAACATAGAAATAGGACATTCAGCCAGTAGATCCATACCAATGTTTATGGTTAAGTTTCTCTCCAGAACTAGAAAAGGCAGTTCTGACAGAGTCTGAAAAGCCAGGCACTTAATTAAAATGCAGCAACTCAAAAATAATCTCTAGAGTACTACCTGAGCCTCAGGCAAATTGGCATAGAGCAAATAACATTTGTGAAATGAATGTGGATTTGGAAGACTGAAGTGAGAGATGGGGACACTGCATCAGTGCTGAGGAAATTGGAATCTGTCCTGTTACCAAACAGCACTGGAACTAATGTTTTAATCAACCCAATAGCAAGGAAAGTGGAGAGAGTCTTAAATTAAACTGGGAGGTGAGGAATCACGTAGGGATCAACTTGAGACAGCAGAGCAAATTAGTAACATGGAAATGAAGATTGGAGAATGGCGTGGAGCCAGAGAGAGAAGGCTGTGAGAATTCACTGAAACAGTCAATACTATATGTAGCAAAGATAACAAAAAGTCAAAAACAAAAGGCTCTATATCTGAATGCATATTGTATTCATAACAAAATAAATCAAATGATACCATACATTGGAGAAAATAAATATAATTTGATAGCCATTAGAGAGACCTGGTTGCAGAATGACAAGGACTATGTCCTAAATATTGAGGGTTATTGACAATCAACAAGATAGCAATAAGAATGGAGCAGGAGCACAACATGTCATTGGTGCAGTAATTAGAGCTGGGGTTGGTTCAGATCAGGATGTAGAATCAGTTTGAGTGGAGATGAAGAATACCAGGAGAAAGAAGTCATTAGTGACAGCGGTGTACAGGCCTTCAAACAGTAGCAACAACACAGGATGAAGTACAATAATAGAAATATTCTGTATTTGTAAAAAAGACATGGGGTCATTTTAATCCACATAGAAACTAGAAAACTCAGATTGACTATCATGGCCTGGCTCAGGAATCCTTAGAATGCTTTCAAGAGAGTTTCTCAGTATAGAACATTCCAGAATTAATCATGGTGCGGTGATATTAGATTTGGAATTGAGGAATTTGGTACAGTGTAATGTGATTGGATTAATTAATGACTCAGATTAAAGGCTGCTCTGGGCAGCAGCAACCACAATATGACTGAACTTTACATCCAGTTTGAAAGGGAAAACCACGGTCCTAATATTGCATTTTTAAACTTAAGACCAACAACATGGGCATGGATTTGAGCTCAACAGAAACACAGCGACAAATAGTTAAGGAGTTAGTTCAGAATGCTCAGATCAAAATTTTCCTCATTGTAGGAATATTCTTAAAGGGGAGGACCCATCACAATGGTTCATAAAAGAGAAGGAAAACATCAAACTTAAGGAAAAAGCATACAATTCCTCAAATATAACTGGCAGGTCAGATGATTGGTCAGAACATTGTGAAAGTGGAAATGTCAAGAGAAAGAAATTAAATTATGAAAGAAAACTAGCTAGAAATATAAAAACGGATTGCAAATGTTCCTACAGGTATCTAAAAAGGAAATGATTAAATAAAGTTACTGTTGGTTCTCCTGAGATTGGGAGTGAAGAGTCAGTAAGATCAAGAGATAAGAAAATAGCAAATTAATTAAAATATTTTCTTTTGGTGTTCAATATACGGAATACAAAAAAAACAGTAATTTAGAGGCAGTGTAAATCAGGAGATGCAAGAAAGATAGGAACTTGGTGAAATTACAATCACCACGGAAGTGGTACTGAGCAACGTGATGGAGATGCAAGCTGATAAGTCTTGATGGACTTCATCCTAAGGTCTTAGAGTCATAGAGATGTACAGCATGGAAACAGACCCTTCGGTCCAACCTGTCCATGCCAACCAGATATCCCAACCCAATTTAGTCCCACCTGCCAGCACCCGGCTCATATCCCGCCAAACCCTTCCTATTCATATACCCATCCAAATGCCTTTTTAAATGTTGTAATTGTACCAGCCTCCACCACATCCTCTGGCAGCTCATTCCATACACGTACCACCCTCTGCATGAAAA
>NC_057722.1:56993744-56997161 GCF_004010195.1 Chiloscyllium plagiosum | reverse complement strand
CCTGTATTCCATGAGATCTAACCTTGCTAACTAGTCTCCCATGGGGAACCTTGTCAAACGCCTTACTGAAGTCCATATAGATCACATCTACTGCTCTACCCTCATCAATCTTCTTTGTTACTTCTTCAAAAAACTCAATCAAGTTTGTGAGACATGATTTCCCACACACAAAGCCATGTTGCCTATCCCAAATCAATCCTTGCCTTTCCAAATACATGTACATCCTGTCCCTCAGGATTCCCTCCAACAACTTGCCCATCACTTAGGTCAGGCTCACCAGTTTATAGTTCCCTGGCTTGTCTTTACCGCCCTTCTTAAACAATGCCAACCTCCAGTCTTCCGGCACCTCACCTGTGACTATGAATGATACAAATATCTCAGTAAGAGGCCCACCAATCACTTCTCTAGCTTCCCACAGAGTTCTCGGGTACACCTGAGTCTTAAAAGAGGTGACGACTTAGGTAGTAGATGCATAGGTGTTAACTTTCTAAAATTCATTAGATTAAGGAAAGGTTACATCAGATTGCAAATTCTGATGAATAGAAGTACTACAAGAAGAGAGGGAAGCAAAAATTAGGAAACTAGACCAGTTAGTTTGGTATCTGTTGTGAGAAATGTGCTAGAATCAACAATTAAATGAGGTTATTGCTTGTCACTAGGAGAAACTCCAGGTAATTTGGAAGATTTGGCGTGGTTTTGTGAAAAGGAAATCATGTTTAACTGATTTATTGGAGTCCTTTTAAGGAGAAACGTGTGCTATGGATAAGGGGGAGCCCACTGACACAGAGTAAATAAATTTCTGGCAGGCATTTCACAAGATGTCACATAGAAGGTTAATGCACAAAGTGGAAGCAGATGGTATAAGGGGGTAACATACTAGGGAGAATTGGCAGAAAACAGAGTATGCATAGATCGGACCTTTCCCTGAGTGGCAGCATGTGATGAATGGAATCACACAGGAGTCTGTGTTTTGGCATCAGATTTTTACAGCTTATATCAATGACTTAATCGGGGTTAGCAAAAGGCACATTCACTAACTCTGCAGATGACACAACCACAGGGAGGAATGTACGCTGAAAAAGGGACATAATGAGTTTGCAGACAGATTGTAGATAGGTTGAGTCAGAAGGCAAAAATCTGGCAGACGGAGTATAATGCGAAATAGTTCACTTTGGCAGGAAGAATCAAAAAGCATATATTAGCTAAAAAAAAGTAGATGATTGCAGAGTTCTGAGGTGCTGTGAGATCCAGGCATTCCAGTGCAGATGTCACCTAAAAGTTAGTAAGCATGTATAACAAATATTGAAAAAGATTAATTAAATGCTTTCTTTTATTGAGAGAGGAACTGTACATAAAGGGTGTCATATTTCATTTTTAGAAGGTATTGGCACCACTTTGGCACTTGGAAGTGCTTCAGAACAGGTTTACTAGATGGGTTGTCTAATGAGGAAAGGTTGAACAGATTAGGCTTGTTTTCATTAGAGCTTAGAGACGATTGACTTGATGGAGATGAAAATGATCCTGAACAGTTTTGATAAGGTAGACATTGAAGACATCTTTTCCACAAGTTGAATGAGTGGGCAAATGCATGGCAGGCGAAATATTAATATGGACGAATGTTAGTGCGTGGAGTTTATCGACTTTGGTAACAAAAACAGGAAGACAAATTATTACGTGAATGCTGACTGAAGGAGGTGCAACAATACCTAGATGTCCGTTTATACCTGTTGCTAAATGTAAACATGAAGGGACAGCAGACACTGAAGAAGATAGATATTATGTTCGCCTTCATAGTGAGAGGATCGGAATACAGGAGTAGGAATGTCTTGTTGCAATTGTGTGGGGCCTTGGTGAGACCACACCTGGAGTACTTTGTGCAGTTTTCATCTCATTATTGAGGAAGGATATTCTGGGAGAAAGTGAGGACTGCAGATGCTGGAGATCAGAGCTGAAAATGTGTTGCTGGAAAAGCGCAGCAGGTCAGGCAGCATACAAGGAACAGAAGAATCGACGTTTCGGGCATAAGCCCTTCTTCAGAAGAAGGGCTTATGCCCGAAACTTCAATTCTCCTGTTCCTTGAAGGATATTCTGGGTATGGAAGAAGAGCAACAAAGATTTATTAGCTTGGATTCTTGAGATGACGGGACTGAAAGATACCTATAAATTTCTAACAGGATTAGATAGGGTAAACACAGGAAGGATGTTGACCGAAGACTGGGGAGCCCAGAACCAGGAGTTACAGTCTAAAGATACGGTGTAGGCTATTTAGGACAGAGATGAGAAGACATTTTCTCTCAGAGAGTAGTGATCCTTTGGGCTTTTCTACCACCGAAAGCAGTTGAAGATAAAAATATTGTATGTTTTCAAGAAGAAGTTAGATATAATTCTTAGGGCAAATGGCATGGGGACAATGTGGGACAGGGTACTGAGTAGAATGATCCGCCATGATTATGTTGAATAGTGGAGCAAGGTCAAAGAGCTGAAAGGCCTACTCCAATTCCTAATTTTGAAGTTTATATATTTTCTCTTGTGGGTAAGTTCAGAGCTAGAAAGTACTGTTTTAAAATCAAGGATCAATCTTTGAGGATAACAATGAGGAGCCTGACATCAGTAGTGGGAAGTAGTTGGAGGGGATTCTGAGGGACAGGATTTACATGCATTTGGAAAGGCAAGGACTGCTTCAGGATAGTCAAGATGGCTTTATGTTTGGAAACTTGATTGAGTTTTTTAAAGAAGTAACAAAGAAGATTGATGAAGGCAGAGTGGTGTATGTTGTGTATATGGACTTTGGCAAGGCATTCAACAAAGTTCAACACAGTAGACTCATTTCCAAGGTTAGATCACATGGAATCAAGGGGACCTTGCCAATTGGCTACAAAATCGGTTTGAAGGTAGGTAACAGAGGGTGATGGTAGAGGATTGCCTTTTGGTTTGGAGGCCTATCATCAGCAGTATGCTGCAAGGATTGGTGCTGGGCCCACAGCTTTTCATCATTTACATAAATGATTTGAATGTGAATATAGGATGTAAGGTTAGTAAATTTGCAGATGCCACCATGATTGATGATGGAGTGTACAGTGAAGAAGGTTATCTCTGAGTACAACAGGACCTTGATCAGGTGGGCCAACGAGTGACAGATGGAGTTAACGTAGATAAATGTGAGATGATGCGTTTTGGTAAAGCAAACAAGGGCTTCTACAATTAATTTTAGGGCCCTGGACAATATTACCGAACAAAAGGATCTAGCAGTGCAGGTGCAAACTTCCTTGAAAGTGGAGTCGCAGGTAGACAGGGTAGTGACGGTGCTTGCCTTTATTGGTCAGTGCATTGAGTATAGAAGTTCGGATGTCACGTTGTGGCTGTACAGTACTTTGGTGAGGCTACATTTAGAATATTGGATTCAATTCTGGTCTCCCT
>NC_057722.1:56923010-56993244 GCF_004010195.1 Chiloscyllium plagiosum | reverse complement strand
GTACTGCGCTGTATTTTTCTATGTTCTATGTGCATCAGTATTCCCACTTAAAACTCATTCAGTATGAGTCATTATGTTTACCAAAATAACTTGGACTCGCTAGACTCAATGAATGGAAGGAACTTGTTTTGAAAACCCACTTTCTTCAGTAGTTAAAATTGATGAAAATTGCATCAACACCAATATGTAGACATTTCATTGTGGTGAACCAGAACCGTATTAGACACTAGGGACTGAATTTTAATTTTGTTTTTGGCAAAGTCTAGACTCTGTTGAGAGTTTCTTGGCTGTAAGGACTAGCAGGTTCTATTGCCCTATTTTATCAAACCCACCTCATTAATTACCTACGACATCCCTAAGGCATTTCTCACATCCAATTTCCACCCCAACTTACCCCATCTACCATTGCCAGAACAACTCATCACTCACCAGATATCCCAAAATTCATGGCATTCCTTGTGCCCATACCATCTTTAAAAGCCCAGTCGAACACAGTCAGTCCATGGATGCCCTGCACAGTTGCTGACATTTACACCAGACATGGCAGACAGGGGGAAAATTACTGAGCCACTTTGCAAGAGCTCCTGCAGGATGGAGTGACGCACATGCTGCACATTCTCTATCCTCTCCCCCTTACCACCTAGCCATGCTAGCCTTGCCTGAGCTGCCAGCCAGCTTAAAGCAGCCTTAGCTCTCAGGAGTAAATGCCCTGCACAGCAGGAAGAAAGTCAATGACCTTCTCCACTCTGTCAGGGTAAGTGTCATCATCTTCCCTCAAGTCCTCACACTTATTTCATCTCTGCTACTAGGCCCACTTCCCTCCAAGGCTCAAGCTCTGCTACAGACTGCAACACATTCCCACCGATTCTCCCTTATCCCAACCCCGACATCCCTAACCTTGTGCTGTCCCCATGTCCTCTGAGCTGCCTACTCACTCACCGGGACACCTTCCCAACTGCAGCACCAGTAATAGCTGTGCCTCCCACTCCTGCCTTCCATAATACTTGCCTCGCATTCCATGAGGCAAACAGGCCATAATAAGCCACAAGGAGTCATGATGGATGTTATTGGCACTAGAGCCAGGACACAAAAAGTAAATAGGGCAATGTGATCAGCTCAATCAAGCAATAGTGAAGCTGTACTGCTTTCCAAGAGCCCTGCAAGGCATGTGTTACTAAAGGAATCCCGGCCAACCTATAGAAGGATTCTGGCTCCTACAACAACTTCAAGCTGCTGAATGTAATGCATAGCTCCAACAGTGGAAAATAATGTATGCTTACTGCTCCTTATCTCAATTCCCGACATTTCACAGGACTTCGTAAATGCAAGGGGTTTCTGTCTGATGGCTTTCCCATCAAAAGTAAATGACTTTGAAATGCCTTCAGCATGAAGCCCTGAAACAGTGAGAAATTAATCTAATTCATTTCCAAAGTAGGAAGTATTGCAAACATTCCCAAATGGCAGTTCAGATACATGTCCACAGAGTCATCACAGTTATTTGAGAGAGAAGATTGCAAAGACTGTACTGTTGCCATTTTGTCTAGTTGTTTTATGATCCACAAGGACAGCAGTGAGAGTACTGCATTCCATAGTTCACATTCTTTCCCATGTTTGGAATATATTTGCTAATCATTCATTACATCTCACATCCTCTTAGCTCCAGGTGGCCTGTAACTATCACTGAGAAAATCAAGAGCACAAATCCATGCGCTTTTGTTTTTTGACTTAATTTTTTTTGCTACACCAACGATTTGTACATACAGACCCACAATAAATGTTTCGACAGCTGTTTCTAAAACTTTGTGCAAACTGTGTCATATGGTAAATGCATCAACATAACTGAGCAAAAATCCCTGCACTCTTATATTCTATGGTATGGGGTATTATAATGATCCACAATACTCTGACAATGTTACATAGAACTGTATAGAATTTACAGCACAGGAACATGCCACATTATCAAATCCAAAGAGAAAGAGGTAGGAGGACCCTGTGCTTCTGAATCAATGCGTGAGAGAGTATGGAGACAGTACCTTCATAAAGAGCACAACAGTGAGCAGGCCAACAGTTTCATAAAGAGCTAGGGAGAGAATGGTGTCAGCAAATTCTCAAACAATGGAGGGAGAGATGTTTGCAGTTTCATAAAGAGCAGAGAGGACATGTGTTAGAGGGCAACTGTAACAGAAGATAAAAAAATCTCGGCAATTTGAGAGAAGGGTAGTGGCAGCAGGAGATTTCTTTAAAAAGCAGCAGAGATCCTCTTCCAATGGCTTCTTCCTATCAGAGACAAAGTGTGATATCACAGGAAAACATGAAAGTAATTAGTGGATATTTCTTATATGACTCTTTTGATTGGCCAAGTGGTTTCAATCAATTAATGCTGAAGAATACAGTTATGAAATTCACTTTCAAAATATTAACATGCAAGTTAATTAACTGAATAGAACATAGAGATGGCTGGGTAGGCGAGTGTTGCAGCTGTAGTATGTGGGAGCTGGTAGACGCCAGTGTGACCACATCTACAGCAAGTTTTGGCTGCTTGAAGAACATCAGCTCACAACTGATGAGCTGAAACCACATTGTCAGCAGTAAATAGGGCATGCAGAATCAAAAAATGTACAAAAATTCACAAAGGCAGATACTACAGATAATGGACATCTGAAATAACTCCTGGCAATGCTCAGCAGGGTGGTTATTATATATGGGAGGAGAAACAGAATTCATGTTAAGAATGATTTGGAGATGCCAGTGTTGGACTGGGGTGTACAAAGTTAAAAATCACACAATATCAGATTATAGTCCAACAGGTTTAATTGGAAGCACTAGCTTTCAGAGTGTTGCTCCTTCATCACACTGCTATGAATTCTGTGTCTTATAATTGTGTACTCCACAACCAGCTGATGAAGGAGCAACACTCCGAAAGCTAATGTTTCCAATTAAACTTGTTGGACTATAACCTGGTGTTGTGTCTTTTTTAACATGTTAAGTATGCAAGTTAGCCCACCAAGCTGTTTTCAGATGTTTTGTCACCATAATGAGGCAACATCATCAGGGAGAGTCTCCGGTGAAGCGTTGGTGGTATTTCCCACCCCTCTCTTTTTAGTTCTTGGTTTCTTAAGGTGGGTGACATCATTTCCGGTTCTTTTTTCAAGGGAAGGTAGAAGGAATCTAAATCGATGTGTTTGAAAAAAAGGACCAGAAATGATATCAGCTATCTTAAGAAACCAAGACCTATAAATAGACAGGCAGGACATACCACCAGCGTTTCACTGACTCTCACTGATGATGTTACCTAGTCACAGTGACAAAATGTCTGAAAACAAACCTTCTAGCTCAGCAAGCTAACTTACATATTTATCATCAACTGGAGCTACAAATCTTCTCAAAAATTGCAGCAGAGTTCATGTTTCAGTTCAGATCACAGTTTTACCTGGAAGGAGAGCTTTAGACCTTGTGAAATACAAACGAAGGACTAAATATCTGCCCCCATTTTTCTTTCACAAATGAAATTCAAGAACACTTCTACACACAAAGGGCTGGATTTTATCTTCAATCATCAGGAGATTTGAAGAAAGGGGCCATGTAAAATCCAGTTAGTGACTTTCCCTCCACCAATCTGCCCACTCCTGGCCTGTCTGAAGTTTTCTGGGGACTTAAGGAAGGCAGAGGGTAACCCACACACCCTTATGCCTATTAAGCCCCTAAGGCAACAATTAATGGCCACTTCACGGCCTGATCCCAACCTCATCAGCTGAGAGACTCATGCCATATGGGAAGCCAGACAGCAGAGGCTGCATAGACTAGAATCAGGCAAGAGAGATTTCTCCTTGGCTGTTCTCTGGACCCACCAGAGGTCCTGCCCCAAGCTAATCAGCCCTTTAACCCTGGGATCCTGGTCATTAGAGATTGCCTGTTGTCCAAGCAGTGTCCACCGCTTTCAGCTGGTACAGATATATCAAAAGGTCAGCCATGATCTTGCTGAATGCGGAGCTTGCTTTCGGGGTTCAATGGCCAACTCCTGTTCTTCTGGACAATTCTGTCAGTAGCATGCCTTTTGAAAAAGCTACTTGGATGACAGAAAACACGACTGGATGAACAGACTGCAGCAACCTTTAGAAAATTTCTAGCTTTAGAAAATCTCTCTTCGGGGCCAAATAGAAGCAGAAGGAGACCTCTACCTGCCCCTTCAGGACCTTTGTGGGCGGCACGGTGGCACAGTGGTTAGCAAATCCCGCCTCAGGCGACTGACTGTGTGGAGTTTGCACGTTCTCCCCGTGTCTGCGTGGGTTTCCTCCGGGTGCTCCGGTTTCCTCCCACAGTCCAAAGAAGTGCAGTTTGGGTGAATTGGCCATGCTAAATTGCCCGTAGTGTTAGGTAAGGGGTAAATGTAGGGGTATGGGTGGGTTGCGCTTCGGCGGGTCGGTGTGAACTTGTTGGGCCGAAGGGCCTGTTTCCACATTGTAATGTAATCTAATCTAATCTAATCTAACCAAGGCCCTATTTCCTACATTGTGGTTACAGAAGCAAGTATGCAAGGCCAGTGCCTGCTGAGTTACTTGCCACTTTTAATGAATGCAATGTTACAAGTAAAGAAACAAAAAGCAAATACTTATGTAGGGCCTTTCACATCCTCAGGACATCCCAATCCATTTCACGGTCAATTGAGTGCTTTTGAAATTGATTTACTGTTGTAATGCAGAAACACGGCAGCCAGTTAGTGTACAAAAATCTCCCTCAACTGCAATCAAATCAGCAACCAGACAACCAGTCTTTTACATATTGCTTGAGGAATAAGTGGTGCCCAAGGCACCAGGAAAACAACCCTGTTCTTTCTCGAAGTAGCACCATGAGATTTCTGAATGCCTATGTAGGTTTAATGTTTCGTCTGAGAAACAGTTCCAAGAATCTGGAGTGAAGGTTGACTTAAAAGTTTCCCTCTGTCAGAATGCTTTCCAACATTTTGAATGATACAGTGACTCAGTGGTTAACACCGCTGCCTCACTGCACCAGTGACACAGATTTAATTCTCACCCTCTGGTGACTGTCTGTGTGGAGTTTGCACATTCTCCCAGTGTCTGCATAGGTTTCCTCCAGGTGTTCAGGCTTCCTCCCACAGTCCAAAGAGGCGCAGGTTAGATAGATCAGCCATGGGAAATGCAGGGTTACACGGATAGGAAAGGGTGTGGGTGAGGTGCTTTTCAAAGGGTTGGTGTGAACTCAATGGGCTGAATAGCCTGCAGCAATTCTATCTAATCATAAAAGGTTGCAGGTTACAGCACCAAGCAAATGCCTGTATATTGAACTCCAAATAGGTTTATGCTGGGCAGTAATGGTATGGCTTCACTGAAAGTCCTAGTTCTTAAGGCTAACAAGCCCCACACTTCCAAGCAAAAATAATAAAGAATGAAACTCCAAAACGAGTGCTTATATAAAGTACATATGTGAAAGTGGTAGAAATTGAAATGAAACAGAACACAAAGCATAAAATTCAACGTTCCTGAACTAATTTAAGAAACACATTTATAATTCATTATAAAATGCAGGAAGTACAGATGCACTGAGGGAAACCAGCAGTTTCTAAGAGGATTTCAGTGGGGACAGATTAAAGTGGATCTTTACATTTTGTAACTATATTGTGAATGTTTTTAGCCAGCTATAGTTCTGATTATACTCAGTACTCTGAAGTATTCCTTCATCTCTAGAACTTTTACCCCCACTCCCACTCCAATTCTCTCAAACTCTCTTTCCTCCCATAAGATGCTCTTTAAAAACTAGCTCTTCAGTAATGCCTCTGATACCCTCTCCTAACATCTCCTTTCATCACTCAGTGTCAAATTTTGCTTGTTAAAGCCACTTTGAAGCTGTCTTATACAAATGCAAGTTGTTTCATCTTCTCTCAGTCCACATTTTTCTAAATAGAATGTGTGCCGTACAGTACAATTAGTACCAGGTTGGATTAAAAATTGCTCAGAAGAACGAAAAGAAAGGAAGTTGCATTTCACGGCATGTCAAACTGAAGCTCTTGAAGAATGTTATGAGTTGCTAAATTCGACTCAGTCTAAATCAGTCTTAAATCAGTCTTGGCAATAGATTCACATTATCACCATTGTGCATTAACACAGAATGGTAGCCCGAAGCAGGGACGCCAATAACCAACGGCAGGGTATTGGCCTGGAACAGGAGCGGTGGAAGCTACCCAGTGTGTTATGTGGCATTAGCCAGCAGTGAGACCACATGGAGACCCCCTGCACAGGTCTGCTGAGGACAGCCTTTGGAGAAAGAGTGTAATGTTTGTCTTTCTAACTTTGTTTTCCTGACCTGTAGTTATACTGTGCATAGCTGCAATGTAACATTTTGTCTTTGTTTCTCTATTCTACAACTGAGGATTGTACCTAGTTATTGTATGCCTAAGAAGGCACCATGTGATGATGACATTGTTACACTCTAACGAATATTGTAACTGAAGGTGGCGTACCTAGGTACCTTTGTACCAAAGATGGCACTGTAAGTGTCGGCTTATACACTTTTCACTGTATTCATTTGAGTACATGACAATAAAGCTAAATTCAGAATATGTGAGGGTCCACTGTCAGAAGGATTGTTTCCAATTTGCCAGAATTTGGAACCTCAATTCAAAATCAGCAAATTTGCAGATAATTGCAGCAGTGGAATTAAATGAGACAGCTCTGAAATTACAGGTGGGCTTAACATCTCATTCAAAAGATGATGCCTCTGGCAGTAAAGCATTCCCTCAGTGAATCTTAAAATCACCTGCAACGTAAATGGACTACCTTCAGAGCTGTCACATTAGGTTTATTTGAAGAATGCAGGTGAATCTTCTCCACCCAGAAGGTAGTGAGACAATGGAATCTGCAAACACAAAGCATTGCTGAGGTGAACCGCACATTTCATTTTGAATGAGAGTGGAATTGAAAGACGTGGGGATGGGATGGGGTGAAGTTACATCATAAGGTCAGGAGTGGGGTTCGCTGATGACTACACAACGTTCAGTACAATTTACAACTCCTCAAATATGGAAGAAGTCTATGTCCAAATGCAGCAAATCCTGAACAATATCCAGACTTGTGCTGATAAGCTGTAACATTCATATCACAAAAATACCAGGTAATCACCATCATCAACAAGAGGGAAGCTAAATATTGTCCCTTAACATTCAATGACATTATCATCCCAGAATCTCCAAATATCAACATCCTGGGGGTGTTGACCATACATTGGACTGAACTAACCTTATAAATATTGTGGCTGCAACAGCAAGTCAGAGGCAATGAATTCTCCTGCAAGTAACTCACCTCCTGACTCCCCAAAGCCTGTTCACCATCTACAAGGCACAAGTCAGCAGTATGATAGAATACTGTCCACTTGCTTGGATAATTGCTGCTCCAACAACATTCAAGAATCTTCTTTTTAAAAAAATATTCATGGGACGAGGCATTGCTGGCTAGCCCAGCATTTACTGGCCATCCTGTATTGCCCAGATGGCAGTTAAGAGTCAACTATAAAATTGTTCATCTGGAGTCACATGTAGGCCAGACAAGGTAAGGATGACAGTTTCCTTCCATAAAGGACAAAAAGCACATGGGTTTTTCTGACAATCAACAATGAATTCATGGCCATCATTAGACTCTCAAATCCAGAATTTATTGAATTCAAATTCACCATCTGGGGCAACTTGAACCTGGGTCTCTGGATTAACAGTTCAATGACAAGGTAAAAACAATGACTGCAGATGCTGGAAGCCAGATTTTGGATTAGTGGTACTGGAAGGGCACAGCAGTTCAGGCAGCATCCGAGGAGCCAATTTAGGCCATCATCTCTCCTTGGCACCATCCAAGACAAAGCAACCCATTTGATTAACACCACACCCACAAATATCCATGACCAATGCACAGTAGCAGCCGTCTGTACCATCGACAAGATGCATTGTGGAAATTCATCAAGGCTCTTTAGATAGTACCTTCCAAACCTGTGACATCTAGAAAGACAAGGGCAACAGATTTATGGGAACATCATCACCTTCAAGTTCCCCTCCAAATCATTCACCATCCTGACTTGGAAGTATATCGCTGCTCCTTCAGTGTGGCTGGGTAAACATTCTGGAATGCCCTTCCCTGACAGTAATGTGGAGGTATCCAAACCAAATGTACTCTAACGGTTGAAGAAGACAGCTCACCACCACCTCCTCAATGGCAATTAGAGATGGGCAATAAATGCTGGCCAACCAGTAATGTACATATGCCATGAAGGAAAATAGGTCTGGAAGTGACTGATGAGGTGCACAAACACAAGCACAGATCTATCGGGCTGAATGGCCTGTTTCTATAATGTAAATTCGGTGCAATTTAATGTTTCCAAACACGATATAATGTGGAAAGAATAATAACATTTAAAGCAGGTTATTGTAAAGTGCTATTCATGAAGTGAAAAAAATGACACTGAATAGAGAGAAACAATGAGGCTGAAATAGCTACAGATCAGCAAGAAGAGATCTTACAAATAAAAACCAAAAGAACAGCAGATGCTGTAAATCTGAGGCTGAAACAACTTGCTGGAAAAACTCAGCAGGTCTGGCAACATCTATGGAGTGAAATCAGAGTTAACCTTTGGGGACAAGTGACCCTTCCTCAGAACTGACAGATCTCGACCCGGAAACATTAATTCTGATTTCTCTCCGCAGATGTTGGCCTGACCTGCTGAGCTTTTCCGGCAATTTCTGGTTTTGTTTGAGATCTTAGAGGCTCAGCGTTAATGTGTGCACTCAGTACTGAGTGGCTATGGGTTAATCCGCGGAGTGTCGGTCGACACAATTTCAGAGGGAGAATTAAACGCGGGGAAAGCGCAACCTGATAGAGATTCAGAAGTTGGAACAGCTTATCCAGAAAGTTAACCTAGAATGTAACGTTAAATGACAGTAGATCATAGGCACACTGATTCAAACTGGAGGTGTGTAGTGATAGGATTGATGTCAGGAAATTTCTGCAGGCATGAATATAAAATAAACTCCCAGGCAGCATGGGGAAAACGAACATTGTGGATTAACCGAAAACTAACAATTGGATGCCGTAGTGTGGTGTCAGATCTCTCCAGATGAGTGGAATGAATGCTCGGATTTGCCTTAGCCATTTACCGAGTGCATAATATTGTCCCTGAATACATGTCTGTAACACTAATAACGCATTCATATTCAATCTGACGCTTCATAAGAAAAAGGCTTAACTTACTTCTGATTAATTCAAAGTTGTCCAATTGTAATTTATCTACTGTTTAAGTAATACATTCGTATTTTGTTTTTAGTTTGCATTGCATAGCCTATTTTTAATGCAAAACAAAGACTTAGATTAAGAAAGGTCAACTAGAAATTGCCTATCCAGAAGAAAGGACGCCTTACAGATTTCCTCAGAGCACTGGGACTGATACAAACTGGTCTGAATGTAAAATGTACAGATGCAACTCCAGCCGTGGTTCACACTGACCCCTGCAGACAGATTCAAACAAGTTCATTTATTTGTTGGTATTCAACCATGTCGCGCTGGAGTGCCTGAATAATAAGATAAAGGGGCAACTGTCAGAAAGCGCTGGAAATCTCCGCAAATGACCACATTTTGGCGATACAGCTTTCTAAACCAATAAGTGAATCCTAACTCTGAGAAAGAAGGACGGAGCCGCACATATTATTCAGCAACACATCCTGTATTTTCAAGTAAGACAAATGCGCAGGGCGGCTCAGTGGTTAGCACTGCTGCCTCACAGCGCCAGGGATCCGGATTCAATTCCCGCCCCTGGCGACAGTCTGTGTGGAGTTTGCACATTCTCCCCATCTCTGCATGGGTTTCCTCACACAGACCAAAGATGTACAGGTTAGGTGAATTGTCCATAGTGTTAGGTGTAGGGGAATGGGTCTGGGTGGATTGCTCTTCGGAGGGTCGGTGTGGACTTGTTGGGCCGAAGGGCCTGTTTCCACACTGTAGGGAATCGAATCTAATCTATTGCGGAAACCAGAGCAGCCAAATAAAGAAAAGTTTCCGGTGGTTTGCCTGTATACTGAATATAAACCGTCCAAAATAAGATCCCAGTATCGGTCCCTATCATTGACAAATCCAAATCTTAGAGTAACTGCTAATTCACACAGTAAAACATTATTGGGAATGTGCACAGAATAGAGACCTGCGGAACGCTATTGTTATTCCCCATAGTCTCGCTATTTCCCTGCACGGATTTTACATTAGTCCATGTAGTAATCACTGGGTTTCTGTTAACCCGACTGGTCGAGGTATGCGTGAACAGAGAATTTCTAAATTCAAGGCAGCTCGGAAATCTCAGCTCAAACTGTTGGCTGCTGTTCCAGTTCGGACAAAGCCACAACAGAGCTCAGTGACTGGCCGTTTCAGCTCTTGCCCCTCTGCTCTTGAGCTGCCTTCCCCTCGCCGTGGGAAGGATTACCCCGACATTGCGAATGTGTTGCTGCCTTTTGAGCACTCACGACCGAAGCAGGTATTCAAAACACTGAACGGAACTGACACACGAACTGGGTTTGTTCTCAATGCGGCTGCAATGCTGCAGATTGCATGGAGACGATATAAGAAACGGAAAGATAAGTCGCACTCACATGTCAGCTTGAAGTTCGAGCGAAACTGCCTGCCCAATGGCAAAGTAGTGGAGGCAGATCATTACCACGGTGCGCTCCATTGCTGCCTCCCTCGCTGAAGTTTGGGGAAGATAGTGGGGTTCGAACAGGCGAATCTCTGGGTCTGATATACTCCCCCAAAGCTCTTCAGCCTGAGTGAATCACACGCTGCTGCATCCCGTTTAGCTTGCAACTTTATTGCCTGGATTGGAGGAAGATGTTCTCTGAATAACGGACGAGACTTGTCCTAAGGGTTACATTTATCGTTCCGCTTTGCGATTCTTCTCCCGACTTTAACCCTTCGCCCCAAGGCGTCCTCTGTCCGATGCAGCGATTCCTCTTCCTCCTCCTCTCTTCCCTGCCCTTGTCACCTCCCAGTCTTGGGCCCTCACTGTGAGCCGAGAGGGCAGTCAGTGGCGTGTGGGACCTGTTCCGGCTGATCCCTGACTCAATCACCAGCTCTCTCAGATATCCAGCACCAAAACCACATTTCCGTAAAGCAGCCCCCTTCTCGGAACATGTGACCCCTCCGGAGTCATGGTTACTGCACACACTCACACAACGGGGGTCTTTCCGCCTCTGTTTAAATCTGCGCGCAGCCGCGGGGAGTTTGCTTAGAACCATTCATAGACTGAATGAGACGCACCACTTTCTGGTCTTAACTAGCTAGTTAAATTTACAAGCCCTGACGAAGGATGACTTAACTCGAAACGTTAACTCCGATTTCTCTCCACAGATGGCCGACCCGCTGAGCACTTCCAGGAATTTCTGGTTTTGTTTCTGGCCTTACCTATGTTGCATTAAAGGACAGTGCTAAGGACTTGCAAAATGAGTTAATTAGATTAGATTACATTACAGTGTGGAAACAGGCCCTTCGGCCCAACAAGTCCACACCGACCCGCCGAAGCTAAACCCACCCAGACCCCTACATTTACCCCTTACCTAACACTACGGGCAATTTAGCATGGCCAATTCACCTGACCCTGCACATCTTTTGGACTGTGGGAGGAAACCGGAGCACCCGGAGGAAACCCACGCAGACACGGGGAGAACATGCAAACTCCACACAGTCAGTCACCTGAGGCGGGAATTGAACCCGGGTCTCAGGCGCTGTGAGGCAGCAATGCTAACCACTGTGCCACCGTGCCGCCCACAATGGGATGCAATTTTCCATAACTGCATCTTTTTCCTGCACTTTGTGTAGGGACAGTAAGTAAAGATGCCAAGGTCCCAGGGGAGTAGAGGGCCAGAGACAGTGGTGCATTTAACCTGAGGGTCACCACACCTCAAAGGGGAGAAGGTGGGACTTTCATGGTGACCTCAGCTCTGCATGGAAAACCAGCAAGCCAGCCAACCGGCCTTAAAGAGCCACTTTGTTGTGTACACTAGTGAATAGGTCAACAGTTAATTCCTGTCGTGATCACAGAAGTATGTTTTTCAAGTTGGCAAAGGTGCTTGGGAATTCCAGTAGAATCCAGAGGCTTCCCAATTTGAGCTGTGTGAGGTGAGACTTTGCCTCCCCACAGATGGAGGAGAAAGATCCCACTGTTATTTCTTGATCCTCCCTTTTCACTCAAGAGCTGCATTCAGAACAAGTGGTCTAAATATTTCCGCATTGAAGAATGGTGCATTGTAATTAGAAGTAAACATTAGGATAAATCATGGACGCTTTGATACTTAGGAATGTAAGCTGAGAATAGTGTCCTCAGATTTACAAGAGACCTTTATTCATTCTCAGGTTGTGCACATCACTGGCTGGCAGGACAGCTATTGTTCAGCCTTTGACTGCTTTGAGAGGATGGTGATGAGCTGCATTCTTGAACTGTTGCGGTCAATTTGGGCATTCCAGGATTTTGACCTGGTGACACTGAAGGATTAGTGACATGGTTTCAAGTCAGGATGTGTTTGGGGGCGAATTTGCAGGTTGAGGTGTTCCCTATCTGCTGTCATGTCCTAAATGGTAGTTGTTGTGAGTTTGGAAGGTGCTGTCTAAGGAACCTTTGTGCAGAAATTCTGTGGATGGTACACACTGCTGCTATAGGTCAGTAATGGAATGTGGATGCTGTGCCAGTTAGCTCAGCTGCTTAATACTGGATGGTGGAAAGATTCTTTAGGTGGAGCTGCACTCATCCAGGCAAATCGCAATAGTCCTTCACATGCATGATATGTGCCTTGTGACAGGCTTTGGGGAGCCAGGAGGTGAGTTATGTTTTGCAAGACTACTAGCTTCTGAGTGCTCTTATAGCCACAATACTTACATGGCTAGTCCAGATCAGGTTATGGTAAATTGTAATCCTCAGGATCCTTATGTTGAGGGATTCAGTGACAGCAATGCCACCGAACGTCCAGGGCAATGATAAAATTTGCTCCTACTGGAGATGGTCATTGTCTGGCACTGATGTGGCATTAATATTACTTGCTACATGCCAGCCCAAACCTGAATGTATGTGGGTTACATCAGTATCTGAGAAGCATGAAGGTGCTGGCTATTGTGCAATTATCAATGAAAAACAGGCAAAGAGTGTCAATTCCCTTCCCTAAAAGGAGGACAATCAGCAATGATTTCATGGCCATTATTAAACTTTTAATTCCACGTTTATTTTTATTCAAATGCCACCATCATCCACTGTGGGATTCGTATCTCGGTCTCTGAATTACTAATCTAACAACAATGTCATTATGTAATTATGTCTTGCCATAAACTAAACAACATTCTGCCTGCTCTCTGATTAAATTAAAGTTGGAAACCCAAGGCAGGTTACAACCTTCCAAACTCAAATTCACTCATGGCTTAATTGGAAGTCAGCCACTCCCAGGGTGATATTTTATTCAGGCCTCCAGCTGACAACTTTGGGTTAGGATGAAACTATCTGGCAACTAGCACAAATTGGGCTTCTTCCCTGCTGTATCCATTTTATTTTTTCTTTAAATTTGGTATTTGAGAATATTGACATGTCACATACATAAAAGACCCGAATCATAAAAGACCCAGCTGAAGTAGGGTACAAACCTCAAGGTAATTATTCAACCCAAATTAACAGTTGCAACTAGAACTCTCAATAAGAAAGGACTCCAAAGTAATACTGACCATAATTTTCACTTAAACTTTTTGTACTTGGCTTTCAAATATATATAACTTAATTATAACCTTTGCAGGATCGAGAAGATTAAAATGCACATTAAAATTTTAATTTAATATTAATTCTTACAAGATGGTCATATAATTTATGGTTATGTAAAGAGCAGTTACTTAATGAATAGTTGGCTATTTGAATCATTGTTCCTTTTTAAATCCAAAAATCTCTTGGGTTCTTTGATAAACTACATGTTTTCTGTACTCAGTAACCATCCTTTTCTCATTGCAGCTGATGCCAGTCTTTTTGGGATCTGATTGCGCATTCAATTGGATGGGAGAAAACTCATGTGAAGCATAAACACATCACCGAGCTATTGGGCTGAATGACTTCTTTTGTGCTATAAGGTCAAATTAATTTTATGTGTTGTTCTCAGTTTGCCAGTTTTTCCCTTCCTGTTCTATTTTTTCCGGTTCTTCCCATTCTGACAATTTGCATTTTTGTGGTTCCTTTGACTTAGCAAAACATCCCAGTTCACTTACATAGAAAATCTCATGTCATAATCTCCCATGCTGTAATTCCATGCATTTGTAACACTGATGGATTTTCATGATATGTACAAAATGTACTTCCCAAGATTACTTATCATCACTCATTTTTAGGCTATTGTTAAAATATGTAAATTGATGCAGCATCTCCCAGCAAAAGTTCAACAAACTGTGGAGTGAACATACTCAGCCAATATCAGGTATTAGGAATTTAAATATGTGTCTTTGTCTTGGCATCAAAATGATCCCTAGTACCTTTTTCGTTCCAGATTCCATGAAGCATTTAAGGCTTGGAAAAATAAAGTGCCGATCTGTGTAAAAAGTGACTAGGGAATAAACATGTGTTTAATATCATAAGAGGAAGATCAGCAGAAAGTTTTGTCTTAAGTACTTCATGTAGATAGTGGTAAAATATATGGATTGTTTTGGAAAAGTAAATGATTGAGAGGTGGAAGACAGAGCACTTTAAGATTTGGGGAGTAGATAGAAGAACTGCAATGATCTAATCTGTTAAATTCTTGTGTTACAAACTTGGGAAGGCAAGAAAATGAACTGATTTATGTTGCTTTAGTCCATCTGTTCCACTCTTTACCTGCCAATTCCATGGAGGAGCACTGCAAAAGTAGTTATATGATAGTAACAGTTTTGTTTAAACTCTTAGAACCAATCGAAATAAAGATACTTAGTGGTGGGCTCCTTTAAAAGTGGATTTCTCAACCACTTCTCACCATGATTGGATGACAACAATGAGTAATCCATGGAAATAATTGTTGAAGAAATACACTTTAGCTCAATATAGTTTGAATTTTGAAATTCAATGGATTGTCATTTTGAACAACACAATATTACGTAGACTGTACCAATTAGGTGGCATTTAAGCCACTACAAAGCAGCTTCAAAACCACCTTGGCAAAAAATAATCCTCACTCAGTTTGAAATCTGCTGATCACCACAATGTCTAAGACTGCCTCAGAATTCTCTTTCCATTGCATGGGCATCAGGATCCTCTACAGTGTCCCTTTATTCATTCTCTTCCTCATCCTGTCATCATCTGAGGTACAGTGGCAGTGCAGATCATCTTCTTCATCAATCTCCAATCCATTGTAAGCTTATGTTATGTAACATGGAGTAAATGACCACAATACAACACCCTGGCTGGCATCTAATGGAGGGTACCCTGAATGGTACATTCAGTAGAGATATGAGTTCGGAGATAAGTTTGGTTGGAGCACCTTTTGCTATCCATTTCTGATCATTGAGCATCAAAGCACAAATGTCTAAGACCCTTTGCCTGGATGAGACACTGTCTTCTGCATTACTGGTATCCTGTCATTTGAAGGAAGCTGACGTTTGAATGATGCACTCCATCTCTTGGATACTGCCTTATTCCCCTTTGCAGCTTTGTGCTGTGTTTCTCGGGATTCTTCCGAACAGGAGAATACTGCAGCTGAAGTTCCTCCTCACTATCCTGTCCAATGTCAGAATAGGCAATTCCCATTTCTGTTCTCTGGTCTGATGTTTGCTCATTCCCTCAGGCTTTCTCTGTCAATCATTGTTACCCAAGTGATACCAGCAGCTGGGTACCCCTCTCTGAAAGGCTACCTCTCACAGTTGAAATATACCAGCTTGTCAGTTCTTGCAAATCTGTGTCATTAGTTATGCAACTGAGCTTTATGCTGCACCTTTTAGATGAGTTATTCAGTGTATCGCTTAGCCCTGGTGGCTTCCTGCTGTGCACACAGCAGCTGCAACCTCACCTGTCACCTAGAGTGTTATTTTGAAATCAGTCTATTCGGACACGGTTTGATACACATCAAAACAAACATAGAAAATGCTGGAGAAAATAAGTCGTTTTGGCAGCATCTGTGGGGAGCGAAACAGAGTTAACATTGAGTCCAGTAAGATTGTTCTTCATATCAGACTCAATGCTAACTCTATTTGCCTCTCCACAAATGCTGCCAGACCTGCTGAGTTTCTCCAGCATTTTCTATGTTTGTTTTAAATTTCCAGCATCTGCAGTATTCTGCTTTTATTATGATATACCACCATGGCCTGAGGTAGGATTTAAACTTGGTGCTTTCGGCCCAGAAATAGGACCACTACCAGTGTGGCACAAAATCCTCAACCTATCTTAAACCAACCTGTTCAGCCACGTTATGACACACCTTCAGCCGGGAGGGGACTTGAATACAGCCCCTATGGCCTTTTTAAGAGTCAATCACATTGCTGTAGGTCGGAAGACCAAGTAGGCCAGACCAAGTAAGGAGATTTTATTTTAAATCTAGCTGTTCGGATATATTGTAACGTACCTCGAGGGCAGATGGCACTTGAACTCAGGCCTCCTAGCCTCAGAAAAGAATCAGATTTCAACTCACACAAAGGGTCCTGTGCTCTCCACTAACATCTTAATTCTGCCAGATATTTTGATCAAAAAGCAGTATAGATATTATCTACTTCTGACCAAAGGCGAAATAAATATACACTCAAGGCAATCTGAGTGCCATCCTGAAGCAGATCTAACAGGTGCTTTGAAATAGATAGTTCACTTTAATATGCTTTCCCTTTGAGAACTTGGTATGACATTGGGAATACAAATCGCTTCCTTTGACTGTCTCCTCCCCATCTCTGCAATAGCCTCCAGCTCTATACCCTTCTCTCCTCCAGCCCTGTTTTTTTGCATAGCTCTGATACTCATTAGTCTGTTATTGGCAGCTATGACTTCAGTCAGTTAGGTTTTATGCAGTAGGGTCACTCCCTATACTTTACTGCATCCTCATCTTTCATCCACTGAATGCTCCTTAAAGCTTCTTTCTTTGACTAACCTTTCATTTTCTACCCTTATACTCCCCTTCTGTGTCACAGTTCATTTGATAATTTTCCTGTGAAGAACCTAATAACATTTTACAATGCTAAAGGCACTATATAAAAGCAAGTTGTTGATAAAACTCATTGAAAACAAAAGGGGATGAGTGTGAACATGTCTATTTCCTTTTCCACTCTACAACAAACAGGATATTCCCACGAGTGTTACAAGTAAACATAGGTTTGCTTTGCAACAGTTAGCATTTTCCAGTTTTCTCTAATATTGTTCAACATTCTGTTGAGTTTTCTCATTTTCCACTATCAAAATCATCATTACAATCTGCCAGTTATTAGCAATTTCTAACACATGACCATTTTGATGAACCTAGTATGTTATGATCATATATCATATAATTTCAAAACTTGTCACATATATCTAGAGATGGAGTGGATAAGTAAGTGGATAACTGAAAAATAAAATCACAGAGTAAAATAACTCAAGACATATGCTGATATAAATGTGTTATGTTGGCCATGCCTGATGCCAATGTAACATTATCTTGATCCTAATGTGTTGTTGTTGTTCATTCTAAATTGATATTATAGTCAATGCTTTTCCCTACAAATCTGAAAATATTTCTAGTGCTTTGTATTGCAGGAAAATACAACATTTACCAGATGGACAGGCCATTCAGCCCTTCCTTCCTGGACTGGAATTTAAACTCCCTTTCAGAGGCTTATTTTACATCGGTTGTTTTCTTGCTTTGTTTCCATGGTGATGTATCTTCTAAGTCCTGTGGATGCGATTATCATCTGTCAAAGGCTGATGTTGGGGAATTGACCCATAACTTATATATTGCCATGTTCAAATCAAGCAGCTAGATGGTTAACAGCTACCTAAGTTCCTTCCCCAGCCAACATTGCTATGGCTAAATGAATAAATCCACGAAGTGTATTGAGACACGGAGCAGAAATAGCAAATATTTCATCCCTGGTACCTGCAAAGCTGACATGTATTCAGTCAGACAATCCTGGGCATTTGTTTTTTTGTTTAGAAAAGCACCTTTCATAGTTTGATTTTATCATCACGTTATAGAATCTTCGCTTGATGCTAAGTAAATTAGTACAAGTTACACTGGCCTGATCGGTTGAGTTTTTCAAGCACCACATTCTCGATTCTGACCTCCAGCATCTGCAGTTCTCACTTTGTCATTGTATCACATCAGCAGAATGGAACTTTCCTTTTCACTGTTTGCCTAGAATAACATGGAGCCCTTAACTCTCATTTCCTTCTTTTGTAATTTTGTGAGGAGATGACACAAACTACACACCTATACTTTGCAGCCTCATCTGCTGTGATGAGTCATTGTAAAGCTAGAGTAACAGGAAACATTTCAGCTCCCCGTTGATTCCCCAAGGCCCATAGTAGGATGTGAAATACCCCTCTCCATCTGAAAATGATTAGAGATTGTTTGCATTATCAAAATAGGGTCTCACTTTTCCTTCGTTGCATCCAGTTGCACCAGCCATTTAACAGCATAACACTTTTTTCACATGGACTGGAAGAAAGCTGCTAATGAAGCACACAAAGCGACTTTGGCTTTGCTTGATGGTCTCAGGGAGTACAGGAATCAGAATCTTTACAATGAGCTCAAGCAAAGAATGCACATTCATCCTTTAATGGAATTAAAAAGAAAGACTTAAATCCTCATTCTCTTCTGTAGAAGAAACTTTGTTTCATTTGTGAGTCAAAATTTGGTGAGGAAGACATTCCCCACAAGCTTTCTTCCCTCAGAATTCCCCAGTAACCCACAAACAAAAACAGAAATTGCTCAAAAAGATCAGCAAGTCTGGCAGCATCAGTGGAAAGAAATCAGAGTTAATATTTCAAGTCCAGTGACCCTTCTCCAGGACCCACAATAACCGACATAGCTGTCACCAGAAGTTATTCGACCCTAATCATTCCCATCCCATTTTCACCAGAAAACCACCCTCTAAACCCTAATCCCTTACTCAAACATGACCACAAAATTGGGCCAACCAGACCACGAGAAATACAGGCTCTGTTTATCTTTGGTATGCATAACTTCTGGTTTTCTTTTTCAAATCTGTTCCATGCATATTTTTAAGATATAATTCTTATGATGGCACCTATATTTAAAAAAAATCCTGGACGATACAGATTTATTTGCATAAATTTCGAACTTTATATGCATGCTTGCACAGCTCCATGACACAAGCCTCACAAGATGTAAGGAAGCTGTTATTATCTAAAGGAACTAAAAATAGGACTGAGATCATTCAGATAAAGCTCCATTCATCAATAGGCAATTAAACATTACTGCTGGATTATTGTAACCTAAACATATATGCAACACACTTTGTGCTGTACTGAGCTCTTACTAGCATTAAACACCACAACTTCAGTTCAGAGTTGAACATCTACTCATGTTTTCATAGCTCACTTACACTTTTCAATGAGTTTCCACTATGATGTCATTACCATTGGCTGTTTAAATAAAATTATAAAAGGAAACCTATACGAATATGAAGTTAGTGATAATTCTTTCCAGCTGGCTTTTATTTTGAAAAGGAGTTCTGCTTCCCTTTTTAAAAAGATTCCTGATTATGAGCCACTATGTGAATAGTAACAACCACATTCTAAAACACACAATATAAAAAAAAGGATTTTTTTCAAATGATGTAATTAAGTTACAGTCAAAAGGAAATCATCTTCTAAAACAGGCAGTTTTTCTGAATCAGCCTTCCTCCAGTCTCTGAGATCTGCTAAATCCATTTCAGTCTCCCGTGTACTTGCAATGATGTCCTGTTTTGAATAATTAAGAATTAGCTCATGTGTGTTCATAAAATACAACCATAGAAATTAATCTCTCCTGTCACATTCCTCCCCTTATAGCAGAACATAACTGTGTTTGATAATTAAATAAATTCACTGACTTTGCGTGGTTTAAGAAGTTAAATTTCAGTTTGCAGAGTGAAAGTGACTGAAGTCTGGTCATAGACAGTAGTGTGGAAAGAAGTGGGGCATATAGTAAACTAACAGTAGAGCACAGAAGGAGAAGCCTCAGCTCATTATGCCCATTCCAGCAGTCTGGGTTCAACTTTCAGAACCCAACATAAATGGAAAAGGAGGTGGACAAGAGGTGAAAATATCGGCATCAACCAATGTGTTGGTTTTATGATGCTATTGCTGGCACAGACTATGTTTGCCAGGGCAAGAAGCCAGTCCTCATTGCAGAGTAGAAGTTTAATACTCGAACATGTAAGTGGTAAACCACATCAATAGTGATGGAGGAGCTCACATTCTGAGAGACTCTGAAGAGATACGCTGCTGTAGACCTCAGTGATTTGTTGAAGAATGTAAATAACTTATAGTATGTTGAATAAACAGTAATTGTACAGAGACATTAGACTCCAGCAACGTCTCTGAAATGATGTGGTGCACCAATCTCCTCCAAGACTACCACCACAATAACAGACGGTGAGAGACCCTGCAGTTAGATATAACAAGAGAAACTTTGAAGACAGTCTCGGCAGTAGGTCAGAGCAGTGAGATAATCACTACAACGAACAGCCCAGCAACTGAGAAGCAAGTAGCCGCACAGTACTGGGAACAAGAGAAACAATAAGGAAGCAAGTTTCAATGAGAGGAAACCAGAACAAATCCACTGAACTTTTTGAGAGAATCTTTTAAGTACATGGAATATCTAAGGCAAACTAAGAAGTGACAGAACCAGTGTATTTGATGCAGGAACACTTCTGTGTTCCTTTTTATGAAACTATTTTTCTAATCAACCAGTTTAGAGATGTCATTACACACTTCTGGAGTAAGTCGGACTTGAACCTGGGCCTCCTGCTCCAGGGGTATCAACACTACATTGCACCATAAGTGGGCCCCATTAATGAAATCAGAACTAGAATCAAACACAGGCCCCTAGATGAAAGGGGCTCTGGATTAACAAGCCAGCAATAAACCACTAGGCCATCACCTACCCCATGGGGATATACCCAATGGATTTCCTAATCCATCACCTTAACCGCTTGACCATGACTGTGCATCTTTAATGGGGACAACATTTACTCCGTTGTGGACAGGAGGTGAGGGATTGAAGGTCATCATGAGGAGGCAAGATCCCTTTGCAGAATGGAAATGGCGCCTCGAGTTTCGAAGACTGGAGTGGTTTAGAGACTTGGCCCCCTGCAGTTTGGAGGCTAGGTGCTGGCACAAACTATGGTGGAAGAACAGCAGATTGTGTATTTGTTAAATTTTTGTGCTTATGCTAGACTTTTTTTTCTCTATTTTATATCAAATACTTAAGTATATGTGTCAGAAAGGGTGGCACTGGAATAGCACAGCAGGTCATGCAGCATGCAAGAAGCAGGAGAGTTAATGTTTCGGGCATAAGCCCTTCATTAGGAATATGGAGGGACAAGGGAGCTGAGAGATAAGTGGGGGCAGGGGGGAGGTTGGGGATGAGGGCAAAATGGGTAGGAAGACGATAGGTGGATGCAGAGGGGTAATTGTGATAGGTCAGAGCGGAAAATGGAGCGGACAGGTGGGAAGGAAGATACACAGGTAGGACAGGTCATGAGGGTGGTGTTGAGTTAGAGAGTTGGATCTGTGATGAGGTGGGGGGAGGAGAGATTTGCAAACTAGTGAAGTCAATGTTGCTGTGCGATTGAAGGGTCCCAAGGCAGAAGATGAGTACTTACATATCTTGTACCTAAGATGGCACAGTAAACACTGATTTGCAAACTAGTGAAGTCAATGTTGTTGCTTTGTGATTGAAGGGTCCCAAGGCAGAAGATGAGTACTTACATATCTTGTACCTAAGATGGCACAGTAAACACTGACTTGTAAACTTTTCACATTACTCATCTGAGTATATGTGACGCTAATGCAATTCAAGTCAATTCCATCCAACATCATGTTAGAGGAAATTTAAGTAAGGATCAGGTGAGTACTCTAAATATGCAATTGGTAGCTTTCTGCTCAATAAAGAACATGCTTGATTTTGAGAGTGTAGTTTCATTTCTGAATTAGTTATATTGCCTGGATAGAAGAAGATGATTTGATTAGAAATTGGATGGTGATCAGAGTTTGGGAAGAAGACATATTGGATTCTTACAGTCCTGTGTTGCGGTGCAATTAACAAGACCCTTTATTTGAGGTGCTACAGTGATATTATAGAAGATAAAACATTCAAGAAAATACAATATGTTGGTCACAAAACTGAAAGCAAACCAAAGCCTAAGTTAGGGAAATGTGATAAAAGGCACCAGATGCAGTCATGCAGTGACCTTGCTATGGTGGAACAAGGGTCCACGAGCGCAAAGACTATCCAGCTACAAATATGGAGCCACGTTCCTATGGGAACACCAGCCATTTTAGAGTGGTCTGTAATAATAAGAAGATGTTGATGCCAAAATGGTGAATAAGCCTATGAAACTGAGTAATATCCCAGGAGATTGAAGATCCAGACAGTGGTGAAGTAACTCCCTTAGGAAAAATAAAATTATCACAAGGAAGAATCATAATGCTATTATGAAAGAATTGGTTACTTAATGAACTTTAAACTTGAGACTGGAGCAGATGTATCAGCCTTCTCAGAGAGTGTAAACTTGCTGAATTGAGAATCACTTCAATTTTCCATCATTTTTCTTTGAAAGGATGATTTTAATTCTTTATCTCCTCTTAGACCAGATGAGATTTAGGCTTCTTTGTTTAGCCATTTATTCATACATGCATCGGCATACAGCTCAAATTCTACTGCAAGAACAAAGGTTTCATACGGCTTTACTGATAATAAGCTTCCCATCATGGGTTAAACATTTACTCAGTACATCTTCATACAATCGTACTTACATAGTTCATATTCCAAGTTGGTATACATGATCATATTATGTAATACTATTCAAACTAACATGTGAGACTACATTATTCAATCATATCATGCCTCAAACTGTTAGTATATGCTTTGTAATTACCATTACACTGACTATCTTTTTTTCCCTTTTAGTGTCTACTATTGCCAATATTGTGTATTTTTTCTTTCAACTACATGGACCAGTAGACAGTCAGCTAAAAGTGAGTGGTCAGTTGATTTGTGATTCTGCAGGATAAAGACAAAGCAGTCATGGAGACTTTATGCATGATTCAAAATCAAGAATGTTCTTCAGTGAGCAGCAAATCATGAACAGATCTAAAACTTATTTTCCAGTTTTATGCAGTGTACAGCCAGGCAACAAAAAAAGTGAAATGGATTCAGAACTGCATTTCCATACATGTTCAGAAGCCTACAGAAGCTAAAGGCAACGAGCCTAAGTCAATTTGCATACTTGCACCTAGAAAGCTCCCATTTTAAATTCAGGGAAAAACAAAACGTGAAATAGAGGTCATTCTTCGCAGAGAAGTACTTTCACTAGGGACTAAGCCGACAAATTGGTACCAGTCCCGAAACTAAATGTTTCATTAAGATTTCATGTGCAACTTACACAATTATCTTGAACTCCTCTAGAGGTCCCCAACATCAGCTAAATTAGTTCCTCCCTGAGCCTTCTCTGTGCTAAAGAAAACAACCCCAGACTATCTTGTCCTTTATAGTTGAATCGCTCCAGACCAGGCAATACCCTGGTGAATTTGTTTGACACAGTCTGTCATACAATCACCTCCTTCCTATAGTGTGGTGACCACGCAGTACTCAAGCAATGGCCTCATAAACATTATATATATTTGAATCATAATCTCTTTAGTCTTGTATTCATTACTTTGACTAATAAAGGCCTCGATAACCACTTTACCTACCTGTTCTGCTGCCTTCAAAGTTTTGTAGACATACAAACTAAGGTTCCTCTAATCCTCTGTACATTTGAGGGGACTGCCATTCATCATGTACCCCCTTGCCTTGTTAGTCCTCCAAAAATACATCACCTCATGCTTTTCAGGATTAAATTCCATTTATAACTGTTGAGCCCATCTGACCAGCCTGACTGCATTTTCCTTAAGGCTTTCCTCCTCACCATTTACCACACCACCAAGTTTCATGTTATCTCTGAACTTACTAATTATTCTGATTAATGAAGAAGGTGCACCCATCGACTGCATCCTCTTTGTTAAGTAAGTCATGCTGTGGGAATTGAAACTATAGACATCTACTGCCTGCTGGATTCTGCCAGTGGTGAATAATTTCATCAAGGTGGTAGCAGAGTAGGACATTCCAACAGGAGCTCCTCCATTCCTTCTGTTTATTTCCTGTTTTCTTCTCTTCTTTTCTCCTTTAATCCCTTTTGGTGTTTTCTCCACCATAGAGTGGCTGGAGGGATGGAGCAGACTGGGGTTGGCTACGTGCCCAGGTGGAGCGGGTTGGAGGCTGAGTGGAGCAGGGATGGCCAGAGAGCTGGACGCTCAAGCAGAGGGGGACAGATATTGGACTAGGGACCGGTGGAGACACTCAGTAGCTTATGAGCCCAGTCAGACCACATGTGGAAGCCCCCTGTACTTATCACTGCAGGCACTTTATAGCAAGACTGGAACGCTTATCTTTTTAACTTAATTTCTCTTTTTTTTCTAACTTATACTATGAATAACTGTAAGTAATGTACCTGTTTTCCTTTTTTTCCCCTTTATTTGTATCTAAGTTCTGTACTTAGGTACTTTGTACCAAAGATGGCGCTATATGGGGCAACATTGTAAGCTTTTCACTGTACTCTTGTACCCCTGTACTTGAGTACATATGACAATAAAGGTTATTCTAATCTACTCTAATTTGGCATGAACTTTATAAACAGTACAAGATGTGTGAAGTTGCTTATGGTGTTCAAGGAAAAGGGAGAACTACCACCACTCTAACATTCAAGGTGGAACTGCTGTTTACCCTGCTGTTGCAACAGAACTGCACTGAGACCTTAGCAGGTGTTAGGTATGTAAACAGCACTATTTTAAGGATGCCTACAGGGGATGGAGCAACTGACAGTGGATAGGAAAGGAGCTATCCAGCCTCCATCCAGATTTGCAATCTGTGATATCAGGCATGCCTGGTCCAGGCCTGGATACCTTGTATACCCATGGAAACTCTGGTCACGTGACTGCCAACTGGCACTCTGTAATCTGGAAGAACTGCAAGCAGAAGAGCTACTATACAAAGGACAGAGAGCGATTAATTGCTCCAGCCTGTGGTGGGACAGACCACCATCTTTAGGCTGGTCAAAAACACTGTCTCAGTTATGCTAAGGCAGATGGAGATAGAAAGAGGCATGGACAAATATACATGGCTGGGTGGTAAGGGAAACTAGATAACTTGGTCCCAATAAGTCCCCAGTGAGGACAACAGGATGAAATGCAGCAGACAAGAAGGAAAAGCAAAAGGCAACAGCTGCCAGCTACTGGCACTGTGCCCTTAGCCAGGTCCAAAGTAGGCAGACTCAATGGGAAAGGAGCCAGGACCAGAAGATTCTAGGGCATGACTTTCAGAAAAGTTACAAAGAAAATCCAACAAAGTAATCTAGCCATCCCATAACAGTGGCAAGAAATCACTTCTGTCTGAAATGAACCTCCTCTTTGGACAAAGAAGCATAAGAAAGATGACAGCAGCAAGTAACTGGAAAAATGGTCAGGAGCTGGAGGAAAAGACCCCACACCTCCTCCCAACCCCATCCCAGCCACCCCCACCTTCCCCCCCCCGCCCCCAACCTCAAAATGTCATTTACATTGAGACACCCAGCTCCTAAAATCTATGAGCAGTATTGTCCTCAAGCGTGAGGAGAGTGGAAAGACTACACTAATGGAGGATGGTCCAACTTCCTTACATGTAACGCAACATCACCTGGGCAGGTTAGTCTTTTTGCAAACAGGGTCTGAAGGAGTATTTCCAAGACCCAAGATTGTCACAAACGTTTGGACAAATAAGCTACACAGGTTTAACAGATGTAATGTAAAATGTGTAATATAAGCATATGTATTTCATGTCATTTATTGCACGCTTGGGTTTGGTTTCTGAGTTAGTCACCTGTGGGTTTTCTGTGAAATTAATCTGTCTGAAATTAATAATTAACCTATCAGCATTTCTGTAGCCATGGTGATTTATTTTAAAACAGATTTGAAGCCTACCTTTAAAGCCAATGGATTTGTGTGCATAACTAATCTAAGATTTTATTTTATTTCAAATTGGTTTGAAAATGAATACGGTAAATAATGGTGCCTCATGTTTGTTTGAGATTCCTGGAAATTTTTTTTTAATGTTTAAGGGCAACACCCATACTGAAGAAAGAGAGACTTTTTATTTCAGTTTTACTTTTGGTACGGCAATCATGTGAAGTCCTTTGAATTGGATGGGTGTGTAGACCACTACTGCTAAAGAGGGAAAGATATGTAGTGGACTAGGTTACCTTAGAGTGAAGAGTTAGCATTAGTCCCAGACCAGAAGTGGTTGGGTTCAAATCCTGAAGAGGTTCTTTAAAGCTGAGCATAGTTAAGCTCAGGTGAATGATTGCTTCAGGAAGAATCTATCTGCAGTTCCAGTCTTAAAGTTGAAATCACAAGTGATGTATAACTACAAGGTCTCAGATGCAGGGACTCTAGTGTGAGTATTGAATGAGTGATATTTTTGAGTACTGTACATGAGGTACTTTTTGTTTACCTACAAAAGCTGCTGTTTTTGTCTTTTCAATTTGCAGTTTATACAATTATGTTTCAACCGTATGCTTAAAAATCATTGAATTTGTTTGAAAAGTAGATGTTTTGGTTTATTCCATCTTCATTTCTTTTGTTAATAAACTTCTGTTTTATTGTTAAGGTGAAATCTGCAGCATTGCATGCTTATGCTTCAGAGAGAGATTATTTGTTAAAAACAAACTCATTAAAATATGACCTTTCAAGCCTGGTTTCTGTATAGAATTTGACTTGTCTCGGAATAAATCAGTTAGGTTCATAAATAGATCCAAGGAATTACTCCATTAACATGTATAGTTTCAATTGGAACACGTGAAGATGACTTTGGCAAGGGTAGGGTTTGTCCAAGATCCAGATGGCAACTTGTATGTGAATACAGAAGATGTGGGAAGGACTTTTGATAGGTTTGACTTCAGCTTCACAAACAGGAGAAAAGATGCAGCTATCAGGGGGCATGTGAAATATTAGACAAAATAAGCATAATAAGAAGGGGATTACAGGAGGAGCTGACATCTTTGAAAGTGGATAAATTGCCTGGGAGGAAATAACAGATGTACCAAGGACCATTTTCAAATCATCACCAGATACAGCCAAGCATTAGAAGTTTGGGAAGATTGTACCATTATTGAAAAAAATGAAATAAGTATAGACCATTCAGATTGAACTTGATAGTTGGCAAATTACTAGAATCAGCAATGAGTGATACGATTAACTGTTACTTAGAAAAATATGGATTGATCAAGAAATGCCAGCATGGTTTGATTTGGTTAGGTTATTTCTTACTACCCTAACTGAATTTATTTGAGGAAGTAACAAAGAGGATTGATGAGACTAGTACCGTGAATGGTGGTCTACATGGATTTTAGACAGGGATTTGACAAGGTCCCACATGGCAAATTGGCCAGAGGAATTAAAGCTCATGGGACACAGAGGAATGTGGCATGTTGGATTAAAATTAACTCTGTGAAAGGGAAACCTTTGCGACTAGAGAGCAGTTTTCAAGCAATGTTCCACAGGGGTCAGTGTTGGGTCCTTTATGGTATATAATAGTGATTTAGACTTAAGTACGGGAGGCTTGATTGGGAAATTTGCAAATAACACAAAAAATGGCAAGGTAGTTAACAGTGAGGACCGCATGAAATATAAATTGTTTCTTTGAGTGACAAATTGAATTCAATCCAGAGAAGTGTAAAGTTTTGCGCTTGACGAGGTCAAGAAAAGCATGAAATCACAAAAATGGAAGGTAGAGAGGGGTAGAGGAGGGGAGAGTCCTTGGATAGCATGTTCACAGTTCCTTGAAAGTGGCAGGACAGGCAGATAAGGTAGCAAATGTGATGAGTGCTTATAATTGGTGGGTAGGAAATGCATTTTCTGGAAGAGCAATTGGGCTTAATTAAGAAGCAGTCCACACTGGTTCTTCATTAAATTGATCAGTTTGACCTTTTGTATTAGAGCATATAACAGTGGCAATCTTAGTATGCCTTAACATCTGACTGCAATTTACAATAGAGAGCCAGTTAGGTAAATATGAGAGATAGGAGGACAAGGGAAAGAATCACTCTTGCTTTTCCTAACTTCCCCAGGAATTGAATCTTACTATGCCACAGAAGAAGGAATACTTATTTTGTGAGTTACTTGTAAGTGATTAAGGTTTATGCTATCCCTAAGCTTTAACTAGTATAGCAACTCCTGGTAAGGTTTTAAAATATTTAAGAACTTAAGTAAATACATAATCACATGGAATAATTAAATCCTTAATTAGAGCAAATCAAGGATGTCAGAGCAGGTGATGACTCCCATCTGTAGCACGTGGGAGTTCCAGGATATCAAGTTTGTCCAGACCACAGCAATTGTTTTATGTTAAGTAGCATTGACTCAGAGTTTATGAACTGGAGGCTGATCTATAGACTGTGGTGCATCAGAGATTGGGAACGTTGCTGGTTATTTTGTACCAGGAGACAGTCATAGCTCTTAGTATTTGAGTCATTGGATTCTGTAAAGTGTTTGAGGACAGGAGTTTGTGACTAAGAGGGCAGGACTGTAGGAGCCTCAGCCACTTCAGTTGCCAGTAGAATGGGAAAACCATTAGGAGAAGGTGATGCTGGAGATCAGAGCTGAAAAATGTGTTGCTGGAAAAGCGTAGCAGATCAGACAGCATCCTAGGAGCAGGAGAATCGATGTTTCAGGCACAAGCCCTGCCCGAAATGTCGATTCTCCTGCTCCTTGGATGCTGCCTGACCTGCTGCGCTTTTCCAGCAACACATTTTTCAGAATGGGAAATCCAGTATTTTGACACATCACTGAAGGAATGGTGATTTACTTTCAAGTCAGGATGACGATTGGCACGGAGGCAAGACTGCACGTGTTGTTGTTCCAATATGTCTGCTGCCCTTGTCCTTCCTCATGAGAGTGGTCATGGATTTGGAAGATGCTGTCAAGGGATCTTTGGTGAATTTCTACAGTGCTTTTTTTTTATATAAAAATGTTGCACTGTTCCTTCAGGGTCATTGGGTCAAAATCCTCAAATTCTCTTGCTTCCAACTTTGTGTGTCTATCAACAACAGATGGACTGCAGTGATTCAAGAAGTCAGCTCACCAACACCTTCTCAAGAGCTCTCAAAGAGGCATGGCTGCATTCAGGAAACTAGAATGTGAAAAATAGCTTGGGTAGGAACAAGAAATGATGAAGCAAGAAGTACGTTGTGGGTGTGGTGTACAGGCCACGTAATAGCCACACAGTAAGGTGGTGCATAAAAGAAGAAATAATGAATGTTTGTCAGAAAGACATAGCAATAATGTTGGAGATTTCAATCTTTGAACAGACAGGAAAAGTTAGATGAGCAAAGCAACTTAGATGAAGAGCATTCTATTTTGTTGAAGTAGATTATTTTTGGGACAGTTTCTTAGAACAGCATATTTTGGAATTGGCCAGACAGCAGGCAATACTGGAGCTGTTATGGTGTAAAAGGATAAGATTAATGTTTGATGACCTGGCGAAGGCACTCCTAGGTTGCAGCAACCATGATTGAATATTTTATTCAGTTTGAGGGAGAAAGGTGTGGCTGTGTGTATATAGACAAAATCTTGTTTTTTGTGGCTAAATGTCTAGTTTTTGGAGGGATTTCTGCCATATCTTACCAAAAACATGCTTTTGATGTCTCTCAGATCTGATTCTGTCCCCACCTTATCACACACTGATCCCAGAATAATTCACCACTCAATAGATTTCTAGTAAAAGACCAACATCCCTTGTGTTTGCACTATCTTTGAAAGGCTGCTGTGCATCCAGACAAGTGTTAACAATCTAGAGTTGCCCCTAACCAGCAATATAACAGTACAGCAACCACAAAGCTATGGCACAAAACTAGCATTACAGAAATCATTGAGTACTATGCCCAATTGGGTATGTTTTCATATTGTAAACGATAAACCGTCCCATCATTAGATATAGGAACAGAATTAGGCCTTTAAGCCCATCGAGTTTGTTTTACCATTTGATCATGGCTAATATGTTTCTCAAGCCCTTCTCCTGCTTTCTCCATGTAACCCTTGAAACACTTACTAATCAAAAACTTATCAATCTCTGTCTTAAATATATTTAATGACGTGGCCTCTGCAGCAATGATTTCCATTGATTCACCACCTTCTAGCCAAAGAAATTCCTCCTCAGCTCAGTTCTAAAAGGCTATCCTTTCACCCTGGGGCTGTGCCCCTGGATCTTGGTTTCTCCTCCAAGTGGAGATATTTTCTCCACATCCACTCTACCCAGGCCTCTCAATATTCTGAACATTTTTAATCAGATTCTAAACTCCATCGAGTACAGAGCCAAAGTTGTCAACCACTCTTCACTTGAGAAGCCCCTCATCCCAGGATCATTCTTTTAAACACCCTCTGGACCCCCACCAATACCAATACATCCTTCCTTAGACACAGGGCCTAAAACTGCTCACAATATTCCAAATGTGGTCTGAACAGGGCCTTGTATAGCTTCAGAAGTATATATCTGCTCTTGCATTCTAGACTTCTTGAAATGAATACTAACCATACATTTTCCTTCCCACCTGCCAAATGAATCTGCATGTTAATCTGAATAGAACCCTGAACTTGGACTCTCAAGTCCCTTTGCACTTCAGATTTCTGAAACCTTTCCCTGCTTAGCATATAGTCTATACCTCAACTCTTCCTACCAAAATGTATAACCCACACTTTGTCAGACTGTATTCCATCTGCCACTTCTTTGCCCATTCTCCTAGATTGTTCAAGTCCTTCTAAAATCTACCCACTTCCTCAACACTATCTCAACCTCACCCTATCTGTGTGTCATCTGCAAATTTAGCAACAATGACCTCAGTTCTTTCGTCTAGATCGTAAATGTAGGAATAGTTGCGGTCTCAACATTGAGCCTGTGGAACTCTACTAGTCACTGGCGGCCATCCTGAAAATAATTCCTTCATCCCCACTCTGCCTTCTGCAAGTCAGGCAATCCTTTGTCTATGCCAGTACTAGTCCCTAATACCATGCACACTTAACTTATTTTGCACCCTCCTGTGCAGCACCTTGTCAAAGGTCTTCTGGAAATCCCAAACAGATCACATCCACTGGCTCTCCTTTGTCTAACTTACTTATAATGTCACCAAAAAAATTCAAATAGATTTGTTGGGCATGACCACCCCTTGATGAAGCCATGCTGACTCAGCCCTATTTTACCATGCACTCCCAAATACTCCATAATTTCATCCTTAATAATGGATTCTAAACGCTTACCAATGACCAAGGTCAGGCTACTGGGCCTATAGTTTCCTGTCTACTACCTCCCTCCCTTCTTAAACAAGGGTGTTATATTAGCTACTTTCCAGTCATCTGGAACCCTCCCTGACTCCAGTGATTCTGGAAAGATCACCAGCATGCTCTACAATTTCCTCAGCTGTCTCCTTCATAGGCTGAATGGACTCCACCCAGGTTTGAGTGATTTATCCACCTTCAAACTTTTCAGCTTCCCCACCACTTTCTCCTTAGTGATGCCCACTACAGTCACTTCTGCCCCCTGACTCTCTTAAAGTTCTGGAATGTGATGCTAGTGTCATCCACTTTGAAAACTGATGCAAAGTACCTATTCCATCCTTCTGCCATTTCTTTGTTCCCTTTTACTACTTCTGTCTTATATTCCAGCAGTCCTATGTCCACACTTGCTTCTCTTTTACCTCTTAGATATCTTTTAAAAAAACTTTTGCAATTTTCTTTTGTATTACTAGTGAGCTTACACTCATATTTCATTTTCTCTTACTTTTTTATGTTATTCTCTGCTGGTTATTAAAGGCTTCCCAATCCTCTGGCTTCCCACTAATCTTTGCCACATGGAATGCTTTTTCTTTGGCTCTTATGCTGTCCCTGACATCCCTTGTCAGCTATGGTTGCCTCATCCTCCTCTTGATATATTTCTTCTTCCTTGAGATGAATTCTGCTGTGCCTCCCATATTATCCCCAGAATCTCCTACCATTGCTGCTCCACCATCTTCTCTGCTCAGCTCCCCCTCCAATCAACTCTGGCCAGCCCCTTCCCTTTTGTCTTTATAGCTACCTTTACTCAATTATACAACTGATACATTTGATTCCAGCTTATCCCTTTCAAATGCAGGGTGAATTCTATCATACTATGGTCATTGTCCCCTAGAGGTTCCTTCACCTTCAGCCCCGTAATCAAGTCTGCCTCATTGCACATCAAATTATACATCACAAAGAACTTTGCAAAAGACCAGAAAGGAAATGTAAAGACCCACTCCAGTTTAAGAGTGAATTGCATTGGTAAGAAATTAGGCACAGAGATTTTATGCTTAGTTTAGAAAAATGTTTACAATGTTATTTGTGGCATAGTGGTAATTTTTTTTTAAATTCACTCACTGGATTTTAATGTTGGCTGGCAGCATTTATTGCCCATCTGTAATTGCCCTTGAGAAAGTGGTGCGGAACTGCCTTCTTCAGTTGCTGCAGTCCATCTGATATAGGTAGACCCATAATGCTTTTAGGGTGAGCATTCCAAGATCTTGGCCCAGTGACAATGAAGGAACGACAATATATTTCCAAGTTAGGATGATGAGTGGCTCGGAGGGAACTGTGCAGGTGGTGTTCCCACATATCTACTGCCCTTGTCCTTTCTAGATGGAAGTGGTCGTGGGCTTGGAAAGTGCTCTCTGAACATCTTCGATGAGTTTCTGCAGTGTGTCTTGTAGATATTACACAATGCTGCTAATGAGAGCATGGTTGCTTGTAGATGTGTCCTGGATGTAGTCATACATGTTGAGTGTTGTTGGAGCTGCACCCATCTAGGCAAGTGAGAAGTATTCCATCACACTCCTGACTTGTGACTTGTTGATGGTGGACAGGCTTTTTAGGGAGTCATGAGACTGAGACATCCTTATCTAATAATGTTCTGTGGACTTTGGATAAGATTCCACAACAAAATTTGGTGAAATTTGAAATCAATTAATAAAATCTGGAATTGAAACTTAACTTCAGTATGATGACTATGTAACTACCATTGATTGTCATAAAGAACATGTGGTTTATTAATGTTCTTTTAAGGGAGGAAATCTGCCCTCCTTGGTTGATCAGACCTATGTCTCTACACCAGTGGCAACGTGGCTGCAAAATTGAATAAACTGGAAAAAGAGATTGTAGCCCCACAAATTTTGTAAACAAACATGATTCGAGATGATCAGCAATGTTGTTAACTCTTAACTGCCTTCTGAAATACAAGAACATAAGAACTAGGGGCAGGAATAGGCCTTCTGGCCCTTTGAGCCTGCTCTGCCATTCAATAAGATCATGGCTGACCTTTTTGTGGCCTCCGCTCCACTTACCCACCCTTTCACTATAACCCTTAATTCCTTTATTTTGCAATTAAAATATCTATTTTAGCTTTAAAAATGTTTACTGAACTAGAGTCTTAGTGTCATCTGCAAACTTTGACACTACATGTTGTCCCCAACTCCAAATTATCTATATAAATTATGAATAATTGTGGTCCTAATACTCGTCCCTGAGGTGCACCAGCCAGAATAGCACTCATTTATCCCCACTCTTTGCTTCCTGTTAGTCAAATAATCCTCTATCCATGCTAATATTTTACACGTAACAATATGCATTTTTATCTTATGCAGCAGCCTCTTATGCGGCACCTTCTCAAAGCCTTTTGGAAATGTAGGCACACTACATCTACTGAGGGTCCCTGTTGTCCACCATGCTCATAATGTCTTCATAGAATTTCAAAAGATTAGTTACGCGTGACCTGCCCTCTGTGAACCCAGACTGCGTCTAATTCATGATGATTTGTGCCATTAAACCAGCTGACAAGGGAGGCGCAGTAGTAGTTTGGCGCACCGACCTCTACACCGCTGAGGCCAAACGCCAGCTCGCAGATACCTCCTCCTACTGCCCCCTTGACCATGACCCCACCCCCCACCACCAAACCATCATCTCCCAGACCATCCATAACCTCATCACCTCAGGGGACCTCCCATCCACCGCCTCCAACCTCATAGTCCCACAACCCCGCACCGCCCGTTTCTACCTCCTGCCCAAAATCCACAAACCTGACTGCCCCAGCTGACCCATTGTCTCCGCCTGCTCCTGCCCCACCGAACACATCTCCGCATACCTTGACACCGTCCTGTCCCCCTTAGTCCAAGAACTCCCCACCTACGTTCGGGACACCACCCATGCCCTCCACCTGATCCATGATTTTCGCTTCCCCAGTCCCCAACGCCTTATCTTCACCATGGACATCCAGTCCCTGTACACCTCCATCCCCCATCACGAAGGACTCAAAGCACTCCGCTCCTTCCTTTCCCGCCGTACCACCCAGTACCCTTCCACCGACACCCTCCTTCGACTGACCGAACTGGTCCTCACCCTGAACAACCTTTCTTTCCAATCCTCCCACTTTCTCCAAACAAAAGGAGTAGCCATGGGCACCCGCATGGGCCCCAGCTATGCCTGCCTCTTCGTAGGGTATGTGGAACAATCCATCTTCCGCAAAAACACTGGCCGCACCCCCCCACCTTTTCCGTGAGAGAAACTTAAGAGACTCTTAGATAGGCACATGGAACAAAGTAAATGGAAGCATGTAGGTTAGTCTGATCTTAGAGAAGATAAATGGCACAACGTCGAGGGATGAAGGTCCGAACTGCATGCATTCCTGTAGCACTGTGAGCTCAAAAACTGCATGAAGTCATGTAAAACTCCGTTATCTCACTTTTAGATGAGAATCAATCTAAACATCATGGCATAGAGAGAGAACACAGGGAGGCAACACCGTCACCATATTGTCGAGCTCTTGTTAGCAGTTAACCTGAGAATGCAACTTTAAAAAAAAAGGTTTTGTGATTTTCATATGAAAGAAATTAAACTATCATGGTATTCTAACATATGAAAGGCTAACAATCAAATTTTCAATATATAATTTCAGTTACATCACACTGCAAATTTGTCCTATAAATTCTGTGTTAGGATTGAGCCCTCCACTATCACCTGATGAAGGAGCGATGCTGCGAAAGCTCGAGTGCTTCCAATGAAACCTGTTGGACTATCACCTGGTGTTGTGTGATTTTTAACTTTGTACACCCCATTCCCACACCAGCATCTTCAAATCAGGACTGTTCTTTGTTCTGTGCTCTATGAAAGTGCTCAAGTAGACTTGGACATTGAGGAAGATTTGAGACTTGGAGCAGGTCAGACTGGTCTTAGTGAAGGGCAAGGCCGGCTTAGGATGTGAATGGCCTGCCCCTGTTTCTGATGTTCTCCCATTCTGTTATTGGAAAGTTAGTTGGTGTTATTTTCCTTGAAGGTCTTTTACGGAATGTTGCACCCTCCTCCCTACCTTTTATCTTCTCCTGCTGAACACTCTCTGCTCATTCCTGAAGAAGGGCATGTGCCCGAAACGTCGAATCTTCTGTTCCCTAGATGCTGCCTGACCTGCTGTGCTGTTCCAGCAATAAAGTTTCAGCTTTGATCTCCAGCGTCTGCAGACCTCACTTTCTCCCCATTAACTCATCGACCTTGTTATGCATGTGACAAGCATTCAGGTAAAGTGCCCTTATCTATTTTCATACCCTCATGATTTCCAACATCTCCACTAATATCTCCTAAATTATGCTTCCTTTTTTGCTTCTTTCATAGTCTGCCTTGTAGTTAAACCCTCCTTTACACACGCAAAGCTACTGCTTACCTTTATATTTATCACCATACTTCCTTTCCCTCCCCTACCTCCCCCACCTCCCCCACCTCCCCCCCACCCCGACTCACTAGTTAAAGTCCTAGTCAATACTCTTTTTTTTTCGCTAGAACACCGGTTCCAGATTGGTCCAGGTGGAGACTGTCCCATTGGTACAGATCCCTCCTTTTCCAAAACTGATGCCAATGCTTCATGAAATGGAACCCCTCTTTCCCACACCACTCCCTTAGCCACATGTTTACTTCCCTAATTTTCTTATCCCTAAGCCAAGTTTCATATGGCTCAGGCAGTAATCTGGAGATTATAACACTTGTTCCTTAATTTTGTTCCTAGTGCTTGGTCCTCCTTCCCAGCCTTGCCTATGTTGTTTGTCCCAATGTGGGCCATAGCAACTGGATCCTCCCCCTCCTGCTCCAATATCCTTTCAATCCTGTCCTGTACCCTGGTACTAGGCAGGAAACATACCATGCGGAACTCCCAATCCAGCTTGCAAAGGATACTATCTATCCCCCAAAATACAGAATCCTCTCTAACTACCACTTGTCTTTTTGCTTCCCCCTCTCAAATGGCCTTCTGAAACCTGGTACCATAGTCAGTTGGCTCATCCTCCCCTCAACCCTTTTCCCCCATCCACACAGGGAGCAAGAATCTCATCCCTGTTGGACAAGGTGAAGAGTGGAGGGTCGTCTGTTCCTGAACTCAGGATCCCCCTACCTGCCTCACTTGCAGTGACACTCTACTATCCTTGATCACTGACTGAATTTGAATTACTTAATCTATCAGGTTGTGACTACCTCCTGAAACAAAATGTCCTGGTAACTCTCCCCTTCCCAGATGTGCTACGGTATTTGAAGTGGATTATGTCTAAAAGGACAATTAGGGAATGGGTAACAAATGTCAGTAGTTGCCTTTACTCCTTAATGGCAAGCACTTAACTGGTTAATTTATTGCCAATTAAATTGCTCTTATCTGTAGAAACAGAAAGAAGTGTGAATGCTAGACATCAGAAACAAAAATAGAAGTTGCTGGAAAAGCTCATCAGGTCTGCCAGCATCTGTGAAGAGAAATCAGTTCACGTTTCTGGTTCAGGTTCTGAGGAAAGGTCACCGGACCAGAAATGTTAACTTTGATTTCGCTTCGCAGATGCTGCCAGACCTGCTCAGCTTTTCCAGCAACTTCTGTTTTTGTTGTCCTTATCTATCTTGGGTTGCTAGGTCACTACGTTTTTACAACATTCAATAATAGTTCAATGGGCACCATTCAACAAGCATTTAATTCCAGGTTTTAACAACTGAATTTAAAATCCACCAAATTTGTCCTTCATTGCTGAGGGGAGGAAGTACAGAGGTTATATTGCAACTGTACAGGGTGCTGGTGAGGCCACATCTGGAGCACTGCATGTAGTTTTGTCCTCCTTACCTGAGAAAGGATGTACTGACACTAGAAGGGGTAGAGGATGTTCACTAGTTTGATTCTGGAGTTGATGGGATTGGCCTACGAGGAGAGACTGAGTGAGTAGACTGGGATTATATTCATTGGAATTTAGAATGGGGGGGGTTCTTATAGAAACATATAAAATTATGAAGGGAATAGATAAGATAGAAGTCCAAGAGGATATTTCTGTTGGCAGGTGAAACTAGGGCAAGAGAGCATAGCTTCAAAATTAGGGGGAGCAGATTTTAGGACTGAATTGAGAAGGAACTTCTTCACCCAGAGGGTTATAAATCTGTGGAATTCCCTGCAGGTGAAATGGTTAAAGGTTCCTCAAATGTTTTTAATATGAGGATAGATTTTTTTTTGAACAGTAAAGGAATTAAGGCTGATAAGAGGGTGGGTAAGCGGAGCTGAGGCCACAAAAAGATCAGCCATGATCTTATTGAATGGTGGAACAGACTCAAAGGGCCAGATAGCCTACTCCTGCTCCTAGTTCTTAAATTCTTATAATTTGAAACCACATCCCCACAACGTTAGCCTTGATGTCTGGATTACGAGTCAACTGATATCCTCTCTACGTCACTGTCACCCTTGCACCCACTGAAGTTATAAAGATTCTAGGGAATGGTATTATGAATGAAACTTACACACACCATCCTAACCATTCAGGCTAAACATATACACCCAAACAAATGGATAACTGTGACATGAGGATCAGAAGAAACACACAACTTTAGTTTCTCATTTTTATTGCCCATAAAGCACTCGGTGTAATAGATGTCTGATACTCTTGTAGTGCACAAAGCCAAGTAACTGTACCAATCCCAAACTAATCAAAGTTCTAAGTATTGCATAGTATTTAATTGAATAACATAAGAATAGCAAAAATATAACTCGGAGGTCAAACATTAAAGTCATTGAGCTCAAAATCATATTTTCTGCTTATTTATTGCCAGTCCATGATTTTTCTATCTAATAAAATTATTGGGAGCAGAAAATATTGATTGAAATGTCACAATCAGATTTGATGAAGATGACTCCATTCATAGTCAAACACAGCAACTGTAGCAGATATCATATAATTTCAGCTTTGCTAACTCCAGTTTAAACTAAAATGGAGTAAACTAAAATTAAGTGCATTTTGACGCAGGTTACAATCTTTTATATGTATTCTGATTAGCTCTTATGTGCAATCTTCTTGATTAATTTTCACAAGATCATGAGTTTTAATCTTATATTTTTCCAGAACATCATGCAGGTACTGTGTGGTATTTGCTGACAGCTGTCGTTCTCTTGAAAGAATCCAGGCATAATGGGTGTGTGTTATGCCAAGGAATGATACACAGGAGAATACCAGAGAGTAACTTGTATAGTCAGTGTCTAACACCCAGTAATCAAAAGCTTTATCATCTGAAATAAAAGAGTACAGAATATTAATCTATGATAAAACAAGCAGTTGGGTTTTTTTGGCTGCCTCATTAGTTAATCAAATTAAGTGCAATATTTGGAAAAGAAATTCAGACAGACTAAACACAGCATTTCCAACAATCACGTGATAAATATCTCCACTGGTTGATTGTGGCTTATCTTGCTACTGTCAGAGTGCAGGACCACATCTTAGCACCATCCCATTGCCCCAGTAAGCGAGCATTGACACCTTTGGTTTTACAGAACTTATGGTGAACTGTATCTTTGGCGATCTTCAGGTAATTTCTTAATCACTTACACCTCATTTTAAACTTTGGTTCTCTGATCTTAGACACATCTGCTATGAAGAAAAGATTTTCATGATCTACTCTGTCTATGCCTCTCATAATTTTGTATACTGTACTTCAATCACATCATCCTCTCAGCCTCCTCTGCTCCAAGGATAAAACCCTGCCTATATAAGCTCTCCTCCTAACTGAGATTTTCCTTCTCGGGCAACATCCAGGTGAATCTCCTCTACACCCTGTCCAGTGCAATCCCATTCTTTCAATAGTGTAATGATCAGAATCTGTGGCTTACCCAATGTTTGTTAAAATTATAACAAATATTCCTTACTCTTATATTATAAACCCAAGCTAATGAAGGCAATCATCCCATATGCCTTCTTCATCACTCTGTCACCTTTGCTGACACCTTCAGGATCAGTGACTTGCGCACCAATATTGCTTTGTTATCCATTATTCCCTAGAGAGCTATCACTCATTGTGTAATCCTTCTCTTATTGCATCTCTCAAAATGCATCATCTCACACTTATCAGAACTAAATTTCATCTGTCCATTGCTCTGCTGATTACCAGGTGATCAATATCAGACTGGAGCCTGAGACCATCCTCCTCACAATCAACAACACCACCAACTTCTCTCATTCAAACTTATCTATGCACATCCAAGTCAGTAGTGTAAATAACAAGCAGCAAAGGTCCCAGTAATAATCTCTGTGGTATTACCACTTGTGACAAGCGTCCAGTCACAAAAATAAAACCCTTCACCATCACCCCTTTACCTTCTACCTGCAAGCCAATTTTGGATCCACTTGCCAAATTGCCTCAGATCTCATGGGCTCTTACCTTTTTTTAAAGATTAGATTACTTAGTGTGGAAACAGGCCCTTCGGCCCAACAAGTCCACACCGATCCTCCGAAGAGCAACCCACCCAGACCCATTCCCCTACATTTAACCCTATGGGCAATTAGCATGGCCAATTCACCTGACCTGCACATCTTTGGACTGTGGGAGGAAACTGGAGCACCCGGAGGGAACCCACGCAAACACAGGGAGAATGTGCAAACTCCACACAGACAGTCACCTGAGGTGGAAATTGAACCCAGGTTTTGGCGCTGTGAGGCAGCAGTGCTAACCACTGTACAACCGTGCCGCCCTATTGGACCAGCCTTCCATGTGACACTCTGACAAAGGCCTTAATAAAGTCAATGGAGACCACATCAACTACATGACCCACATCCATATGTTTAGTCACCTTTTCAAAAAATTTAATTTTGTCAGACAGGATCAGTTTAGCAGTTTTCTGAACTTAATTAGTGTCACAGGGTCATAGAGATATAAGCACAGAAACAGACCCGTCAGCACATCTCATCCATGCTGACCAGATATCCTAAATTAATCTATTCCCATTTGCCAGCACTTGGCCCCTATCCCTCTAAACCCATCCTATTCATATATCAATCTAGACGCCTTTTAAATGTTGTAGTTGTACCAGCCTCCACTACTTCCTCTGGCAGCTCATTCCATATATGCACCACCCTCTGCATGAAAAGTTTGCCCCTTAGATCCCTTTGAAATTTTCCCCTCTCACCCTAAACCTACGCACTCTAGTTCTGGACTCCCCCTCCCCAGGGAAAAGACCCTGTCTATTTACCCTATCCATACCGCTCATGATTTTATAAAAGTCTATAAAGTCACCCCTCAACCTCCAATGCTCCAGGGAAAACATACCCAGATTATTCAGCCTCTCCCTGTAGCTCAAGTCCTCCAACCCTGGCAACATCTTTGTAATTCTTATTACTGTAAATGCAAATAGCTAGCTTGCTGAGATGAATAACATTTGAAAGACCACCTCAATTTGCCTGTTGAGACTGAAATTATGTTCAAAACCAGTGGTAAGGGTGTGGAATGCCCTACCTGCTAATGTAGTCCACTCCGCCACATTAGGGAGATTTAAACAATCCTTAGATAAGTACATGGATGATTTTGGGATAGTGTAGCTGAGAATAGTTCACAGATTGGCACAATATAGAGGGCCAAAGAGTCTGTTCTGCGCTGTATTGTTCTATGTAAGTGAGGCCTGCTCAACTAGCAAGAACATACCACCTAACACAGACAATGGTCATTCTACTCTCCTGTGGGAAGCTGTGCTGCCTTAGCATTCTAATCAAAGACTCAGAGCCACGTTGTTAAAACCCTATCACAGTTCACACTTATTGTTTGCAACACCCACTGCTGACACAAGGCCTGAATGGTTAGCACTGCTGCTTTAAATCACCAGGGACCATGTTTGATTCCACCTTCAGGCGACTGTTTGTGTGGAGTTATCATGTTCTCCCTCTGCCTGTGAGGGTTTCTGCTGGATGCACTGGTTCCCTCCCACAGTGAAAAGAGGTGCATGTTAGATGAATTGGCCATGCTAAATTGCCCACAATGTTCAGTGATGTGTAGGTGAGGTGGATTAGCCATGGGAAATGCAGGGTTACTGGGATAGGGTAGGGGATGGTCTGGGTGGGATGTTCTTCGGATGGTTGGTGTGGTCTCTTTTGGCCAAATGCCCTGTTTCCACACGGTGGGGATTTTGTTGTATTTTATTCATTCTATTCAAGCTTATTCATTCTATTCTGTTTAGTGAGCACAGACCTACACCAACAACGGCATAATGTAAAATAAAATCTCTATCCAATGTCTCAAATCGGAGGCAAATCAGTCACTACTGGAGTTTACATCCCTTGGAGGTTTTTCATTTAAGATTGAAGAATCAGTGTTGCTGTAAAAGGACAGATTTTGTCAAAGCTTTCTGTCTTACACTTACTGGACATTCACAAGAACCCCAATGTGAATAGGACTGACCTCAATTGCTAGCATTCGATTAAGTGAATTTCAGATTATCCAAACAAGGTGGCAAGGTCCCGATGGTTGGCTAACTGTTATCCGGCATTCTATTAATTGAATGAAATACTTTCTACCCATGTCCTTCAGATAATCGAGGTTCCCTGTATTCTTTTTGAGAAGACAGTGCTAACTAGTTGACAAATATACATTGTCATTAAAATGCACCAATCAACACTCTCTTCCCACACAGCATTCAATGTTGTTCTCCTTCATAACGATATTCTTGCGAACGTCCTGATGAGTACATGATAAGACGTTTTGGTGAAATATGTCTTTTTCTAAATGATGTATTCCTAAATGATATTTCAAAAGTCTAATGACTTTTTTTACCCACACATTAAAGTATTTAAAAATATAAACCTCCCAGAAGTCTTTGGTTTTATACACTGCTCCATCTTGTGATGTCAGTGATTCTGCACTCTATACTTGTATTCGTCCTTAATGGCTGTTGTGACATGAGTAATGTTCCACCACTGGACATGATGTGGAAAATATCTTATGTTAGTTATTGGCTAGCAGCAGAGTTTATTCAGGAAGCTTGCTTTTTCAGTAAAGACCCAACATCAATTTATATGTTTGAAAATTTTAGTGGAAATTATTTACCAGCTTTATCCCCAACAAATGCCAAACTCAGAAATTAACCAAGTTTTTAACCACTGCCAACATACTGAGAAACAATCAGCAGGAGTTACTAGAAAAACATAATCAGTAGTCAAAACACTGAACCTTGTATTACATTTAAAATAGGATCAAATTTTGTTTGTTATTGTATAACATACTTATTAATCGAGGAATTATGCTTTTTAAAACGTACCTAAAGGCTCTTGCATTATTTGTTCTGTGGAGTGAAGATAATAAAAATTAATCACAAGCTACAAACTTTGCATTGATTTTTTTTAAAAAGTAGAATAAAATAGAAATTTGCACTTTATTGTGAAAGATTTTAATTTCAATGATAATCAACCAATAACAAGTTGTATTTATCCATTACCTTTAACAAAGTGTCCTCAAGGAGGATCATAGGAAGAAAAGATTGTTGAGTGACAAATGACTAATAACACAGGAGGAGGCTATTAGAATCTTCAATCCATGTTGATTGTTCCGAAGCAATTCAGGCAATCCTGAGTCACGATTCAATTCGTGTAACTCTAAAAGTTCACGTCCTTCAGCCAATCCAATTTCCTTTCTGAAATCATTGATTGTTCCCATTTCCACCACTTTCACAGATAGTGAACCCCAGGTCTGTATAACTCACTGCATACAAAGGTTCTTTCTTATATTTCCTTGAATCTCTTGATTAGATGTCCATCTATGTCACCTAGAAACAGTTTGTCATTTGACTATCTTATTTTGGTCTGTCATAACCTTGTGCACTTCTAACACACCTTCCCACCATTTCCATTGTTCAATGAGAACAACACCACATTTTCCAACTTAACCTTGTAACTAAATTCCCCTGTATATGGGACTATTGAGGGTAAATCCCCTTCATATTCATATCCATTCTAAACTGTAATTTTTGTTATCCATTCCCTGAATATGTTCTGACATTTTCAAAGATCAATAGACTTGAACTTGCAGCACCCCTGCTCCTGTAAACTCTTTATAATACTGGTGTTAAGTCTCTTGCCTCTTCCTACTACTCCTGCCAAAATACATCACCTCACACTTCTCTGCACTAAATTCCACGTGCAACTTCTTCACCCATTCTCTATATTTCATTGCAAGCAATTTGTATCATTTTCACTTTTTGACACTCCTTCATATTTTGGAACATAGCAAAATTTGAAATTTCCCTCCATTCCATGATCCAAGGCATTTCTTCACAACAACACAGAGTGGTGGTACTAACACTGGCTGATGGGAAACACCACTACCTGATCTTCCTGCCTGAAATATGCCCAGTCATCATAACTTGCTGCTTAAATCCCTGAGCCAGATTTTTTTATCCAACTTGATAGTGACCCTTAATTTCACGAGCCTCAATTTTGTTAACCAGCCTTTTACATGCTATCTTATCAATGCTTTTTAAATGCAAAATGTTTTTTTAAAAGAAAACCATAACCTCTAGAGAGTAAATTCTTCTGTAAAAGCAAAATATTTTTTTCTCCAGGCAATGATCCTGCATGTTGAAAGTGGAAAGCAGCAATAGTCTGTAAAGGATGAGACAGTGGGATTATGGCAATGTCAGTGGTGAAGATGCACTCTCTTTGAAGAGATGTTCAAGTCCCACCATTGCAGCCGGTAGAATTTAAACTTGATTAGTAAGTCTGGAATATAAAGCAACTGAACAACAACCACTCCCTCCAACTATTTCGTTTACAGACCTAATCTTATGTTTCACCTAGATTCTGGTCCCAGAATGATTCAGGTCGAGCCCATCACTTTGGAACAGCTCCCTATCTTCCCCAACCCTGGTGCCAATGTTTTATGAATTTGAACCTACTTTTCCCACACCAATCTTTACTTTTTACATCTTCTTAACTTTGTGCCAATTAGCTCATGACTCAGGTGACTCTTGCTTTTTATAGCTTCAGCAAGATATCCCTATTTTTATGCTCCATTCCCTTTGAAATAAAACCAATACTCCATTTGCCTTTCCTTTTACTGTTGAAATTGGATTTTAGCTTTATGTGATACGTGCATAAGGATTCTGAAATCCTTTTTTGTTATAACTCTCTGTTGCCTTTTCCCAATAAAATAATATTCAGCTTTTCTCATCTTCCTGAGAAAGTGCACAATGTCATACTTTCATCGTTTATAATCCATCTGTCAAGTTTCTGTCCACTGACTTGACCAGTGTACACCCCTTGTCTCATCGTCGCTCCTTATGAGTACACTTATTCATGTGATATCTGCAAATTTTGCAATAGAATATTTACTTCCATCATCCAGGTCATTAATACAATATTGATAAAAATTGTGGCACTGATCCTGCAGCACTCCACTCATTACAGTTGTCATGCTGAAAATGTCCCCTTTATTCCAACACTTTGACTTCTATTAGTTAGTTAATCCTCTATCTATGATCGTATTCTACTCTCAAGGGTCTTATATTATAAAATTGACTTGTGTGCTGTATCTTAACAAATGCCAATGTGGAAATTTAAATGTGTTACATCAATTGCTTGTTCTTTAAATATCCTCCTTTTTAATTTAATCTGCATTGTTTTTCCTTGTATTTTTTTCTCTCATGAATGGTTTGTGTTTATTTCATGCCAGTTTGATATTTGTTTACTTGATTATTTAGGTTTTTTTGGACTGCTGTTAGTGTCTTTCATTGTGAAGACTGACAAAAAATATTTCTTCTGCCATTCTCTGGGTTGCCTTGTTATTTCTCAGCTTTGTTCTCTGAATAACCTGTGTTCACATTGTCCTCTTTCTTCTTTTTTATACATAAAAATAATCTTTTACTGTCCATTTTTCTATTAGTTGCTAGTTTGCCTTCATAATTTATGTTCTCCCTCTTTTTGCTTTTGACTATTTTCTTTGCCTTTTAAGACTTTCTAAATCCTTTGGTTCGTCACTAATCTTTGCCACATTACAAGTTTTTACTTCCAATTTGGTGCTATTCTTAACTTCCTTAGTTGGCATAGTTAGTTTAAATCTTCACTGGAATCCTTCTTCCTAACTGGGAACTACCTTTACTGTGAATCTGAATGCTTTTTTCAAATGTCTGCCATTGTTCCCCAACCATCTTTTTTGCTGAACTCTTTTGCCAGTCCACTCCAGCCAACTGTGCCCTCATCTCTTTGTAATTATCTTTATTTATATTTAGCACCGTTGATTCTGACTCAGGTTTCTCACTCTCAAACTGCATGCTAAATTCTACCATGTTGTGGTTACTGTTCCCAGGGGATCTTTTCCTCTGAGATCCATGATTCCTTGTTGGATCCACAACATAATTTTCTGGGAAACCATTCCAGAAACAGTTTATTTATTATTCCTTGTGGCTGCCTTTGCCAATTAGATAATCCCAATATACATGAAGATTAAATTCACCCAGGTTCAATGTACTGTCTTTTTTTATATGCCCTCATATTCTAATTTATTGGTTTTCTTATATTTATGATAGCAACATCTAAGACATTTGGGCAGACACATGAACAGGAAGGGAATGGAGGGATATGGCCCATACACAGGCAGATGAGATTACTTTAGAATGGCATCTTGGTCAACATAGACATGTTGGGCTGAAGGGCTGTTCCAGTGCTGTTCTGTGTCCTAACAGTCACTATTAGGGGGGGGCCTATAAACTATTCCCACCAATATCTTCCTCCTCTTGTTATTTTCTATCACCACCCATATGGATGTTACATTATCCAAATGCAAGGTCATTTCTTGCGTTCACACTTATTTCAGATTAACCATGAATTTAAAAATGCTATAAAGTCATGCTCATGAATCCCTACTGTACTGTTAATTCGTTTATTTTTATGAATACATATATATTTATGTAAAGAGCTATTAATTTTGCTTTTACAACAATGTTCTTCCTTTGATCTTATTTGCTTGTATGCTCTGCCCTTTCCTATTCCATTTTGAGTACCACTATAAAAATTATTGCTTGCAGTTCTGTTATTTCCTTTTGCTTGGTAAACCAACATACATTCCCTTCTGAAACCTTCCTCCTCTAATTAACTAAAAGCCCTCCAAACCCACAACTTCTGCCAAATAGAAGGACAAGGGCTGTGGATACTTGCGAACACTGTTATCTGCAAGTTCAGCTTCAAGCCACACACCATCCCAACTTGGAACAATATCACAATTCCTTCACTGTTACTATGTCAAAACCCTGGAACTCCCTTCCTAACAGCACAGTGGATCTATCTACACTCCATGACTAGTTCAAGAAGGTTGTTCATTACCACATTTTCTAGAGGTGATTATTAAATACTGCCCAAACCACATGAAAGATAAATAACTTTAAAAAAAAACTTACCAAGTCTGTAGATTAGTTTTGATTGATCTTTGGCTGTCTTGTCAGGTGGAATTAATTCTGCAGTGTGTGCAGTCACCTCATTACCCTTCCTGCAAAAAGGAGAAAAGCTTTGTATATATAAAGACAAATCCTATACTTCTGTCATGAATTCATCTGAAGTGAAGAGGTAGTAGTGATAGGACTGACTCACTTGTTCACAAACCCTTCATCAGAAATTCTTGATGAAGGGCTTTTGCCCAAAACATCGATTTTCCTGCTCCTCATATGCTGCCTGACCTGCTGTGCTTTTCCAGCACCACTCTAATCTAGACTCTGATCTCCAGCATCTCCAGTCCTCACTTTTGCCTCACTTGTTCACAGCTGATTTCCAGCGAGATGGATCTCCAATGTACCCCTTCACATCAACCACAACATACACCAGAAAGGCTTGATGTTATCAATGAGAGGATACTGTTTTAATGTGGTTGGAGACTAAGCGGTCTCTCCATATTATGAGGAGGAAATTTGCTGCCAGATTTGTGAGCTAAGTATGAAAATAATTCTTTTCTGTGACTCTTTAAATATTTATTTATTGATCAAAACTGAGGATATTTATCATTTGGGTGTACACATTGCTGAATCCAACAATAAAATATGAAAGAAATCAGATGCATGAGTGAAATAGAGCAATTGAAATGTGAGCAGAGACCACGGTTAAATGAAGATCCAAGGACAGACAGATAATGCAAGTACAAACACCAGAACACAAATTCAATTCGACAAGTTTGTGGAAAACTGAGAGATTTGTGCACAGGACCACTGAGCAATAATACATTTATACATTCTTACAGAAGACATACCTTAAACACAGAGTCAAAAAGTGTGGTACTGGATCATTTGGGAGGCAGAGGGGGGATATTGAGAGGAGGTACAGGGAGGTAGTTACTCCATAGCCACGCGAAGAAAGTAAATGGGTTACAGTCAGGAGATGGAAAGGGAACTGGCAGGCAGTGCAGGGGGTCTCCTGTGGTGGTTCCCCTCAACAACATGAATACCGTTTTGGATACTGTTGGGGGAGGGGATGACTTAGCAGGGGTAAGCAATGGGGCACAGGTCTCTGGCACAGTGTCTGTCCCTGTTGCTCAGAGGGGAAGGGGGAAGAGGAGCAGAGCTTTAGTCATTGATGTCTCATAGTTAGAGGGACAGATAGGAGGTTTTGTGGGAACAAGAGAGACTCATGTTTGGTGCGTTGCCTCCCAAGTACCAGGGTTCACGATGTCTCATGTTTTCGGGATCCTTGAGGGAGAGGGGAAGCAGCCCCAAGTTGTGGTCCACATCGGCAATAATGACATAGGTAGGAAGAAAGGTGAGAATCTAAGGCTAAAATTCAGGGATCTAGGATGGAAGCTTAGAGCTAGAACAAACAGAGTTGCTTTCTCTGGTTTGTTGCCCGCGCCATGTGCTAGTGAAATGAGGAACAGGGAGAGAGCGGGGCTGAACACATGGCTGCAGGGATGGTGCAGGAGGGAGGGCTTTCATTTTTTGGATAATTAGAGCTCTTTCTGTGGAAGGTGAGACCTCTACAAACAGGATGGTCTTCACGTGAATCAGAGCTGTACCAAAATTCTGGGGGGGTATTTGCTAATGCTGTTCGGGGATGTTTAAACTAATGCAGCAGGGAGATGGGACCTGAATTGTAGTTCCAGTGTACAGGAGGTTGAGGCTAGTGAGGTTAGGGATAGGTTTACAGAGAGGACACCAGCAATCAGGATGTTGGTTTGAAATGTGTGTAATTCAATGCCAGGAGTATCTGGGATAAGGTGGGTGAACTTGCAGCATGGAATGGTACCTGGGATTTTGATGTTGTGGCCATTTCAGAGACATGGATAGAGCAGGACAGGAATGGTTTTTGCAAGTTCCAGAATTTAGATGTTTCTGTAAGAACAGAGAAGATGGCAAAGAGGGGTGGCTTTGGCATTGTTAATCAAGGGTAGTATTAAGCAGATGAGATAATGTTTGAGGACTCATCACTGAGGTAGTTTGGGCTGAGGTTCGAAACAGGAAAGGAGAGGTCACACTGTTAGGAGTTTTCTATAGGCCTCCGAATTGTTCAGGGACGTAGAGGAAAGGAGAGAAAAGATGATTCTCAATAGGAGCGAGAATAACAGGGTAGTTGTTATGGGGGACTTTAACTTCCCCAACATTGACTGGGAATGCTATTGTTCGAGTAGCTTAGATGGATCCGTTTTTGTTCAATGTGTGCAGGAGGGTTTTCTGACACAGTATGTAGTCAGGCCAACAATGGGCGATGCCAAATTGGATTTGATACTGCTGAATACCTGACCAGGTATTAGATTTGAAGGTAAGTGAGCACTTTGCCGATAGTGACCACAATTCGGTTATGTTTACAATAGTAATGGGCAGGAATAGGTATATCCCAAAGGGAAAGAGGAATAATGGGGGAAAGGCAAATGTGATGTGACTAGGCAAGATTTAGGATGCATAGGAGGGCGAAGGAAACTGCAGGGGAAAGGACACACTTGAAATGTGGAGCTTATTCAAGGGACAGCTACTACGGGTGCCTAGTAAGTGTTTACCTAGCAGGTAAGGAGATAGTTGTCGAGAGAGGGAGCCACAGTTTACTAAAGAAGTTGAAGCTCTTGTCAAGAGAAAGAAGAAGGCTTACGTGAGGATGAGATGTGAAGGCTGAGTTAGGGGGCTTGAGTTTTATGTTAGCCAGAAAAGATCTAAAGAGAAGGCAAAAAAGAGCCAGGAGGGGACATGAGAAGTTGTTGGTAGATAGGATCAAGGAAAACGCTGAGGCCTTCTACAGGTATATCAGGAATAAAAGAGTAAGATTAGGGCCAATCAAAGACAGTAGTGGGAAGTTGTGTGTGGAATCTGAGGACATAGGGGAAGTGCTTAATGAACACTTTTTAATCAGTATTCATGTTGGAAAAGGGCAATGTTAGTGAGAATATGGAAATACAGGCTACAAGATTAGATGGGATTGCGGCTGACAAAGAGGAGGTTTAAGCGATTTTAGAAAATCTGAAAATAGGTAAGACTTCTGGGCCGGATGGGATTTATCCTTGGATTCTCTGGGAAGCCAAAGAGGAGATTGCAGAGCCTTTGGCATCGATCTTTATGTGATTATTGTCAACAGGAGTAGTGCCAGACACTGGAGGATAGAAAATGTTTTTCCCTTGTTTAAGAAAAGGAGTCGGGACAACCCTGATAATTATAGGCCAATGAGCTTTGATTGTGGGTAAGGTGTTGGAAAATATTATAAAATAAAGGATTTATAATCATCTGGAAAGGAATCATTTGATTTGGAATAGTCAACATGGTTTTGTGAGGGTAGGTCATGCCTAACTAACCTTATTAAGTTCTTCGAAAAAGTGACAAAACAGGTGGGTGAAGGTAAAGCAGTTCATGTGGCATACATGGACTTCAGTAAGGCATTTGATAAGATTCCACATGGTAGGCTATTGCACAAAATACAGAGTTTCTGGATTGAAGGTGATTTAGCCATTTGGATCAGAAATTGGTTAGCTGAAAGAAGACAGAGGGTGGTTGATGGGAAATGTTCATCCTGGAGCTCAGTTCCAGTGGTGTGCTGTAAGGATCTGCTTTGGAGCCACTGCTGTCCGTCATTCTTATCTGGATGTGGGCGTAAAAGGACTGGTTAGTAAATTTGCAGATGACACTAAGGTAGGAAGAGTTGTGGATAGTGCCGAAGGATTTTGTGGGTTACAGAGAGACATAGATAAGATGCAGAGCTGGGTTGAGAGGTGGCAAATGGAGTTTAATGCAGAAAAGTGTGAGGTAGTTCCCTTCAGAAGAGGTAACAGGAATGCAGGGCTAATGGTAAATTCTTGGCAGTGTAGATGAACAGAGAGATCTCGGTGTGCAGGTGCATAAATCCCTGAATGTTGCCACCCAGGTTGATAGGATTGTTAAGAAGGCATATGGTGTGCTGGCGTTTATTGCTAGGGGGATTAAGTTTCAGAGCAACAATGTCATGCTTCAGCTGTACAAAACACTGGTAAACTCACATCTGGAGTATTGCACACAATTCTGGTCACTGCATTATAGGAAGAATGTGGAAGCTTTGGAAAGGGTTCAGAGGAGATTTGCTCGGATGTTGCCTGGTATGGAGGGAAGGTCTTACAAGGAAAAGCTGAGGGATTTGAGGCTGTTTTCATTGCAGAGAAGAAGGTTGAGAGGTGACTTAATCGAGACGCATAAGATAATCAGAGGATTAGATAGGATGGACAGTGAGAGCCTTTTACCTCAGATGGTGAAGGTTAACATGAAGGGGACATAGCTTTTAATTGAGGGGTAATAGATTTAGGACAGATATCGGGGTACTTTCTTTACTCAGAGATTAGTAGGGGCATAGAACGGCCTGCCTGCAACAGTAGTAGACTCGCGACGTTAAAGGCATTTAAATGGGCATTGGACATACATATGGATAATAATGGAACAGTGTAGGTTAGATGGGCATCAGATTAATTTCACAGGTTGGTACAACAAGGAGGGCCAAAGGGACTGTACTGCGCTGTAATTTTCTGTTCTATGTTCTATGTAAAAGCACATCTGATCAGGCAGCTTTCAAGAAGCAGGAGAGTCGGCGTTTCGAGAATGGATGCTGTCTGATCGGCTGTGCTTTTGAATTGAATTGAATTGAATTTCTAGTCATGTGTACCGGGGCACAGTGAAAAGCTTTGTCTTGCTAGCAATACAGGCAGAGCTTTTCACTGTGCCTCAGTACACATAACAATAAATTCAGCTTTTCCAGCAGCACACTTTTCCACTCTGATGTCAGCATCTGCAACTCTCACTTTCTCCAGAGCTTAAATACACTCCATTCAAAAAAAAAAGGAACCTGCTTGTAGCTTTCAAATGACATAGATGAATAGAGATCAGAAAACAATGTAAATTGAAGGTTAAGGGCAAAGATGGCTGCAAATATTATTGTGAAAATAATAAAGGAGAACATAAGAAAGTAAGATTTGATACGCTGGGGCACTGGAAAATATGCAAGACACCATTAAAATTAGGAAAGTTTGGAACAAAGTTGATGGAAGCAGACCACTTCCAGTGTTGATGGTCAAAAGCAATGAGGAAGATTCCAAGATAAACCACGAAATGTCTTTTAAAAAAGCTGTAACTTTAACACACTTTATTGTGTGGCAGTGAAATTAAGTCCAGGTGTAAGGTTAAGTAAATATTCAAGATTATATTTGACAGATGAAGAAAATGTTGAAGAGAGATGAGAAGTGAGTGGATAAAAATCATAGGAACCATTTGCTCACAAGAAGGGTGAATGAACATCAAGGTAACTGGGTTAAACTGATGGCCTGATTCCATTTATAACTTCTGTGAATTTCCAGCTTATTTGCCTGGGTTCATTTCACATGAAGGAAATCACACCATCTGAGGAAATGTGAGAAGTGCTGCAGTGAAGACATGACAACAAGACCACAAGTGGTAGAAAAGTGAGGAGTCCCCTGAAGATCAGAACATATAATTCAACTATAGGTCTCAACAGAGACTGAGGTCTTCATCCGCAAGGTCTGGGCCTGACACAGAAGCAGAGCTTGCCAATACAAACCTCTTTTCCTCCTTTCAAGGAGCCCAGGTCGCTTACATTGTGTTCTACTGTATAGTGAGATCTTTTACATGGCAGTGCGAAGATGCAAGGTGGACAAGAGTGAATTCTGCTGGGATTGTGACAGGTAAAGAAGGAGTCTCCAGTGGCAGCTCCAATGGCATTTATCCTTATCAGGAAGAGTCAAGTTTTGATTCTATAACAATTTTTTTCATAAACCAGGGAGACAATGATTACGGCATCCAAACAGCAGAGTGGAGCTGAGACTACAACCAGATCAGACATGATCATATTGAACAGTGAAGCAGGACCGAAGGGGCAAATGGCCTACTCTTGCTGCTATGTCCTACATATGTATCTAAGGTGTGGAATCCATGGGCTGAATTCTCAAAAACAAATGAGCTGGAGTCATTTCAGAGGTTAGAATAGAAAACAAATATGAAACATGGCATTTTCATTTGATGAATTTAGGGTATCCTAAAAGTAATTAGCCCTTGTCTTTCTAACTTTTTCACCAATGCTAGTGGAAGCACAGTCGGTTGACACTCGCCTAACGTCTGCTGCCAAACACCTTATGGTGTGGCTGGTGTAACGTTCGAGTCAATTTGCTTGCAGCAAGCTCATTTATTCTAAAATTATTTCCCTTCAGCCCATGCTTAATTTCATGTGCATTTAACATCAGGTTTGCAACATCACACTGTATTTGAAGCATTCATTGGTTGGCAGCTGTCTTGATTTCCAAATGTAACATCCCAATCACTTAAGTCTTTTAATGAGACTGCAGCCTTCATTTACACTTATGTTCTTTTTAACCACAAGCAGCAGGGTTTCCAAGGCCACAAGTAACTCTGCATCAGTGTTTATTGTGGAGAAGGACATGGAAGATATAGAATGTGGAGAAATAGATGGTGACGTCTTGAAAAATGTCCATATTACAGAGGAGGAAGTGCTGAATGTCTTGAAACACGTAAAAGTGTATAGGTCCCGAGCACCTGTTCAGGTGTACCCTAGAACTCTGTGGGAAGCTAGGGAACTGATTGCTGGGCCTTGCTGAGATATTTGTATCATCGATAGTCACAGGTGAGGTGCCAGAAGACTGAAGGTTGGCTAACATGGTACCACTATTTAAGAAAGATGATAAGGAAAAGCCAGGAAACTATAGACCGGTAAGCCTAACATTGGTGGCAGGCAAGTTGTCGGAGGGAATCCTGAGGGACAGGCTTTAGATGTATTTGGAATGGCAAGGACTGAAGGTAGAAGACTGAGGGTGGTGGTGGTGGTGGACAGTTGCTTTTCAGACTGGAGGCCTATGACCAGTGGAGTGCCACAAGGGTCGGTGCTGGGTCCACTATTTTTTGTCATTTAGATATATAATTTGGATGTGAACACAGGAGGTATAGTTAGTAAGTTTGAAGATGACACCAAAATTGGAGGTGTAGTGGACAGCGAAGAAGGTTACCTCACAGTATAACAGAATCTTGATCAGATGGGCCAATGAGCTGAGGATTAGCAGATGAAGTTTAATTTAGATAAGTGCATTTTGGAAAGCCAAATCATAGCAGGACTTATACAGTTAATGGTAAGGTCTTAAGGAGAGTTGCTGAAAAAGAGTCCTTGAAGTGCATGTTCATAGTTCCTCGAAAGTAGAGTCACAGGTAGATAGGATAGTGAAGAAGGTGTTGGTATTTTTTCCTTTATTGGTCAGAGTATTGAGTATAGGAGTTGGGAAGTAATGTTGCAACTATACAGGACATGGGTTGGGCCACTTTTGGAATATCATGGCCAATTCTGGTCTCCTGTACAGAGTTTTTCAGCTGGAGGGATGTTGTGAAACTTGAAAGGGTTCAGAAAAGATTTACAAGGATGTTGCCAGGGTGGGAGGATTTGAGCTATAGGGTGAGGTTGAATAAGCTAGGGTTGTTTTCTCTGGAGCGTTGGAGGTAGAGGGAGGACCATACAGAGGTTTATAAAATCATGAGGGGCATGGATAGGATAAATAGACAAGATCTTTTCCCTGAGGGAGGGGAATCCAGAACTAGAAGGCATAGGTTTAAGATATAAACAGGGGAAAGATATAAAAGAGACCTAAGGGACAACTTTTGCACACAGAAGGTGGTGCATGTATGGAATGAGCTGTCAGAGGAAGTGGTGGAGGCTTGTACAATTGCAGCATTTAAAAAGCATCTGGATTGGTATATGAATAGGGAGGATTTATAGAGATATGGGCCAACTGCTGGCAAATGGGACTAGATTAGGTTAGGATATCTGGTTGGCATGGACAGGTTAGACCGAAAGGTCTATTTCCATGCTGTACATTTCTATGACTCTAACTTAAAAGAACCACAGCTTGCTCAGTTCATATGGCAGGTGCCTTGGCAATATTGCTCGCACACCAACAAGAATGTCCTTGATCTGTCTGTTTTCCATATCACTTCCAGAGGCCCTCAAACATCATCTGCTCCCCTGGGCCTTCATCCACCAGTGGGCCCTCGCTGATACTCCCGGACTACCATTGGATCCAACAGAACACTACCATCTCCACAATCAAAACCCCTATGACATCTTTCACACCCTTTACAGAAAGATGTTCTGCCTGTCAATCAGACTGACTTAATGGTTGGAATTGCACAAGGTATCTACACACGTATCACCTTTGAACAATAGTTTAAATAGATAGAGTCATAGAGATGTATAACATGGAAACAGACCCTTCGGTCCAACCCATCCAAACGGTCAGATATCCCAACCCAATCTGGTCCCACCTGTCAATGCCTGGCCCATATCCCTGCAAACCCTCCCTATTCATATACCCATCCAAATGCCTCTTAAATGTTGCAATTGTACCAGCCTCCACCACATCCTCTGGCAGCTCATTCCATTCATGTTGCCTCTTAGGTCTCTTTTATATCTTTCCCCTCTCACCCTAAACCTATGCCCTCTAGTTCTGGACTCCCCCACCCCAGGGAAAAGACTTTGTCTATTTATCTTATCCATGCCCCTCATAATTTTGTAAACTTCTATAAGGTCTCCCCTCAGCCTCCAACACTCTAGGGAAAACAGCCCCAGCCTGTTCAGCCTCTCCCTGTAGCTCAGATCCTCCAACCCTGGCAACATCTTTGTAAATCTTTTCTGAACCCTTTCAAGTTTCACACCATCTTTCCGATAGGAAGAAGACCGGAATTGCACACAATATTCCAACAACCAATGTCCTGTACAGCGGCAACATGACCTCCCAACTCCTGTAATCAATACTCTGACCAATAAAGGAAAGCATACCAAATGCTTTCTTCACTATCCTATCTACCTGCGACTCCACTTTCAAGGAGCTATGAACCTGCACTCCAAGGTCTCTTTGTTCATCAAGACTCCCTATGACCTTACCATTAAGTGTATAAGTCCTGCTAAGATTTGCTTTCCCAAAAGGATTAAGATGGCTGTATGTGTGGTAGATAAACACCGTCACATATTGGTCTAGTCAGGCAACTTTCTTCCTTATTATAATTTGATATAATTAAAGTTATTTTACTTCCTGTGTAAGAGCTTACTTACATAACTGCTTATCATCATTGGAGACAGGAAAAATGTTTAATCAATTGGTTGGCCATTGGGCCAACATTGTGGTGCTGATTTCTACATTGAATGAAAGTAATTAGCACAGTCAGTCAAATAGGTATCAGGGATTACTTGATGGGATTATCATTTACTGGGATCAGTATCCAGTGATGCTTCACTAAAACCTGTTTCATGGTGGCTGCAGTCAAGTGCAGGCCAGTTAAGAAAATGCCATTTTATCCACACCTGAGATAGGAAGATCAGGCTGGTACAGCAGAAACAGCAGCTGCTGCAGTGCTGAACAGACCCAGTTTGTTGTCACAGATATTGCAACATCTTCTTAATCTTTCTCCTTAGCGATCTGGAAGAAGACTTTTAAGTCTGCAATTAAGTGCACAAATAGGAAAAACAAATGATGTACTTCATTCCCATCTTTCTATAATCCAATCCTTTCAAATTTGTTCAATTTTATGCTCCCCTAAGCCATTGCTACACTTGGCACCGTTCCAAATTTTCATGGTTCTAATCAATGAGTGATCATACGGCCATTTGGAAAGCAACAGTAACGCCCTATTCTGCTGTACCAAAATAGTTTTCGCTCTCCCTTTATTTGGAGTATTATAGTCGCTAAATTTTAATAAGGATGTCATGACAATCATTTTAGTGTCTCGCGTGTGCACAAATAGAACACACACAAATCTGAACACACACGCAGACACGCACACACACAGCATTTACAATAGAACTTACGTAATCAAAGTGATAATCTCATATACGGTTTTTAGCCCATTGTAGGCCGAGGATATTGTTTCAGAAATACATCTGTGGTTTTCAGTGACATTATAAAGTCGCTCGATTTCATACCATGTTCCCATATACTGTAAAATAAAAACAAGTGTATTAGCTTATTAATTATGTGCATAATTCATTGAGGACCAAATGCTGTAGATGGGAATTAAATCGATACTTGCAACACATTTTCACAAGATCACCATGAAGTTAAACACTTTTGGGGTGGTGTATATCATGATTCTGTAAACATGATTCTCCATGCACCAGTGACCAAATCTCAATTCCTCAGATTTACCAGAAAATAAAAATGTACTTCGTGTTCCTTGTAATTCCTCCTGGGAGATAATTGCAAAGCTTCATTAGCAGAAAAGTGCAAGTAGGTCTTGATTTCATTTCTTTATTGTCACTTGTATTTCGGTACAAAATACAATGGAAAGTGTTGTAGAGTGTAACCATTCTCTGGCGCTGTCTTAAAACAGAAAATTACACAAAAACATAAAGGCAGAAAAATGAATAAATAAAGAAAAAGTGTTTGAGTTTACAGTGCTTCTTGTTAAATGCTCCGCCATGGAGTAGGGGGCCTGATGACCAGGCCAGAGTCCCTTGGCAGCGCCTCTGCAATGAAAGGCTGTTCTCATCGGCATCATTTCGCTTCCACCGCCGCTCTCGCCATTCTGAACCATCGCTAGACCTCACCAATGTCGACTTGATCAATGCCGTACCTCTGTCTCTTCAATATTAGAGAACAACGTGTGGTTTGGGTCAAAAGGCCAGAAAATTTCATGAAAATGAAGGTATCAAGGAGAAAATGAGCATCACTTATGGATCACTGGCTTCCATATTTATGGGATTTCAATTGCTGAACAACGCAAATTAAAGCGGAAACACTTAAATGCATAGCATAACATCCGAATGAGAGTAGACAGTTTATTTTTCTGTGGGACAATCCTTTGTCAGATTGTCAGGGGGAGACAGAGGCACCTTTACATGAACTACTCAAAATAGGAACAGCACAGAAATGGAAGGTCTAGAATACAGGAACATTTACTAACATAACAGCTGTTTTTATTTTTTTTAAAACTGTTGTTGGATTAATAGGCAGCCATCATGTTTTAAAATCATGCAACATTTTTATGTACAGAGTTGCAAAAACCAAAGATAAATGAAACAGTTGCCCTGTAGGGGAAGGTAGTGGATATTATTTGGTTGGCATGATAAAAGGCTGGGAGAGAACAAGGGGCCCTGGGAGAACAGCAGAGAGGAGGATCCGGAGACAGACAGCAGCACATAAAAGAATGTGAGAGGAGACATTTCTGAATACGAGTCATATTTGATTTTTAAAAAAAGTTAACTCTGCTTCTCTGTCCACAGATGCTGCCAGACCTGCTGAGTTTCTCCAGAATGTTCTGTTTTTTTTTTATTTCAGATCTCCAGTATCACAACAGTACTTTTATTGGGAGAGAGGAGGACTTGGATCTAGCCGAGGCCCGCCCAGACCAGCTCATCTTCCACTGGGTGGACCGGCCATACTCTAAAAAAACTCAAAGTTGGACGCAGAACAGCAAGTACTTAATTGGGTGCTCAATACCTTTCTTTATTAACTTATTTTCTAATTAAACAATTCAGAGATGTTATTACACACCTCCAAAGCAGGTCAGATTTGCATCCAGTCCTTACTGTCCAGGCATCAGGACACTACCACTGTTCTACACGAACCCTTGAACATTTTTCTGGTTAATCTTGCTGGACCCATTGCAATGAGAGATGTCAAGTGAAAGGATAGTTTAGCACATCAAATAACGAATATTAGTGAACTCAGTTTTATCACAATAAAACAATGAGCTGTATTGATGAAGATCTGAAACAAAGAATAACAGAAATTGAGAAGGTTATTGATGAAGCAGCTGAAGATGGTTGAGCCTTGAATACTACCCGAAGGAATTCCTGCGGAGATGTCCTATAGCTAAGATGAATGATGTCCAACCATCTTCCCATGTGCCAGATATGGCTTCAACCAGTGGAGAGGTTTCCCCCGATTCCCGTTATTGGAATACTGTCTGCAATTTTGATCTCCCTGCTATAGGAAGGATGTTGTGAAACTTGAAAGGTTTCAGAAAAGATTTACAAGGATGTTGCTCGGGTTGGAGGATTTGAGCTATAGGGAGAGACTGAATAGACTGGGGCTGTTTTCCCTGGATTGTCGGAGGCTGAGGGGTGACCTTATAGAGATCTATAAAATCATGAGTGACATGGATAGGGTAAACAGACAAGGTCTTTTCCCCGGGGTGAGCAAGCCCAAAAAAAAAAGGACATAGTTTAAAGTGAGAGGGGATAAACGTAAAGGGGACCTAAGGGGCACATTTTCACACAGAGGTGGTGCATGTATAGAATGTGCTGCCAGAGGAAGTGGTTGAGGCTAGTACAATTACAACATTTAAAAGGCATCTGGATAGATATATGAACAGGAAGGGTTTAGAGGGATATGGACCAAATACTGGTAGATTAATTTAGGATATCTGGTTGGTATGGACCGACTGGTTTGAAGGGTCTGTTTCAAAGCTGTACATCTCTGTGACTCCACAACTCCAGTTTTGCTCAGGCTCCTTGCTAGGGATCCTCAGTCCAATGCGGCCTTGGTGTCAAGGGCTGTCACAATCACCTCATTAGAATAGTTAGGTATTTGTTTTTGACTGGCAGAGACTCAATGGGCTGAAGGGCCGTTTACCATGCTGTAGATCTCTATGTCTCTTCTGAATGAATATGAAGGCATTCTTGGAAATGGTGCAAATTGGTAGCTGCCTTTGCATTAGCTGCAAGTTTCAGTGGTCAGCAGAGAATGATAAAAAGAGATTTAGATTAGATTACTTACAGTGTGAAACAGGCCCTTCGGCCCAACAAGTCCACACCAACCCTCCAAACAACAACCCACCCAGAACCATTCCCCTACATCTACCCTTTCACCTAACACTACAGGCAATTTAGCATGGCCAATTCACCTGACATGCACATCTTTGGACTGTGGGAGGAAACCGGAGCACCCGGAGGAAACCCACGCAGACACGGGGAGAATATGCAAACTCCATACAGTCAATTGCCTGAGTCAGGAATTGAACCCGGGTCTCTGGCACTGTGAGGCAGCAGTGCTAATCACTTGAGTCTCTGCCAGTCAAAAACAAATACCTAACTATTCTAATGAGGTTCATTCATTTATTTTTAAAATAAGTATATTTCAAGCATTATCTTCTAAATTGGAACATGCTCTTCAATCAAGGCAAAAGCTGTTGATCAAACACTTCAATAAATGTTTTCTCCTACCATCCCTAAGACCATTTAAATATTTAGCAATCTATCAATCTTTACCTTAAACATTGTCAAAGACTGAGCTTGTCAGCTTTCTTGGTTAGAGAATTCCAATGATTCACAATCCTCGAGATAAAAATAATTCTTAACAGTTTGGTCCCCCTTAATTTAAAACGTTTTTCCTCTGGTTCTAGATTCCCACACCTAACACCCATACACAGATTTGGAGACACTTCTTGCTCACATCTCCCAGACTAACACTATCCTTTTAAGCATTCTGTATGTTTTAATAAGATCATCCCTCATTTTCTGAAACTCTTCCAAAAACAGGCCCTGTTTTCCCAAACTCTCTTCATTGACAGTTCCACCATCCTTGGAACAGGTCCTACATGGAAACACAGGAAATACAAGCAGGAATAGGCCATTCAGCCCTTCGAGCCTCCACCCACATCCCACAAGAGAATTTTACAAATCACATTTTCCAACACTTAGCCTATCGCCTTGTCTGCCATGGCATTGCAAGTGCACATCTAAACCCTTGGAAATTGTATGAGGGTTTCTGTCTCTATCATCCTTGCAGGCAGTGAGTTCCAGATTCCCACTAGCTTCGGAGTTAAAAGATTTTCCTCACATCTCTTCTGAACCTCCTGCCTGTTACCTTAAATCTGTGACTCCCAGTCATTGATTCTTCTGCCAAGGGTAAAATTCTTTCCTGTTTACCCTACCCTCATGTGATCCTCATAATTTTATACATCTCTATAATGTCCCCCCTCAGTCTCCTCTGCACCAAGGAAAACAAGCCTAGTCTATCCAATCTCTCCTCATAACCAAAACTCTCCAGCCCTGACAACATTCAGGTAAATCATCGTTGTACTCTCTCCAGTGCAATGACATCCCTCCTATTATGTGGATTCCAGGACTGCACATGAAATTCTAACTGTGGCCGAACAAATACTTAATATAGTTTCAGCAATAAACAATGTGTGCTGCTGGAACCCACAGGACAGCACTTAACATTAACACTAATTTCCAAATATTTAGGAAGATGGTTCTAAATTAAATCTTTAAATTATAATCCAAGTTGTTTGATACTTACCAAAGTAAAACAAAGATAAATTTCCCCTACTCTTATGGTCTGTAACTAGCCCAATATTAGAACTGCTATATTCAATGAGTACCCTATTCCCATTAAAATGCTGGTGTATTTTACATGATAGATTCACGTGAATAGTTACAATTAATATAACATGATTGTTCAGCAGAATTATCCATTAAAATGATTTGAACAAATGAATATATTTCCTGTATTTGGCAAGTTACCTTAAAGGACATTACACTGAAATAATATATTAGTGGCAACAATTTCTGAAACTGACTCACCACAGATATAGATTTAATGTGATTATCAGAAAGTATTTGTTGAGACAAATAGGTAACTTTTTGGATCAGTGTTAACCCTTCATCAGAAATTTCAGAAGGATCATCAATGACCAAGAGGTTAACTCTGTTTCTCTTCACAGATACTGCCTAACCTGCCGAGTATTTCCAGCATTTTCTGCTTTGATTATTGATGGGTTCAGTGGTGACTTCCACACTCAAAGACATTTATTTTGAAGTACTAATGTTATGTATTATAAGCTCTGTTTGTGCTAAATGAGAAACCATATGAGTTCAGATGTAAGAACATAAACTGATTTTGCTTTGGATCCCTGTCGATAAAGTTGAGCAGATGGTCCGAAAATCCATTGAACTGACCAATCCCTTTGGCAAAAGATGTTTTATTGATCCTTTGGCATCTGCATAATTTATTTCCTTACACAAAATGGAATTGCCAGGCAACTAAAGAATTAACAGGACAAACCTGATCAAGACTAAAATTCTTTTGCACTTCCACATGTTCACATCTACCCCATTGGACAGCTTGAACTCTTTTGGTTAAACAAATGGAAGTGATCAACAGCAACTGGAACGGCCCCCACATGGTAGCAGCTTGAGAGGAATCTGAAACACAAAGAGATTTCTGAACCAAATATACTCACAAATTGACTGACTCACAAAAACAGAGGCTGTTCATTTAATTATATGGGGGCAACAATTTGTCTGTAAATTCTCAATAGGGGTTGCTGGTTCACTCAGTTGGCTGGATTGCAATATAGAGTGATGCCAACAGCATGGATTCAATTCTCACTTTGGCTGAAATTACCAAGAATGACTCTCCTTCTCATCTCAGTCCTCACCTGAGGTGTGGTGACCCTCAGGTTAAACCACCACCAGAGCAATCCTTTAGGAACTCTATTTCGAGAGTACACTTTTTTTTAAAAAAGCATGTTTCACCATCAGAAAGGATTTTACCTCAACAATCCACATCAAGGAGTAATCCCTGACTATTCTTGTGCAAAATGCTCCTCTATTTCTGTCATTTCTTAAATCTACCTTCCTTACAATGCCGACAATCATCATTATTTAGAGATGCCGGTTTTGGACTGGAGTGTGCAAATTGGAAGCACTAGCTTTCAGAGCGCTGCTTCTTCATCAGGTGGAAAGGAGTGGCGTTACGAAAGCTAGTACTTCCAATTAAACCTGTTGGACTATAACCTAGGGTTGTGTGATTTTTAAACTTTGGACAATCATTATAGATTTCTTAGAGCATTGTAACCCAATGGATTCTTCTGACACTTTGTCAAAATGGTGTTCAGCAAAATTGATTTTTTTTTTTAAAAAGCAACCTGGTTTATAGTCAGGGCTGATATTGTGTCCTGTATCTACAATGGAGTGGTGCTGGAAAAGCACAGCAGGTCAAGCAACATGCGAAAATTGATGTTTTGGGCAAAAGCCTTTCATCAGGAATGAAGGCAGGGAGCCTCCACGGTGGAGAGATAAATGGGAGGGGGGTAGGGCTGGGGAGAAGGTAGCCAAGAGTACAATAGGTGAATGGGGGTGGAGAATAAGGTGATAGGTCAGAGAGGAGGGTGGAGCGGATAGGTGGGAGGGGAGATTGGCAGGTAGAACAGGTCATGAGGACAGTGCTGAGCTGGAAGATTGGAACTGAGGTAAGGTGGGGGGAGGGGAAATGAGGAAACTGGTGAAGTCCACATTGATACCCTGGGGTTCCAAGGCAGAAGATGAGGCATTCTTCCTCCAGGTGTCGGGTAATGAGGGAGTGACGGCGGAAGAGGCCCCAGGACCTGCATGTCCTCGGCAGAGTGGGAGGGGGAGTTGAAATGTTGGGCCACGGGGTGGTGGGGTTGATTGGTGCGGGTGTCCTGGAGATATTCCCTAAAGCGCTCTGCGAGCAAAACAATAGAGCAAGTTTCCATTAACAGAACCAATTAGAAATACTCAGTATGAAGTCAGTGTTGAGTGGGTGGATGAAGCCATTGGCTTGATGTTGTGTTGCACTAGTTTGTCCTGAAATTTTGTTCTGGTGAAATGTCAGTTGTTCGTTAACAGACATCATCCTCCACTTGGGTCTACCCAAGGAGTCGCTCTGTATTGTGATCCAGCTTGCAAGCTCTGATGTTGGCTTTCACATTGTCTAAATACATCACTGAAGCACTAAAAACCAAAACGCTACAATGTACATATGGAGCTGCTCTCAAACAGCTGCATGCACTGTAAGGACACAGGCTACCTTAAAGCAAGTAAATTGTTAAAATTGTGATTCATTAAAGTTTCATCGATGGTAAATCATTGAATGGTTTTCAGTTATTTCTCCTTTACAGGGCTGTTTGTCCTCAGCAGGCTTTCCTCTAAGAGTTCTTGGGAAAATTCTTTGACATAACCGGCCCTCTCTCCCCTTCCAAGGTTACAATATATTTGCAGTATACTCTGTTCAGGCGAGTTTCCAGCACTTGTGATATTTCGTAGATTCAAACTTCTCACAAGGAAATTGGCTTCCACGAAGAGAACTAGGAACAAGAAAATTGATCTGAAAAGTCCACTCGGATCGTCTCGCTGCTCCGTGCCTGCCTTTCAATATCAGCTCAGTAATTACAGACGTGTGCGTGAAGGAATGAGCCCTTCACACACAGAGAGCATCCCACTCTTAGAGCTGGCCGGTGTGATGCGTTGAAGGACTGAGGGAGTTCCCTCACACGTTGCTTTGCACATCTGATCCCAAAGAAGGTCTCTACCGAAAGGTAAACGTCCTTCCGGTGAAAAGCACTTCATTCACTTGGGCTGCTTGTGAAAACTGAAAGCAGGTCCGGAGTGAACTCCACTCACCTCGGGAACAGCGTGGCCTCCTCCTTCTCTGTACAAATCAACTCAACTCGATACAGCGAGCTGATCCCAAGCACCAACCCCAGCTCTCTTCACTCGGGAAGCTGCTGTGGCCGCTTCAGAGGAGCAACAGTCTCCCCGCCCGGTCTAAACATGTGTGTGTGTGTGTGTGTGTGTGTATGTATGTATGTATGTATGTATGTATGTGTGTGTATGTATGTATGTGTGTGTCCAAAGCAGAGCTCCCCGTGTTCCAGTCCAGGCCAATGTTTCTCCCCTGAACCTCCCCAGACAGACTGACGCTCGCTCCCTTTAGGAACAGCATCCTGGCTGTATTCAAAATGGACACAGCCCATTGCACAAACGGAGCAGCTTTCAGGCGGGACAGGAGCTGTGTTCCCGAAGTTCCTTATTGTTATCATTATCACAGAATCATTCAAATGTGGAAGGAGGCCATTCTACTATCGACCCAGTCTGGTTTTATTATCTAATCCGGTTCCAATAACTAAACCGGTCCTATTATCCAGTCCGACCCTATTATCCAGCCCGGTCCTAATATCCAGTCCGGCCCTATTATCCAGCCCGGTCCTAATATCCAGTCCGACCCTATTATCCAGCCCGGTCCTAATATCCAGTCCGACCCTATTATCCAGTCCAGCCCTATTATCCAGCCCGGTCCTAATATCCAGTCCGGTCCTAATATCCAGTCCGACCCTATTATCCAGTCCAGCCCTATTATCCAGCCCGGTCCTAATATCCAGTCCGGTCCTAATATCCAGTCCGACCCTATTATCCAGTCGGGCCCTATTATCCAGCCCGGTCCTAATATCCAGACCGACCCTATTATCCAGCACGGTCCTAATATCCAGTCCGACCCTATTATCCAGTCCGGTCCTAATATCCAGTCCGACCCTATTATCCAGCCCGGTCCTAATATCCAGCCCGGTCCTAATATCCAGTCCGACCCTATTATCCAGTCCGACCCTATTATCCAGTCCAGCCCTATTATCCAGCCCGGTCCTAATATCCAGTCCGGTCCTAATATCCAGTCCGGTCCTAATATCCAGTCGGACCTATTATCCAGCCCGGTCCTAATATCCAGTCCGGTCCTATTATCCAGTCCGGCCCTATTATCCAGCCCGGTCCTAATATCCAGTCCGACCCTAATATCCAGTCCAGCCCTATTATCCAGTCCGGCCCTATTATCCAGTCCGACCCTATTATCCAGTCCGACCCTATTATCCAGTCCGACCCTATTATCCAGTCCGGCCCTAATATCCAGTCCGACCCTATTATCCAGTCCGACCCTATTATCTAGTGCCAATGCTGCCCTCACTCGCTGTGTGAAATATGGTTGTTTTCCCCCTCAGATCACTTGCTTCGTGTGTACATCATTGTTATATCGCCTTTCTCTCCTCCGAGCTTCTCCCAATAACTCTTCTCCCTTTCAGTCAGCCCCCTCCTCCCTCTCATTCCCAGCAGCTTACCCTGAGCAATGTGGAGAGTGAGCGGCGGTCAGTACCACAGCCGCTGGGTGCCAGCATCTGCCGAGCAAACTCACAGCCAGTCCTTATATTGCGGGTCCGCGCAAACCACCCAACTCCGAGATCACTGAGCGAACAGGGAGAGGGAGATTCAGAGCCGCCTCGTGAGCGGCGGTCAGTACCACAGCCGCTGGGTGCCAGCATCTGCCGAGCAAACTCACAGCCAGTCCTTATATTGCGGGTCCGCGCAAACCACCCAACTCCGAGATCACTGAGCGAACAGGGAGAGGGAGATTCAAAGCCGCCTCCCCCGAGGGCAGCTGCCACTCACTCACGTACACGCCCGCCCCACGGAATTAGAAACAGCTCATGGAAGCCGCTTCTCAAATCTCCCGTTCTGTCCTCAGCCCACTCACCCCTGGGCCATCGTCTTCAGGAATCATGCCAACAATATTAAACCCACCTGTTTGTGGGCTCTTCAGTGGTGCTGGTTTGATTTTAAATTGATTTGTTACTGTTACAGGGAATAGTATTGTACTGTGTGCTATCCAAGCAAATCATACCGTCCACAAGTGCATCAGGGTAATGGGATGCAGAATATGGTGTTCCAGCTGCAAAGAAAGTGCCAGGCTACAGGAGCAATGCCCTGGACTGGTTTAAATAGCCAGGATGTAGCTGACCTTCACAGTGGGACTTGCCACTTAAAGAACTGGACCCCTGACAATACCTCACTTCATTATCATCCTCAATGCTTCATTGAATGCCATGATGTGGAGATGCTGGTGTTACACTGGAGTGACCTTCTGACTTACTTCATTGAACTATCATGTTCCAATATCAGGACAGAGGTTAAATCCCACAATCTGATCCTTCTGAAACAAAAACAGAGATTGCTGGAAAAGCTCAGTAGGTCTCAGCAATGACCCGAAATGATTTCTCTCCACAGATGCTGCCAGACTTGCTGAGCTATTCCTGCAATCAATATTTTTGTCCATGATTTACAGCATCTGCAGTTCTTCTGATTTTTACCTGATTCTTCTGGTTTTCTGAAGCTTTATTTAGAAAGTCTGAATTGCTAAGAACGAGATAAAAGCATCCATTTACCCAAAAAAAAAATGGATTCCTTCCCAGATTCAGCTTTTTCACATTAAAAAGTCCTCAATTTAATTGAATCAAAAACACAGTGTTAATTTTAAGTAATAATTTTACTTTTGGGATGAGCTGCAAGTATCAAATGGGGGAATCCGTTCTATAAACTGAAACAAAGTTGTATAGAATTTGATGCACAGAACCAAATCATTTGACCTAACAAGTCTCTCCACTTGGTAGAAATAAAGAAGCAATTGCTGAACCAGTCAATGCAAACAATGCAGATTCTTTTTCCTTTACGGCAAGTGCTTGTCCTGCCAAATTCTCCTATCTGAATTATAGAATCCCTACAGTGCAAATAGAGGCTATTCAGTTGATCAAGTCTGCAATGACCCTCCAAAGAGCATCCCAAGAAAAAACCAACCATCCCTTCCCCCTTACCATAGTTAATACACTTCATGTGCACAATGCTGGACACTATAGGGCAATTTACCATGACCAATCTACCTAACCTGCACATCTTTGGACTATGGCAGGAAACTGCAACACCCAGCAGAAACCCACGCAGATTCCTGAAGAACATGCAAACTCCACACAGTCACCCATGGGTGAAATTGAACCTGGGTCCCTGTGGGGGAAGCAGCAGAGCTAACCACTTAGCCACCAAGATATGGAGATGCCGGTGTTGGACTGGGATGGACAAAGTTAAAAATCACACAATACCAGGTTATAGTCCAACAGGTTTATTTAGAAGCACTAGCTTTCATAGCGCTGCTCCTTTATCAGGTGGTTGTGGAGTAGAAGATTGTAAGACACAGAATTTATAGCAAAAGTTTACAGTGTGATATAATGAAATTATACATTGAAAAATACCTTGATTGTTAAATCGCTCATCTGTTAAAATGACCGTTAGTTTCACTTCTTTCGTATGTAAATCGCAAAACCTTTTTTTAAAAATTACATTATTAAGTGAACTTTAACAATTGATGAGAGCCCAGACAATGTATTGGGTATTAGCACCCCTCTGTGCTGCTGTCTGTGCCATAATGTGAATTTGTACTTGCATAGTTACATTGTACTTTGCTCAAAAACTGCATGAATCCATGTAAGATTCTGTTAATTCTTTTTTTTAGATTAGAATCAGTCTAATCATTATGTCACAGACAGCAGCACACAGGCGTGCTAATACCCAATACATTGTCTGGGCTCTCACTAGTTGTTAAAGTTCACTTGAGAATGTAACTTTTTAAAAAAAGTTTATTGATTTACATTTGAAAGAAGTGAAGCTAATATGGTCATTCTAATAGATGAGAAACTTAACAATGTAAGTATTTTCAATGTATAATTTCAGTTACATCACACTGTAAACGTTTGCTATAAATTCTGTGTCTTACAATCTTATACTCCACAACCACCTGATAAAGGAGCAGCGGTATGAAAGCTAGTGTGCATCCAATTAAACCTTTTGGACTATAACCTGGTGTTTTGTGATTTTTAACTTTGAACCACCAAGATGCCTCCTCAGGTGTTCTCATGAAGAGTCATTGGACTCGAAAACATTAACTCTGTTTTCTTTCCACAGATGCTGCCAGACCTGCTGAATTTCCCTAGCAAATTGCTGTTTTTGTCATTTATTGCCCATCTCTAGTTATTGGTGAGGAGGTGGTGATGAACCGCCTTCTTGAACTGCTGCAGTCCATGCAGGTTAACAATGCAATTAGGAAGGGAATTTCAGGATTTAATGACACTGAAGGAATGGCAATATATTTCCAAGTTTGGAAAAGTGAGTGATGGTGCAAGGCATGAGTTATTTGTCTAGTGGCTTACATTTTTTCTTTATTTTATTTTATTTTTTACTTTGTCACTATAATTTTTTAAGATAACAGTAAGTGCTCAAGAATAGTAAGGAACACATTCCCCTTAAGTTCACATTTTTTTCTCTGCACATAAATACCTCAGTGCAACTTATCCCATAAGAGAGTCATGCACATGGATCATTTGCTACAGCTCAACTGTACACTAAGCAATAAACGGTTTTTTTCCATTATAGTTACGCATTCCAGAAACAGCTAGATCAGGTTTCATGCTGTCCCTGTCAACAAAACACACCTTCTGCTCCATAGCTCCAGATGTTACATAATATGCAAATACCCTGAGGACAGAGGCAGAAATATGTCAACAGATACATCACTTTCCACATGAAATGTTCTTTAAGGGAGCATTGCCCTATAGTTTCTTAACATGAATATCATACTTCCAATTTGGTTGTGATTTTTCCACATCTGCGTGATCCACATCTGCGTGATCCAACAATTTATCAATCATTTCCCAATTACATTATTTAAGTAATCAATGGACAGTATATGTAAACAGACAAATTCAAGGAGAAACAGGCCACTCAGCCCCACAAGCGAGCCCAATATTAAATAAAATAATTATTCCATATTCCTGCGTACTCCTGATAACACGGCAAAAGTGAGGACTACAGATGCTGGAGATCCGGGTTGCAAGTGTGGTGCTGAAAAAGCACAGCAAGCCAATGTTTCAGGCAAAAGCCGTTTTGATGAAGTGGGACCCAGGGAGATAGTGAAGGAAGAGATCAATCTGAGACTGGTACAGTTGAGAACAGAAGTGAGTCAGTCAGGACAGGCAGGGACAAGATAGGAGTAATAAATTAAACTATTTATTTCAATGCAAGGAGCCTAACAGGGAAGGCAGATGAACTCAGGGCATGGTTATGAACATGGGACTGGGATATCATAGCAATTACAGAAACATGGCTCAGGGATGGTCAGGACTGGCAGCTTAATGTACCAGGATACAAATGCTACAGGAAGGATAGAAAGGAAGGCAAGAGAGGAGGCGGAGTGGCATTTTTGATCTTCCCAGAAATACATCCAGGCAAGTTATTTGGGTGGAACTGAGAAATAAGAAAGGGATGATCACCTTGTTGGGATTGTATTATAGACCCCCCCCCCCCCCCCCCTCCAATAGTCAGAGGGAAATTGAGAAACAAACTTGTTAGTCGATTTCAGCTACCTGTAAGAATAATAGGGTGGGTATGGTAGGGGATTTTAACTTTCCAAACATCGACTGGGACTGCGATAGTGTTAAAGGTTTAGATGGAGAGGAATTTCTTAAGTGTGTACAAGACAATTTTCTGATTCAGTATGTGGATGTACCTACTAGAGAAGGTGCAAAACTTGACCTACTCTTGGGAAATAAGGCAGGGCA